>NC_081847.1:53357397-53663647 GCF_963259705.1 Myotis daubentonii | reverse complement strand
GACCTCTCGCCTGTCAGATCTGTGTCTCTTCAGGGGACGGGATGTTTCAGCGGCTCAGAAGCCCTGCCAGGGGATCCTGTTTTCCTGGAGGCTGCTTTCCATGCACAGAAAGTTCTGGTATTTTCGCAGGTTTCAGCTGGATCAAAAAAACAACATTAAATAACGGAGATCTCCCCTCCTCTTCCCCCATCACGTGACTGTCTTTCATAGTTTTTTCTTAAAAAAATCAGAGTAAGCTCAGCTTGCCTTAGTAAAGGGTCCATCCTCTTTACCTCTTGTTGCTCAGAGCATTTGACCTGAGCTTGCTTTGGTCTCACGCACCAGATTTAAGGGCAAGACACTCTCCTGGGTCCTGGTCGTGTCCGGAGGTTTCTGATGAACTGTCTCGTGGTGATTGGTCAGAAAGTTTTTCTATACAAAATTTAAATCAGACTGCTACGAGTTCTATCCCTTTTAATTTTATTTCTCGAGTTCTCTCCAAATCTAGTGTTTGTCCTGTGTCAATGTGTGTGATGTGCGTCTGGCTCCACATTTTCAACCCCCCCATCCCCCCGCCCCCCAGACGCTTTTCTGTTCTGAGCGCCTGGCTTTTCCCGGGCACCTCCTCCCGCCGCTGACATTGTCCTCATGCTTCCCACATCCGTGCTCGGGTTCTGGGTGATGACAGTCGGCCTCTCAGATTTAAACTGTGACCTAAGCCCAACCGGCGTGGCTCAGTGGTTGAGTGTCAACCCATGAACCAGGAGGTCACGGGTTCGATTCCCAGTCAGGGCACATGCCTGGGTTTCAGGCTCGATCCCCAGAGTGGGGCATGCAGGAGGCAGCTGATCAATGATTCTCTCTCATCATTGATGTTTCTATCTCTCTCTCCCTCTCCTTTCCTCTCTCTTAAATTAAAAAAAAATAAAGATAAAAATAAATTATGATCTAAGACCTGGGAGAGGGCGGGGAGGGCTGAGAGGGGAGAGTGGGAGACGCTGTGTCCCGAAGTCCCCGTCACAAGTTTGTGGAGGAACACAGATTACTGTGGAAGCAAAACCGATGTGCGCACTCTCAGCTGGAAGAGCACGTTTCCTTCCCTGGGACCGGCACCTGGCTTATTGCTACGGAGCATCCTGTGTCTTTCGGCTTCCCCCATTGCCTCTCGGGCCCCGGGCTTCCGGGGCCATTGCCACGCCTGGGAGATGGTCTGTGATACTCCCACCTTTCAAAGCAAATTAGGGTGGGGTTTCTCTCTGCCTGTTTTTCTCAGCAACTAGATCCCCCGACAATGTAAACACACATAAACCTTTTTATCCCCTTGATTTATTTGACTTGAGGTGTTTGATTCTGAGGCCTCTGAAGATTTTCCCAGCATCAGCCGGTCGAGTGGGACAGAAAGTAACTATGACAACAAGCACAAAGAGCACAGCCTCCATTCTCATCCCAATTTCCACAGAAGAGATGGCGCTTTAAGTATTTGAGTGAATTTGAGCCCCACGCCGAAACCTGACTTTTCCCTTCGGGGCCAATCGACTTCCACACAGAAAGGGAGGCATGGGGACGGTTTCCTCCAGTCAGGTCCGGAGCAGCAGACGCATCTCGGTGTTGTTCCTCCACGTTTCAGAGACAGGACTGTCAGGCTTCTGGCTGAAAAGCCAGTGGCCAGGCTGGCTTCCGTCATCGGCGATCCGTTCCTCAGGGAGAAGGGACCAGCCGCCTGTGGTGTGAGTTCCGCACTCCCTGTCTTGGACGCGTTTGGATTAATGAGCATTTATAGAGGGATTCGGCACCTCAAAGTGGGCGAGGAGTGGATTTCTTATTCCCCGGGAAGCCAGATTCTTGATACTTTGGGTGAAGGAAAATAGCTAAAATCAGGCTAAGAAAACGTTTACGCGGTGATGTAATTTCAGAGTGAACTAATCTTTGTGTTCTATTTGTTCCAATTTTTAAAACTTACTGGCCTTTATTGCTAGTACATCATCCCACGTAACAAGCGAAACTTACCATTTGAGACTTACATTTTCAAGTCTGTCCGTTTTGAGAAAATAGATGACAATCGAATCCTCCGTCTGCAGGTGGGTGAGCTTTCTGTGGATGCTCCGCAGTGTGGCGACAGTTCCAGCCTCAGGCTTCCTCTTCTGGAAGACGGCAGTGTTTGCTTTGGACTAATATCTGCCAATTTTACCATTAGCGTCAGCAAACTTCACTTCGATGATACGACTGCTACAGAACCAGTACACCGTCATCTCAGGACAGAGAATTTGTGATTCTGCACGTTACCACTCTCCCATGTGAAAATTATTTCCCTTTCTCCAGGCCCTGAGGGTGCTTTCCTCTGTTTGCTTCTAGAAACTTCATACTTTAGCTTTTATGATTAGGTAGATGCTGCACAAGTTAATTTTTATGATGTAAAGTAGAGGTTGAGAGTCCTTATTTTTTACACATGTATATCCAACTTCTGCCGAACTGCTAAAAAAGAGGACTACGGTTTTCCATCTAATTGCTCTGATGTCTTTCTCAAAATTACTTACTCACACAAGTGTGGGTATATTTCTGTAGCCAATATTCTTTAATGTGATAGAGGAGGAGAGCATCAGAATTGGGTTAACCTAGCTGGTGTCACAGAAGTGCTTGTTGTGGGAACCCCGTACACCTGATGCTGAAAGTGCTGTGATATGGTCGTGGGCTGAGAGTAGGCAAAGACAGAGTTTGTCCTATCAATAATGAATTACATTTTTTATACATGTACGTCTATCAGATGTTTGATTTCATTTGTGTTAGTTTGGGTAAATTGTGTTGTCCAGGACTTTGTTCAGTTCACCTAAGTTGTCTAATTTCACGGGTAGGAAGTTTTTTTACTTTGAAACCTTCTTTAATTGTGATGAGGATAACATTTTAACACATTGTATTTTTAGAGCCATTTTAGGTTCACAGCAGGATTGAATCTTACTTATTTTATGTTTAATTTGCTCTTCCTTTTATAGATTCTGAAGGTGAAATCTTAGGTCATTTATTTTTAAACCTTTCTTTTTTTCCAAGAAAACTTTTAAATCTATCAGTTTTCCTCTAAGCACTGCTTTAATTCATCTAACAATTTTTGATATGTTGTATTTTTTATCATACCCTTGAAAATATCTTCTAATTTCTTTTTATATTTACATTTAGTCCTATTGGTGTTCTCCAGAGAAACAGAACCAGTAGAGAATAGAGAGTCTATTATTAAGTGAGTAGTTTTCACTAAACTGGGAAATTTTCACACATTATTTCTTACTCCCCCCCCCCCCCGCCTTTTCTTCCTGGGAATCCAAATACATGTATTTTGAACCACTTGAACTTCTCCTTCATGTCTTTGAAATCCTATCTCTCTGTTCTCCTTTTCTATTACTCAGATTGCATTATTATGTCAAGCTGTTTTTAGTGTACTGAACCTTTTCTCTGCTCTCTAATCATATTCAGTCAATTTGTATTTTGGTTACTGTAGTTTTTAGTACTGTGATTATTTTAATAATATCCCTTTCTATGCAGTGTTTCCCCATTTTTATCCATTCATTATGACCATTTTTGTAATATCTGATTTAAAATTGTTTTCTGCTCATGCAAACATTTAGGTCACTTGAAAGCTGATTTTTATTAACTGCTTTTTCCCTTGACTGTGGTCACATTTTTATGTCTTATCCTATTCTACTATCAATTTTAAATTCTCTTAGGCTATCAATAGAGATTTTATGGAATTCATTAATTCAAGTGGAAAAAATAGCTAAGTGATTTCGCTTGGTCATCCAATTGATTTTGCTGAGTCATCCAGAAATGCACACAAGGAGAGAATTAATAATCATTCAGGACAGAGGTGATAAATTGGAAAAATTTCAAGAGTTTTCCTAATAAATTATAATGCAGAATTTTTTCCCTACTCTACATTAAATGATAGAAATTATATCTGGAGCAAAAATCGAAGGAATTTTTAAAAACCAGATTTACATAGGAACCACTATTAAAGAAACACCTGACCTAACAGGTTTCCTGGTACTGGGGAAGAGCCGTGACCAAGTTTACTAAAGGAATTCTGGATCCTCTTGGAGCGTCAGTTTCATTTAGTCCTTTTATATTTTTATTTTTTGAGCTCCCCAGCATCATGAATTTTGATTAGAGAAAGTCTCACTGTGTGTGGCTGCCAATTAAATAATGTGATTAAACTCTCAAAATGTTTGGCAAAAGTTCTGAGGTTAGAGCCTAGCTGATGTGGCTCCGTAGTTGAGTGTTGACCCATGAATCAAGAGATCATGATTAGATTCCCAGTTGGGGCATATGCTTGGGTTGTGGGCTTGATCCCCAGTAGGGGGCATGCAGGAGGCAGCCAATCAATGATTCTCATCATTGATGTTTCTGTACCTCTCTCCCTCTTCCTTTCTCTAAAATCAATAAAATATATTTTTAAAAATGTCCAAGGTAGAAAAACTATCATCTTTGCCATGGCCTAATCCCTAATTTTGAAATGAATAGGTATTCACGCCATTAATTAGAGAGATGTTACATTGTAGCACAAGGAGATTCTGAACTCAGGTATACCTCCATAGCTTTGGTTTTCTCGTCTGTAAGAAAGGGCTCATCATTTTTATCTCACTGGGGATTTCTTGGTGACAAGCTTTAATGGGGAGGCTGCCCTGGAAAGGGTGGAGTGCAGGACTTCCCCCAGGACTGAGGAGGCCCGAGCCCCAGCAGAAGGTGGTATGATTGGGCACCACTGGGACCCGCTGGCACAGAGCAATCAGAATGGGAGCTTCCTTCAGTGAGGGAGAGGCCAGCACACATGAATCTAAGAGATAGAAATGTCAAAAGTTACAGGTCTCCCTGAGCCATCTCATAACACAATTTTCCATTTATTTATATTTTCTTTTATGTCTGTCTGTAAAGTTTATATTTTCTTTAATATAGGTATTACACATTTCTTATTAGTACTATTTCTAGGAATTTGTAGTTTCAGTTGTATATAAGAAATGAATCATCTTCCTTGTTTCTACAGTGCCTGTTTATATGTTGCTGGTATATATTAACTTTTGTATTGTCACATAGCAGGACCAAGTCAATGACTATTAATATTTATCATTCTGAATTTACTGGTAAGGATACTGTGAGTTTGTCTTCTGTTATCTGTATCTCCCTTTTCCCTATTTTACAGCATAAAACTAAAAAAGAATATTGGACAACGGTGGTAATGGTGGTATCTATTTTGTTCTGATTTTAATGGAACATGGTGTGTGTGTTAAGTAGGACTTTTGCTTTGCATTTCATATAGGTCTGCATTGTTTTTTTATTCAAGTAAAATGTCTGGGGATGGTGCCCAGGAAATGTATTTTGGGGAGCCTCTTTAAGTGATTCTAATGCATAGACAGTTTGCGAATCCAAAGTAAGAGACATAAAATTTAACCCACCAGCAGCTCAGCTCTAGCTTGTTTGGTTTTTCTGGACTTGAACAAATATTCACTTGGAGCAGTTTTAGAAGACAAGGCACATACTAGCACATGCACATGCACATGCACATGCACAGTTCCTCTAGAAAAGATCAAGGCCACTAAGTGGAAGGAGAAATCTCATATTGGGGAGCATGCTAAAAACTTCAGATTTAAATACAGTAGTTACACGATTATCAATGTTTGGTCCTCTCTGAGGCTTATTGGTATATTTTTCTGTCAATCAAAGGATATGGTGCCATTTAGGTTCAGGGTCAGGTCAAGAAAGAATTATTAGTTGTATGACTTTGAGCAGGTTCTCAGCCTCAGTTTCTCTGTAAAATGGGATCAAATGGACTAATTTACAAGTTATTGTGTGAATTGAAGATGGCAAGCAAAGAGGCTTTGGAAATGACATTTTTTGCTGTGTATAAACACTAGGAAGTGAATTAACTTTCCTTCTGTATCTTGACCCCAGATAGAACAGCTGCTTTTTCTGTAAATAACCTCTCACAGGTGCAATTATTTACATATCTTGGCCTGCTATTTAAAGAATGTGTACACAAATAGTTATTTGTAGAAAAAGGAAATCTACCCTTCATTAATACAACACCGATTTCCTAAGGTTCATCTCTAAGGTTCAGAAAATAGTTTCACTCTACCTACTTCAAAGAACCACGGACAACTGGCATGGAAACTCTTTAGGAGCGACAATTGGGTAAGCAGTTTTGAGAATAACCTGAGAAAACCTCTTTAGTTTATGAATTGGCTGCAATCATTGCAAAGTTTTCTCATCATAAAAAAGATTTTGAAAAGAAACCAACCAGCAAACACTTTTAGTTAAAAAAGGAGAAAGAGGAAAATAATTGTGGAGTATTGAGTGTTAGTAAAATTGGGAATGTGCTACCAAGGGAAATTAGAGAATTCCCCTCTCTAAGGATCTTTTGAAAGTACTGTAATGTCTTGTATACCTGGGATAGATCTGGTGGGTACAGAATAGTTCTATCTGGATAGAGGGCTAGGAGATTCCAAACCCATAGGCTGGCCAATTCTGTGAGTATTTTAATAATTTTGTTCAATGTGCTTTATAATGAATGCCTCCACAGAACCAATAGGACCCCGAGGTAAATGCTGAGCTCCAAGTCAGTCATTGTTGGCACCTACGGCCATTTTACTTCTTCCATCCCATCCTCGGAAAAAATCCTCACTGGCCTCTGCTCTGAGGTTTACTCTTTGCCCTGCAGTGGCCTTTGCCTCTGCCCCCAGCCTCAAGGCCTCAGATCTGATATCCTTTTCAGAGCCTTTGAGGCTCAATGCTGGAGTCACATGCTCACTGCCCAACTCTACTTGATGGAGAGGAGACCATGAGAAACCCCATGGGGGCTCCTGTCTCATGGGTCACTTTGACTTCTTCTCTTCCATCATGTCCTGAGGCAGCTCTGGATTTCTGGATTGGGGCCTTGATTCTCCTTACCTGGGTACCACCTGTAGTGAGCTGAGAGTTGACTGGGCAAGACGATAGGGGGACGCTTATTATTATTTTTAAACATGTCCATTCCCAGAAAGAATACAAACATCATCATAAACTCACCCTACCCTAACAGAGAGAAGTGGTTTTGGTCTTTAAAAAGATACCACATTTGGGATGATTTCTCTGCCCCACCTCAAGCTGACTGCTGGTTCAACCTGGAGGGGCCATAGGCAGAGGGTCTGGCCTTCGCTGGCATTTCAGACTCACAGATGGGCACCAGGGGAGAACTCTCTTCCTCTGAGCACATTCCATCAAGTGGTAATTTTTCTTCATAGAGGTCAAGTTCACGTAACATAAAACTATTCTAAAGTGTTGAGTTCAGTGGCATTTAATACACTCACAATATTGTAGCTACCACCTGTATCCCAACAATCTCATATCCTTTATCTTCTGTTCATGCTTTCATGATATTTGACCCTAAGAGAAAGGACCTTAGTTCTGTATGAGTATATATGATAGAATGCTGAAAAGAGGTTTCTAAACTCAGAGCTTTGCCGCTTACATGTAGGATTTTGATATTTTTGCATTTTTGTCTCAATATCGTCTCTATGGTGATTCCATGTTTATTGTGCCAATAGTTTCATTTTCAAATAATGTATCTTATATATGACAAATATCAGAGAAGTCCTGCTTTTATCATTATTTTCATTGCTTTTGTTATTGCTTTTCTACTGATGTTGAACCAGTCAAGTTGCCCTCAAATTTAGCGTAGGCTGAGATGTTTGTTCTGAAAAATATATGCACTGAACAAGTGATGAACTGCTTTGTCCCTGATTATATCCTTTCTCTTTAATGTAAAATGTTTATATTCCATGCAATAATTTTCTTATTTTCAGATTTTAATATTTAATTAATTTAATCCACTACCCAAAATTTTTCGTCTGTGAATTTTGCTCTTTCTTGGACCAAACTTATTGTAGTTGAAGTGCCGTTGCTCTCCCCCTCCTGCGAAACGCATACTGTGGAGAGACGCTAATGAGACATGACTGAGGAAGGGTGCACAGGTGTGCTCTACGGGCTCAGATTGGCAGCTCTCTGACACACACTGCACAGGCGCACACGCACGCTCGCACACATGCACAGAGAGCCCGGCCTGATCAAAGACTTCCATTTGGTTGAACTTGGCAATGATTTTGAAATGTTGACAACTGTCAAATTAAGATCACCCAAGCCATTTCACAGGCTCAAATTTGGATGCAGGTCTCAGAACAGAAGGAGATAGCTACTGGCTACTGCCCAAGTGACTTCACCATCTATCATCCGGTGAGCTGTGCTTTATGAAATGAAGCCACGCAGAGATGGGGGAGGTCAGCATTCGACTTAGAAAGCATTTCTTTCCACATTCACCTCAGTTTGAAGGAAGCAAAGAGATGAATCCTTTATTGAAAATTTGCATATAAGGAGCTTGGTTAGGGTTGTTTAACTTCTCTTTATAAGCCCTCCTCTCTCTTCCTGTCCTAACCCTGGAGGAGCAAGAGTGTCATTCAATGGGGGTGGGGGTGGTGTGATGTGTGTGGGGGTCTCCAGTCCTCCAGAGGGTCTCATTTTCCATATTTGGTCATGGTGACGTGTTCTGTGGCTATGCCTCATGCTCATGCTCACTTTTCACTGTCAGTCCCAGTTAAAATGTCCATGTGTCTATGGTCTTTTTCTCGATGCTAAGCTTTTGAAGAGTGATGACTATATCGTCTCCATTCGGGTCAGTATTTTAGCGCCCCGGGCATTCTGCACAGAAGAGGGGCTTCTTAACCAGCGATGCCCATGCATTGAGAAGAAGCGAGGGTGTTGGTGCATGGGAATTAGACATCATTTTTCTTAAGTTGCCATATTTATTGGGCCCGATAGCAGAACAGAAAGATTTAAATGATTTACTGAAAACTTTTTCTTTGTGATGCTTGATTAGTTATCTATCAGCAAATTACTCAGCTAACATTTGAATGGAATCTTTTTAGTTAGAAAAATGAACATTCTGATAGTTTGCAGGAGGGGTTCTCGTCTGTGCAGGTAGTCCAGACTTCAAGTCCAATGCCTGGGAAGTTTTCTGCACGCATATTAGATGCCATGGACAGGCAAAGGGCCACCTCAGGCACTTCTCAAAACCCCTTTATCCAGGGACTAGTTCCAGTTTATTAGTAAATTTACATGTAGGGTATAGAAGGAATTAAACCAACCACCAACTAAGTTCTGGCTCAGTGGTAATTGTATGAAGTAACTGAGGTCGAAGATAATAGCCAGTGTGATCATGGTCCTAACATGTGGTGTGCATCACTCAGGCCTCTAAGCTCCTGTAAAAAGAAGCTGCAACACCATGTGGATGACTGGGTGTCCAGACCACAGACAGTGGGACGTGGGAATAGAATGCATGGAAAATTATCAACATATTGGGATATTCTTGGCATTTCTTTTATGGTTGTGGATTAGAATATACTTGAGTGCTGATATAATAAAATGACCATGCAATTGGCTAAACAGTTGTCAACATTTCAAAATCATTGCTAAAAGCAGACCATTCTATTAAATATGCAGGCCTTCTTGCCTGTGGGGCATGAAATGATAACTGAATACCCACTGAGAGGCTATTTGGGGTGGCTTGGGCACAGGTCTCCTATGTGTAGCCCCCAAAGGAATGGTGGACTCCTATACACTGAGGCTCTCCACTGCCAGTCCCCAGACTCCAGGCCATTTCCTGCTGGTTTCTTCTTCGAAACCTCTGCCTTTTGTTTTTGTCTTTTAAAATTTGAATAGGGAAGAGAGGTCCCCAGAGGCACCCACTGATGACAAAGGTTCCTTCCTCCTCCTTAAGGAGCCTGCAGACCAGTGGGAAGTAACCATATAGAAAGAGGGGAGTCTCCGCATGACCCAGCCCCACCAGGCCTCCTCTGGGTGTGGGGTGTCAGGTGGAGTGCAGAGGGTCAGAAGCTGCTGCGGAGGGTGAGCAGGTTGTGTATGCGCTTCATCAGGACAGGCCATCTGCATAGACCCGGGAGGACCCTTTCCCTGAGGCACAGGGTACACCTGAATCCCCATCTGTGGGGGCAAGGGAGGCTAGACCCTCCTCTTGGAGCTCCTTCTCTTGAATTTGCAGCACTAGCTCAGGTTTTTTTGCATCTAGAGCAGCCCGGACCTGCCAGTGGTTGCAGACTGGATTGCCCTTGGGCTGCTGAGAAATAATTTGAAGTCAGGAAGGAGTACCAGCTGCAGCAAGAAGGCAGGGAGGGTGTCTAGTTTTGTAAAATTTTAAATTTATTTTTAATTACAGTTGACATACAATATTATATTAGTTTCAGGTGTACACCCAGTGATTAGACATTAGGTGATCATCCCAGTAAGTCTGTACCCACTCGACACCATCTATAGTTAATAGAATATTAATGACTATATTCCCTAAGCTGCACTTTACCTCCTCATGACTATTTTGTGACTACAAATGTATATTTCTTATCCCTTTACCTTTTTCACCTATCCCCCAATGCCCCTCCCATCTGGCAAGAGTCAAAATGTTCTCTGTATCTATGAGTCTGTTTCTGTTCTGTTTGTTCATTTATTTTATTTTGTACATTCAATTATTGATAGATATGTATTTATTGTCTTTTTATTGTTCATATTTTTTATCTTATTTTTTTCTACTTCTTAAAAAAGACTCTTTAACATTTCATGTAATACTGGTTTGGTGGTGGTGAACTCCTTTAGCTTTTTCTTGTCTGGGAAGCTCTTTATCTGATCTTCAATTCTAAATGATAGATTTTTGGAGTAATCTTGGTTGTAGGTTTTTGCTTTTTATCACTTTGAATATTTCTTGCCATTCCCTTCTGGCCTGCAAAGTTCTGCTGAGAAATCAGCTGACCGTCTATGGGAGCTCTCCTGTAGGTGACTAACTGCTTTTCTCTTGCTGCTTTTAAGATTATCTCAAGGCCACTAATTGCAAAACTTCAGAGATAAATTCTTTCTTTTTCCATTTACTCTATTAAAAAAAAAAGTGGGAATGGAAATGGGAATGTCTTCGTTTCCTACCTTGAATGATGGTCCTGAAGGCAAATTAAACAACAGTTATAAAAATGCCTACAATGGAAAAATCAGTACAGCCAAAATGATGTGCGATAATAATTATCCTTGGTAATAATGGGCACCGATGCAGTGTGTTTAGCGGGTCAGATTTGAAAAATCATATGTGATCAAAGCAAAGCAATTTCATTTGTATTCAGGACCTCGGTGGTTCCAAACATGAAACGTGGTTTCTTGAAAAGAAATGCATTATAATATTTGCTTTCATTACTAAATAATATTACGTTTTCTGAGCATCAATGACTCAAACTCCAGGCAAGAGTTCATTGCTTCAAAAATCACCCCTTAAAATCATCTGAATAAAATGGAAGTGCTGGGAAGACGCATGAGAGGGGAACATGAGCATATACCATTGGCATCTTTCATTCATCCGAGTCTGGGAAAATCCAGCTTCTGCATACCTCTGAGGACACTCCTTCTAAACTGGCGGGCAGTATTTCCCTGTCATGCTTCCTGTAATGTTTTCTTTACAGGGTTTATTTAGCCTTCACAAATATTACCTAGATTTACACCGAAAAAGAATCTTTTTGTATGAGTTTCACCAAAGGGTACAACTGTGATTTAACAGCAAACATCACCCCCACTTCAAGGCTTTTGGTGGGAGAGAAGCTGGCAGCTGTGGGAGTGGCCAGGCTCAGCCACATGGCGGAGAGAAGTCCCAGTGGGTGCACTGGAGGGTGCTGGCAGTGGTTAGCAGAGCCCTCAGGTCTCTCTGCTGATGTCTGAGGAATGACAGGGCTTGAGGCTGTGACAGCTTGTGTCCTCATGGTGGAGATGTGGGGAGGGCTGTCGCCTGCTCTAGCCACAAGATGTCACTAGCACTGCTTGGTGACCATAGGTGACAGCACCACATGCTGCTCATAGGATTAGCCGATTGCCTTTACTTTTTTATGCATAGTTCTAGGGCATCTTAATGCCCGATGACCACTCAGGGTGCAGAGGGGGCCCCCTTTTCTCGCCTAAATCCATGTAAATTATAATATCATTTAGGAATTCCTTGATACCCGGAAACCCAGACGGGGGAGTAAAGTGGCACACGGGGATGGGGCAGATAAGCACAGGTGTGTGCTCAGGTTGTGGGGCACAGGAGAAGCTTGTGCACTTGTGTTAATAAAATTTAGGCAACGTTGTCTTACCCAGCGAACTTCAACTGTTTGAATGGTTAAGTGGTTGGAGTGTTTATGACATCTGGGCATTTTGTCCCATTAGAGTGTCACAAATGCAGTGTCATTATCCTCCAAATATGAAATCTCCATTAAACAAAACAGCTCCTAGGAAGGGTCCCGAGTGCCCAAGAGAATTTTTCCTGCTTTGGAAGTCCCAGCTGGTTCAGCTTCCTGCGCCCTCCATCCCTTCCTGTCCCTCCCCCTGCATTCCCAGGCCTCCTTCCCACCATCTCCACGCTCCACCCTGTGGGGATTCTGGGTCCAGCAATAACGGGCATTTTTATTTATCTCACACGAGGGGCACAGTTGCTCAAGGAAGTGCAAAAGAGTGATTTTGTGGTTCAACAGCTCTGCATTTCTGCGGGATCTGCGTACAAGGTGCATGTTCCCTGCAGTGGGGTGCCCCTCAGCGCAGGTGGAGGCCTGGGGGCTGGAGACATACTCCCCTTGTTTCCTCTCCACAATGCACATCCGGGTCCCCTGAGCGCAGGAGCTTCTTTCACACTGACAATCAAGCCAGGTGTTCAAGGCCACCCTGTAAATGCATCACCTTGATAGAGAGGTAAACCCTTGAAAGAATGGCTGCACACTTACCTGTGTATCTCTCCAGGTTAGGGGCGGGGGTCTGTGCCGTCGGGTTTTAGGGCAGATGGGCAAGACACAGGTACAGTGTTGGGGTGCAGGGTGACTTCCTTCCAAATGAGGATCTGGTTAGAGGGGTGGGCAGGGTGCTATGTAAAATACTGTGTCACAATATTATTAAATTACAGAAGGCTGTATATTTTGTGGGTTGAATCTTTAAGTGGTGTATTCTTACTCAAGTTTACCAAACTATCAGGGCCATGAAGTAAAGTTTTATCTAGTTATGCTTTTCTTTTCTGAAGATTTTCATGCACCCAGAGGTGACAGTTGTTCTGTGGAACATGCAGCCCCTACGTCACCAGTTACGAGTGGTGAACGCCAACTGGGAATTGATTGGGATTCATTTTGCATGAAAATTATACAATTTTTAAAACCCTGGCAGATACCTTCACCGAGCACAGCATGGCCCTAATTTTATAATTCCCCACTTCATGGAGCCAGAGAGCTGCCGAGGCCTCAGCGCTTCCCCAAGATACTCACAGGTCAGCCAGAAAGGGGGTAGTGTGCCCAGAGGACATGATGCACTGGGAGGCTGCCCGCCTCCGGGCCCACCCCCTCCGCTAGGGCAGTGGGATAAGGTCTCCAAGGAAGGAACTTAGCTTCCCTGCTGCATGGGGGTCTCAGTGCAGCCCGGGCACGGAAGTCGTGGTTTCCCTGCACGGGTCCACGGTCCGCTGCTAGCGTTCGTAACAAAAGTCGTATGTGTGCTCAGAGCTGGTGCCGAGGGCCGTGGGGTGGCCTGGCTCCTCTGTACCGGAGCCGGCTTCCCTCAGTGCAGGAACTCTCCCCTTTTAGCCCAGGGAGGGGGGGCGGCTGCTGCCTGTCTTCAGATGTCCGGGTGTTGTGGGCCTGGCTTGTGGGGTTCCCCACCAGTGACCCCCTCCAGCTTGTTCCGTGGATTTCACAGGGTTTTCGTTTTAAGTGGGATGATGTGATTTTTCCTGGGAAACTGCGGTTCTCCTGCCGCCCCCGCTGCACAGCTATCATCCTCCTGGCCTCCTAATGGCGCTTCAGAGAGAGATCAAAGTCTCCCAGATAAGTGCTCTTTTACACAATGTTCCTGACACTCCATTTTGTAAACAGTTTTTTCTCTTTTTTGGTTGGAAGAACATATAAACATGCCGAGTGAGATGGATGGACTGTCACTTTTCTCTTTCATTCTCTCCTCTTTGACTTCGGTTAGCGGGCAGGAAGTCCAATCAGCGCTTCGCTGACACCCCAAACCCGACCTGTCTTTTACACATGCAAAAAAAAAAAAAAGAAAAAAAGCTCAGAAACATGTAAGAAAAATCGCCGCCTCAAATTTCCATCGCCTTTCGCCTGGGACGGCAGGCAGTCGTGTTTTTCTTCTCTTTAGATACATTTCGTAAGGTGAGGACTGAGGGGCCTCTCTGCTCAGTGCCCCCAATGAACAAGGAAGCCACCACCACCGCCCCAGCGCTGAGCCCTCTCCCAGAAGAAAACACAAAACAGACCAAAACACAAGACTGAAGGGAATGGAGTGTTTGCCTGTCTCTGGTCTAGTTTCTCCAAAATACGGGCTCCTTGTGAGCACAGATATAAAACCCAAGAGCTCCGCTTAGCACCACGAGCTCAGGCCTTTCAGTCTGTTCCTCTCCCCCTACTTCAGTAATTGCAAACAGATTTCGATGACTGCTGCTAACGCAGGTCTCACTTCCCGGGCACAGGCGGCTGCCAAGCTCTGGAGCGTGAGGAGGACTGTGTGCCGATGGGCCTCTGCACAAACTTAGCAGCTGTCCGCACGGTCCCCATGTGACGGCCCGTTCCCAGGAGGTGTTTTTCCTTTTTCATCTGTAAAATAGCAGCGGCCTCCTTGGCTTTGGTGAAATGCCTGTTTTGGACACATCCGGGTGTGAGAGGCTATGTTGGAGCCGACCTTTATGTAGGGGGACTTCACTTGATCTGGGGTGTAGTCAGAGGGTTCTCTAACCACCAGGGCCTCTGGGAAGTCTTGCTTGTTGTGGTCCTTGCCCTGCTGGCTCTCTTGTGTATGTCACTCTCTACCAGGGGTGGGGAACATCTGGCCCTCAGGCTGTATAAGTCCCGAGAAATCATGTGGTCTGGCCCCGCCAAGACATTAGGGATGAGTTCATTAAATGTTTGACCAAATATAGCAGGCTATTTTTTAAGTTGATAATTTTGTATGGCCTGTGAGTGGAGTTATAAATATCTAAGTGGCCCTTGTTCCCCACCCCTGCCTAGACCCTGGGCCAAGGCATCAGCTCCCTAGATATTGAAAGACTGAGCGGGGTTCCCTGTGGGGGAAGGAGGGGAGGTGAGCCCCCAAGGTGTGTGCTGCCTCCTCCAGGGCTCCTGCCTTCCTTCTCTGCCCTGATGTTCTCACTGCTCTCACCTGCCGTTGCCAGGACGGAGGCAGGAGCTGGAGGACCGGACTGGAGTCCAGGCCTCTCCACTGCTTCGCTGCTTCACTCCCTGAATTTCATTGGTTTTCTGAGCGTCCTTAACCCAATGCTGGTAGTTTAGATACAAAACGGCGTGGCTTTTAGCCTGGTTCATATGACTGCCTTACTCCTTTGCAGACTCTGTTGGCCAAAGAGAGAGAAGCCTGGCATATTCGTGATGTCTGCGTGGCCGTTTTGAGGTGCTCTGCTCGATTCAAAGTGAAGTCCAAAATTCCAGGCTGACACCCGCCCCTGCCTTGTTCCTGTGGCTCTGGTGAGGCCCAGCTGTTGCACCTGAATGGGCCCTGCTGCCTCCAGCACACAAGGCTTCCCGTCGCTGCTGCTTCCCCGGGTCCCTGCTCGTGATCCTGCAAGAGCTGATCCACGTGTCCGCCTCAAAGAGCCTGTCTGCTATTTTGCATAAAAATTTTTCATTAAAAAAAAAAAAAACAACCCAAAGAGCAGAGTTGCTGAGTGAGCAAAGGAGAAGGGGCCTCTCAGCCCTGGGACTCCCGCAGGCCAGTGCGCGGTCCTGAGACAAATGAGTGGCTGGAGTCAGCCCGCCCCTGAAGAGCAGCGGTGGCTCACATCAGAAATCCGGACACGCACAATTTGGCAGCCTCCCCACCAAAGCTTGGCACTTCCATGTCTGAATTAATGTGAACTTTGGAAGTTCCTTTGACCTTCGAGTGTGAGGAGGGGAGCAGGGGGGGGCGGGAAAGGGGGTGGGGTGATGGAGAGACACTGGGCTGCCAGTCTCTGGAGTTCCTGGGATGGGGTTCTCCCAGGAAGGAGCCCTGGTCCTGTCCACCTTCACTGGACATGGTGAGGGTCCCTGGAGGGCGTTTTCCTCTACCAGAACCCCCAAAGCCAGCGCGGAGCCAGGGCTCCTCCCCGAGGCCCCAGGCACAAGAAGAGGCCCCCCGATAAGCAGGCATAAATCCGGGCGTCCGATGAAATCCGGCATGGATGGCAAGTAAGTTATTAGCCCCCTGTGAAACTAATTGTGATACGGATACACTCATTTTTGCAATGTCTTTCAAACACCAGTTGTGATGGGAAACAGCTGTTAGATCCAGGGGAAAAAAATAAAAGGAAAGAAAGAAGAGAGGAAAGCTTGGGATTCACAATCATCCTAATGCCTGTCTTCTCTCTTCCTGCCACAAAGGCGCTCATTCCCCTATTATCCCCCAGACAATGGTCCCGGCGGGGGGCGCCCAAGGAGCCAGGCCTGCCCAGAAAGTTCATCCTCGGAGGGGAAGACAGAGAAAAAAGGTTCCCTTCTCCTACCGTGGGGAAATGGCAGGCGTGTAAAATAGGTTAGAGATTTGGTTAAAGCCGAGAAGTCGCAGGGAACGGGAGCAGAGGCGTTTAGGAATTGTCCTTTGACTGCGGGCTTCTTTATAAGGGCACGGTGTGTGGAGAAGGGGTTTCAGATCTTATTTAAGGAAGCCATAAAGGAGATGATTAAAGGGTTCGGAATAAACCAGAGTCTGTGATAAAACCCTGCAGGAACCGCTGGAATCTGCCTCAGGTAGGACTGACTTCTGACTTCTGTCCTGGCCAGGGCCCTGGTCCAGCGGTCTGATCCCTCCCTGCACCCCCTGTCCTTCGTCCTTTGCCTTCTTGTTTTTATCCTCCTCTGGTCATGGGAATCTGGTCCATTGTTAACGCCTCATGAAAATAAAGGGACTCAGACCCCGGGAAGTGGCTCCCCTCCCCCAGCACTTCCTGGACTCCAGTTCGTTCTCCAGAAACGTTTATTTACAACATCTTAGGAGACCAAGATGTTTTTTCCATTTGTAAGGCCCCTGTCATTACATAATGGGTCATAAATGATGCTGCCTGTCCTGGAGAAACAGGAAGTCATTGCCCCCACGTGCTGCTCACAGGCCACTCCCAGACCCACCCCAGGAACCTCTGAGGAGCTTGGGTGTCTCTCCTTCTCTGGTCCCTAAAATTCAGTGGGCTTAGGATGGGCTGAGACCCCTGTCTTGCTCAGGGAAGCTGTTTTAAGGCAATAAGTGAGCTCTCTTGTGGACCTGCCTCCCTCCTGCTCAGAGAGTTCTGCCCTCCTTCCTGGACTCAGGATTGGTGAGCGCTCCCTGGAGAGGCTCCCTCCCCTGACAGAGCCCCAAGGGTTATGGCCCATTTGTGCATCAGCTTCCTCCAGACAGGTGTCATCAGGGGTCACCAAGACACCTGCGTGTGTTCACGTGTCTGTGCTCCTCTGTCTCCAAAGGACAGCCTGTAGAACATGGACACAGATGGACATGAGAGAAGAATAAGGATTCTCATTCTAGGCCAGTGATGGCGAACCGATGACACGCATGTCAGAGGTGACATGTGAACTCATTTTTTTGGTTGAGTTTTCTTTGTTAAATGGCATTTAAATATATAAAATAAATATCAAAAATATAAGTCTTTGTTTTACTATGGTTGCAAATATCAAAAAATTTCTATATGTGACACAGCACCAGAGTTAAGTTAGGGTTTTTCAAAATGCTGGCACGCCGAGCTCAAAAAGTTCGCCATCACTGTTCTAGGCTCACCAGTGTTTTCCTTCTCTTTACATTCATTTTAAACAAAAGATCTAGCTCGCCATCATTCAGAAAACAGGGCCCAGACAGAAATGCCGGCCTTTGCGCACCGTGCAGCAATGGGGAGCGGGGTCCTGGGCGCCCTGCCTGTCCCACTGGGCTCTCCTGGACCTTGTCCTGAGTGGCAGCCTGGTCAGGACGGCTGGAGGGCTCATTTCCTCCCCAGATGGGGCTGCAGGGCTTCGCACACAGGTTTTCCTGAAAATGTCTTTGAAGGGCTCAGCTTCCTGCAGGAGGGGGCTGGCCCAGGCTTCTCTCCACAGGAATTTCGTTTTTTTACTGGCCACCACGTTCGCCCTTTGGGCCTGAAATCTGAGGACTAATGAAAATGAGAGAAAAATCTGGGTCTGACCAGCATTGTTCAGGAAGGCTCTTCTCTGAAGTGCGGCATTTAAAGCGGAAGGCATGTTTGGATGGGTGAGCCCGTGCTGATCCTGAGTGGGCATCTGCTGAGCAGTGACGGGCGTCCACTTTCTGGAATGTGCGACCCGAGAAATCCGATGTGTGGACAGCACACACACACACACATAGTGCAGGTGGGTGTGGGCTGCAGAGGGATCCCCGGGCCTGGAGTCCCAGAGGGCGGGCACTGGGAGCCTGCCTTCTGGGCTGCCGCTCTGTGACACAGCATCGGGGAAGGAGCCTGCATCCTAACTTTGCCAAACACTCCCATGCTTGATGGTGCCAGAGGATGCTAATTTCCCCGTATGCAGGCCAGACCAGAATTCAAATAAAACCCAGGAAAAGGAAGGGGATCTAAAAAAACAAAGTTAATTCTCCTGGAATTTCATTTTATTTCAAATACTTTCCAGTGTCCACCTCCTTCTTTCCAAGGGAAAGAGAGTGGCAGTTTGTCTTCTGCTGGCAAATGGGGGGTAAATATTCGCCCTGGTGAACGTGGAGAACTCACACACGTGGGTGCTGCTCAGAGAGCCCATGTGGACGTGGGGATGGTGCCTCACAGGCAGCCGCAGAATCCATCACGCTGGCCCCTCCGTGACCTCAGACCAGCCTTGGCCAGCGGATGTTCAAACCAGAGGGTATTTTTACTCTCAGGGCAGCGGCTACCCAGGGATCTCCTTGGCAGCAGCCTGCGAGGTCTCTGTGCTCAGTGTGTGTGTGTGAGTGTGTGTGCCCAAATATTTTTTTAAAAGACAGCAACTTGGCACAGCACGTTACAGAAATAGCCCTGTTAGAAAATACTGTGCTTGGAAATAGCACTTCCTATTCAAACCAGGGCGAGAAGCAGAGGGATCATGAGGCAAAATGAGCCCTGTGTGCCTGCGTTTGCATGTATGTGTGTGTGTGCGCGCGTGTGTGTGTGTGTGTGTGTGTGTGTGTGTGAACCTTGAATAAATGACCTGGAGGCTCAGTGGGGCTGGCTGTCGTCGGTCCTGGGTCTCTGGATCCTTTCTGAGGGTTAATGCAGCTGAGGAGCAGGGTTCCCAGCAGATGTTTCAGCTGGTTCCTGCCAGGCGGCTGTGGTGTGTTAACCCTCTCTTGCCTGAGCCGCAGGCTGGCCATAGGCCTGGTGGGGCCGGGAAGGGGTTGGAATTCCCATAGGAGATGCACAGTAATATAGGTTCGACTTCTCTGCCCACCTGTACCGCCGCTGCGAGACACGGCAGCCGCTGGAGGCCTGCGGGGTACACAGCCAGCACTTTGGGATGAGTTCAGATGGCTTCTCCGCAGAGGACAGCAGGTGACCGTGGCTCTGGGAAGAGCTTCATTCCTCAGTGTTAGGAAGATGCGCATATGCTCCGTCTACAGTGCACACAGGTGTGATGCAATGCTTAGGGTGTATCAGCAACCTGAAATAAATGGGATTGTCCCAAGAGAATCACACTGGAGATTCCTTAGGAATGTGTAGTTCTTAACGCTGTCTCCATTCACCTGTGTCGGTATAGAACTGAAAAGCAAGTCAGAGGTGGCTCGTGCTCCGTCTTCCATTTGTCACATCACCACTGACTGTCGGATTTTAAGCCATCATTTATACCTTTTAGAGCTTGAAATAACACAGTACAAAAATGGGTGTGTTTACTGTTTCTTAGGGCCAAGAGTAAAGTTTTACTGCACGGGTCTCGCCCTTCCTGTTCTGTTTTGCTTCTATAACTTGAAGGGCATTAGCCTCCTTAGCAGGTATGTTTTGCTGACTCTATGTTTTGAAACTATCATTCCATAAACACTTCCTCCCAGCTTCACAAACATTCCACCCATTTGCTTCAAGGGTACATAGCTAATGACACCAAGCCTCAACCTCCTGTGGGTAACACCAGCCTGAACGTTTCCTCCCTTGCTCGGTTTGTAGAACATGTCCTGTCTCTGAAGATGAGGGATCCATGCTTATGTGAACAGCTTCGGCAATGTCGGGATAGAGAATCACAAAGAGCTTGCTCAGTACCACAGACTTGCTGGTCTGTTCCATGTCTGTGTGAGGTGACAACACAGAGCTCCCACCAGCCAAGGAGAGCATCGCACTCCCTGACTTGCAGCCTCAAAGTATCCCATTTTACTTTTACTGATGGTACAAGTAACTACGAGTTTCTCCTGGCAAAATAGTCCAGTGTCCACTTTCTTAAATGCAAGAAGAGCACAGGTAGGTAGAAAAGCACAAAATAAGCATGTAAACCATAAATAAAGATCTCATTTGACTCCCAAAAAGTGCAAAGTAGAGAAATATACGAAGTGTTGGCCAGCCTCCAAAGCTGCTGAATTCATGCAGGCTTTGAGCGGCCTTCCTGCAAAGCATCACTTGTCTTCAGTTTCCTCCATGCTTTTTCTTCTCATTTATCTATTTTGAAATCAAATGACCACTTCCTCACTCACATTTCAAATGTTCAACGTCTTTATAAATCCAGGGAAATAAAATTCTGGAAACGGCAGTAGAAATAGCCAATTTTGTACTGTGGCTTATTGGATAAGAGCAAAGGTAATCTGACTCAATTTCTGAGGCGTGTTTAGCACAGGCATTTGGTGCACGGGCAAGGTGGCTGGAGTGACAAGATGGACCCTGATGACTTCAAAAGGCCAATAAAACACACTCCATGAAGGATTCACATGACAGACAGTAACGGGCTTCTTTGGACTTGTTATGGTCTATTGGGTCAATAATAATCCGCTTTTTAAAGAGTGCAAAAATGTGGATTTACACAGCAGACTACAATGGCTGCCGATCTATCAGGTAAATTCAGTGAACTATTAGAATTTGTCCACGTGCCAGGTGCATGGACACCTAGCAGAATGCACCGTTGTGTACGCACCCTGTGTCATGCAGCCTCCTTTCCAACCGCCGATGAAAGAGATGGATGGCAGTGCGGGCAATGAGAATAGGTGTTACCACTCAGAGATGTAACACCACCACTTACATTTCACCTTGAATTGGCTATATTTATAAATATTCTAGATTACTTGCAACAACATAAACTGTTTTCCATAAAATGAAGTTATTTTTAATCCAAAACACATTTAAAATACTTTGATTACACAATTTTGCAGAGGGTTGATGCATAATAGTTAATTTGCACAGGTAAATTACTCTGTATATTTATTCGGTCTGTATGAAAGCAGAAATTCCCGAGTACACAGCACCGCAGCCACACTTAGCAAAACAGCCAGATTCCATCCAGCAGGTGGAGCCATACACAAGAAGCTCTGGAAACAAGGAAAAGATATATATTTATTCTCCCTCCACCCCCCCCCCCCCACCCCAGCTGGCACTGACATGTAGGGGGGACATACCTACAGACGGAAGTGAAAAGAATCATTTCCAGTAGAAACGGTGGTGCAACAGCTTCACCTGATAAAGAACCCAGAGCAATGCTGGCTCAGGGACTCTTCTTGCTGTAAACGTTCTTCCCTCTTGGCTTTCCTTCTGCTGGAAAATTTTCCAGAAGAAAAGCCTCACGAGTTATTTAATAAATAAAATCTATGAAGACAACCGTGTTCAAAGACTCCTCCCTAAATCCCTCCAAACACGTGGTGCAGTGGATGCCCCGCCAGCAGCCAGCGCGTCTGTGGGTGTTTGGGCCACGGGCTGTGATGGAGCTCCCACTCATGTGCCCGCCTGCTCACCTTGCAGAAACCCTGGCTCCCTCCTGGCCTGTTTTACTCGCTGCAGATGTGTGTATGCCATCCCTTTGGCTAAACCCAGTGATTTCTTTGTTTTTTTTGTGTGTGTGACTGCTTATATCTTCTTGCCCGAGCACTAAAAAAAAAACAAAAAACCCTGAGAATTTTAGGCACAGAGTAACTAGAAAATTCCGTGTCTGAAAATCTGGCTTTTCTTGAGGTAGAGAGATTTGTTTCAAAGACCACTCCTTTTCTGGACAGACTGACAGGTGTCCTCTGTCGTGGACAAATGACATGTGGAAGAAATGCGTGTCCACACAGTCTGATTGGTGTCCCGGAAGGATATGGAGGTTTTTGGGTCTGTAGTGGGATAACATGATACAACAAAGCACAGGTCTCACCTGGCCTAACAGGTCTCACCTGACCTAACAAGGAGCTGAGAGCTGAGCCTGATCCCCACTCCCACCCTTCCCCAGGGTCTGTTTCCTGCGCGTATCTGCCATCTACAGTATTGACTGGTCTATCAGGAGGCAGGCATCTCTATCAGTCCATCTGGAATTGTCATCCAACAGGAGATTAAACACTGCCTGCCTCCTTCCTAGTGATTTTCGGTCTCCACATTGCAAAGTTTTCAATCAAATTTCAGCGGTGTGCATTTAGCTTACAGAACCCTGAGCACTAATCTTCCCAACGCAGGGGATTTAGACCATGTTTACCTCCTATGGTTCCAAGATGTCACCCTGCAAACCTGTCTACATTTAGAGTCTTCCCTCCACCCCTCTCTCTTGCTTTCTCTAGTTCCCTACACACCTCGGCTCTTGGCTGAACAACAACGATAAATAAAGAATCTGAATAACGGACGAGTGCCAATTTTCAAAGCAGTCATTCCAGTGCGGCCTCCTCATGCCATTAGTTCCCAGGATGGAGGAGCCGCAGCTGTGGACAGCATTGTCATCCTTGACTTTCTCGTTTCATCTTCCGGAGCCCCTGATCCCCACCAGCTTTCGGCTCATGAAACAGCCAGACCAGAAGGGGGATGTCAGCTGTGCACATTGCTGGTTTCACCATGGATACCTGGGAGGAAGCTGTGGTCTGGGAGGGATCCTAAGAAATAAACGTTGCCTTAGTTTAGGATGAATTCAGAACAAATCCCATGACACCAATATTTATATTGTGTTGAGCCTATGTAATGCTTGGAATTCCCAATAAATAGACTGATGAGATTTCGGATAAAGAGTAGCCAGAGGGAAGGGCACATGCGTTCTCTCCAGAATCCTGAAGGGAAATCGATCACAGACAAGCCAGATGGAAATGGATGAGACACACTTCCTGCTACAAACAGGCGGAATGATGGTGATTAAGACCATCTACAACTCAGCCCATTATTATTATTGTTGTTATTATTATTTTTAATGAAATGCTTACTAATGAAACCCAGCCCTGTGCCATGGATGGGGGTTGGGTTTGCACGTGTCGGGGGCATGTAAGGAGAAGAACTGAGGCTCTTAAATGAAACAACCTATTGAAGAGGGCATTGGGAATGTCAGCCAACGACATTTAGTTTTCAGCTTCTAACTTGGCCTTTCTCTACACATGTATTTCTCATGTAATGTTTTATGGGCACACACAGAGGAGCGCACATTGCTGAAAAGCCAAACGTCATCTCCTGCCAACCCTTTGGAATTTAAAAACCTAAACGATAGCTCAGGCCCATGTGAACGGGAACCCGACTGGTGGCAAAAGGCCTAACGGCCACGGCTCTTCTAAGAACTGGAACTGAGGTTGAGGTTTTGTCTGTTATCCGGGGCCTGTTAGTCCGCTGATGCTCCTACTCCTCAGGATCTGGCTCTGTGACTGTACGGGGCTGGGATCACACCCAAGTGCTCACAGCCCTAACCCAGCATGCGCAGGGGTGAAGATGAGGCTGGCTCTTTCTACCTTGAGTAGGTTTACTTCCCGAGAACCTGGCCCTCAACTTTCTAACAAAAGGCAATGGAGATTGAAAGAGGCTTCTCTGGTGCTGGGAGCCATGGAGAGCTCGGTGCACAGGACCATTCTGCTTCGCGTGTACATTGGAGACCCTGCTCTCCTTCCTGTGACATTGGAGCATAGCCAGTCCCTGTGGAGCCCGAGATTGGGAACGTCCCATCCTCGCCAGGCCCTGGGGGGACGGGGCCTGAATGGGACTTTTGCTGACAATTCAACACCAAGGTCACTAGGCTAAAGATCAACCTTCTCAGTCATGTGCCCATGAAAATGCAGGTGCTGCAGAAGGTCCCTAGTGCTTTCTGGAACCCAAGACCCATTGCCCACATGAATAATCTCACTGGCATTAGGTAGAATGACTCATGATACTGGGTGTCTTAAATACTCCATTTTTAATATCCACGGTTAAAAAATATAGCACCTAAAGGAAAAATATTATCCTTTCTTAAGGCTTTTGCTCTTTGTGGCAAACTCTGAGAAGGCTAAACCATAGACAATTACCACAAAAATATCAATTCTATCAAGCTTACCCCCTTTAGAATGAACAGCGGTGTGATGAATTAACAGCTCAGTAGAGCAAATGGACTTGAATGGGGTTACCCATAGTGAAGTAACATTCCCCACACACCTTTCTACTTAACCTTAAACTCAGGCTAAGAGAAGAAGATAAAGTTGGAAAGTTCTTTGAAGCGACTTCACCTCTTGCTTCTGGATTTTTATAGAATGTTTTCTATTTAAACTGCAGGTGCATCCACAGGAACTTGTGTTCAAAATATGTAAATATTTAAAAATATTTTCTAAATTGCATAAACATGATCATCTATATATATAAAAGGCTAAGTGTCCGTCTGTCCAACTGGTAGCTATGATACGCACTGACTATCAGGTGGCAGATGCTCAAGGCAGGAGCTGCCATGATGTGCACTGGCCATTTAAAAATAAACAGCACCTCGGACCTGGCGCCGACAAACCAACACTCGACTTCCCCCAAGTGGGACACAGGTCCCACCACTACCTGGGAACGACACCCCACCAAATCACAGCCAATGCTGCCAAGACCCCATGGCACAAAATGCAGCCCACAGCCCAGCCTAGCAACCGGTGGCTGTGGGTGCCGGGTGATAACATCATGTAGCAATGCCTGGCTTCCTCTCCCTAGCGACTAGCATCCTTGGAGTTTCTTCAGCCTAGGAATCCAACTTGTTTTATAGCCAGGTGCAAACATTTTACACTTTAACCCAATGTTTGTGAAGCATTTTCCCATGCCTCATCTCATTTGATCCTCACAGAAGTCCTGGAGTAGATAGATAGGAGACTCTGTAGAATCCTATTTTCTTTTCATTAGCAAGATGTGAATAGCGATATAAAAATATTTCTGCTGCCGAAACCGGTTTGGCTCAGTGGATAGAGCATCGGCCTGCGGACTGAAAGGTCCCAGGTTCGATTCTGGTCAAGGGCATGTACCTGGGTTGCGGGCACATCCCCAGTAGGAGATGTGCAGGAGGCAGCTGATCGATGTTTCTCTCTCATCGATGTTTCTAACTCTCTATCTCTCTCCCTTCTTCTCTGTAAAAAATCAATAAAATATATTAAAAAATAAAAATAAAAATATTTCTGCTAATTAATTTCCTCTCAATGTGCACGAATCCGTGCACTGAAACACTAGTTACTAGGAAAAGAATGGCACTAACTGGCATGTTTGTGCACACACTGCATCACTAAACAGAATGGGGAGATCAATATTTGTGGCATTGATTTGGAGATATATTGATTTAATAATTTTTCTACCTGCCCTGTAGATAGTGAGGGAGATCACTTTGAGGGGATGGAAGTTAATGTTTTGTTTTGGAAGGCTGTTATAAACTTTGTTCATTTAATAAGCTTTCTGTGTACTAATCATTGAAAAAAAACAAAAGCTCATAGACAGACAATAGTCAGGAGAATAGGCAGGAGAGGGTAAAGGGGGCATAAATGGTGATGGAAAGAGACATGACTTGGGGTGGTGAATACAATGCAATATACAGATTACATATTATGGAATTGTCCTTCTGAAATCTCTATAATTTTATTAACCAATGTAACCCCAATAAATTCAATAAAAAAGAGAGATTTGAAAATTAACACCATGTTCCTGCCCTGGAGGATTCCATGTTGGGGGTAGAAATAGTGGGAAATTGACATGAACACAGACATCAATGATTTAGACCAAGTGTATAGTTCAGTGTGTTTGCTGAAAATGAATGTGTAAAAGGTTAATAATTATGAGTTTTATCTGGAAGACTTAATGGAAAAATGGCATTTGGCTGAGGTTTTTCAGGATGAGTAGAAGTGTTGGAGGTGAGGGGAAAGTGGAAGGTAATTAAAGGAATGCTAATTTCAAATTTGTGAAAACACTCCTTGCTGGGCAAACTGAAGAACAATTTCTGCCATTTTAATATGAATGGGAACAATTTCCATATGTTTCCTTTACATTTTTCTTTATCAGCCAGCCATAGAAGTTTCCTGCCCACTACGCCCAGAGGAACGACAGGTGAGGCTCCATTGAAAGAGCTGTCCACACCATCCAATTCCATGGCGACATTTGTAAACATTCAGTTAGCTGCCTGTCACCCACACAACATGATTTAGGAGAGCTATATCTTGGATCACAAAATGACACATCCTATATAATAAAGAGGTAATATGCAAATTGGCCATCACACCCTCACATAAGATGGGCGCCCCCATGTGGTCATAAGATGGTCACACCCATGTCGTCACAAGATGGCTGTCTCCATGTCATCACAAGATGGCCTGCAGGGGAGGGCAGTTAGGGGTGACTGGGCTGGCAGGGGAGGGCAGTTGGGGAGGACTGGGCTGGCAGGGGAGGGCAGTTGGGGAGGACTGGGCCTGCAGGGGAGGGCAGTTAGGGGTGACTGAGCCGGCAGGGGAGGGCAGTTGGGGAGGACTGGGGCTGCAGGGGAGGGCAGTTAGGGGCAACCAGTCCAGCAGGGGAGTGGTTAGGGGGTGATCAGGAAGGCAGGCAGGCAGGCAGGTGAGCGGTTGGGAGCCAGCAGTCCCGGATTCTGAGAGGGATATTCGACTAGCAGTCAGACATCCCCGAGGGGTCCAGGTTGGAGAGATGCAGGCTGGGCTGAGGGACACCCCCCCTCCCGAATTTCATGCATTGGGCCTCTTGTTAAAAAATAAAGCAAAAAACTGAAGGATTTAGAAATTCATTTTAGCAGAAATTAGAAGTTGTGGCGTGCAGTCACTAAGACAGTTCTCTCCCAGTGTGCCCCATGAAAGGAGGTTTTGAAAGTCTGAACTTGTACCCCTTCTCCCCCAATAATTAAACACCACATGCAACATCTCTGAGCAGGAATTTTCTGCCTGTATAGTTAAGCCAATAATAAAATAATCTTATTGGAGTTTATTGTGGCACAAATGGTAGCAGCTATATAAAAACATTTCAAAAACAATATCACTCACATTAATCATAACGATACTAATTACCATTATTTGAAACTTCAGGAATGTCAATCCAGAAGTATTTGTTAATTTAACACATCAAAACATGGGAACATTCATTTTCCATGAAAGTCCTAGGTGTGATGTACTGTAAAGTTATCCATTTACCTATGTATGACTACAGCTATGCATGGTCTGTGCTGTAAATAGAGAGATTGTAAAGCAAAATATGCATATTTTAGACTTTTAAATTTGCAGGGTGTTAGATCTTGAATTTATCTCTCCAAAGAGGCAGATGGGAATGAGATATTTAGATATGAAAAATAAGCCACACTTTTCAGAATGTTTGGTGGAACAATGCTAATTCCCCACTCGGTTGATTGGGAGGCAATGATTTCATGAAAATGTCAGAGCAGGTGTATGGAAAAGACATTATGGTGTCAAAATGAGATGAAACAATGTTAATTTGTCTGTGCAAAGTCCATGCCTCTGCCAAGACGATCGAACCCGGTATTCAGCCGTGTGGAGTCTTGGCACTCCAGTGCCCAGAGACCTCGCGTGGAAGCCCCAGCACACCCAGAGACGTGACAACGCACAGGGAACAAGATTTATCTCCCTCCTCCTGCCTTGGGGCTGACAGAAGGCAGGTCACACTGTTTGAGGAACTGAGAATTGCAGGAGAGACTCCAGTCCCCCAGCAGCCCCTGGTCCCAGGATGACACAATGCACGAGAAATACCCAGGCAGGGGGAGAGCGAGGAAGGAGGAGGGGAGGGGTGGAGGGAAATCCCTTCCTAGCAGCCAATATGGATTAGGGTTTAGTTTGAGGTTCTTGCCTTTTGGTAAATTGATGTGTTTTTCTGGCGTGAAATGTTCTTGAGTGTTAAAATGTGTTCAACACCTAAGCGACATCTGGGAGTCTAAGTTTGCAGAACAAAGGTGAGCATTAATTCCAGTTTGGATGTTAATTTGGCCTCAATAAAACACTCCAGCAAAACTAACATTTGAACAGGACCCAGAATCCAAGAAGGAGCCAAGGATATGAAAGGAAAATAATAATTCTAAGTGCTTTGAAATCTACAGCAATTTGCTTAAAAAAATTTTTTTTTCCGCCCTTAGATTTTTCAGTCCCTGTTCCCACTTCATCATTTAATGTGGCTTGTCTGGAGCTGACCAGCGGTCTTAAAAAATGTCAGGTCTTCACTTTCCATTCAAGAAATAAGACCCTCCCAGGACCTTGTAAATATTTCTGTTTTCCATCTAACCAGAGTCACCGTGTTCTGGCTTGGAGCACGGATCTGGGGCTTAGGAGGCCTGTGTTTTAGCGTTGTCCTTGACAGGGACTGACGGTGTGACCTTGAGAAGTCACTGCTCTGGACCTTGGCTTTTCCATCTGTAGATCTGGGGCAGGCTGAGTGCTGCACCAGAGGATCCCCAGGACACCTGCCACCACATCCCTCAGCTTTATGGGACTTCTGTAGGGACAGATCTGCATGGAAAACATTGAAGCGAATGGATTCGTCATTAGTGAATTTGTGATGGGCAACGCAGCAGATCATTAATGCAAACAAAGATTACTGATGCAAAAAAAGGTGTTTGTTTGTGGGGCTTGCTCCCGACTGCCAGAATATAAGCAAAATGTGCTTCTCGGTATTGGCTTCCGTCTTGGGTGGGATGGTGACACAGTGGGCTTCCAGGCTGGCTCTGGTCACACACCTGCCTTTTACCTTAGTCCAGCACCGTGGGGGTCCAGTTCCCTTCTTTACCTTTAGGGTCTTATCATATTTGTGTGTATGTTGGGGGAGATGTTTCTCATCCTTATTTTGAGAGGTACTTATTCTAGCATCCAGATAGAGCAGATCTTCTTCCTCCAATTCGAGTTTTAAATGTGCTCCCAGGATTTTGGGGTCCTCTTTACTGGCCTCTCTCTCTCCCACTTCCTCTGCAGGTGGGGAGAGGGGATGTGGTGGAGGAATGCCACTCAGTGTTTTCAAGTGCAATATTAACTCATGTCGGAAATAACAAGCAATAGTGCAATGGAATGAACTTGGGAACAGCAAGGCCATTAAGAAAATGTGCCATTAGGGAAAGGGCTGGAGTTTCCTACGGAAGAGATTCACTAGGCCCACACCTGTACGTGTTCGAGGAAACTATGAAGATCTTTATGGCCCTTCTAATTAGGCTCATTTGAGGAAGGAGAGACTTTTGGCGCCAGAAACATTTTCCTAATTCACTTTATTGGTAACGAGATCCAGTGTTTTTTTTTTCTTTTTTTTTTCTTCTTCATTTCGATGTGATGGAGTCTCAATGCAAAGCTGCATGTGTATGTGTGTGAAGAGGAGACCTGGGGAGGTAGCCATCAATCTGATACAGTGTCAGCTCTGTTCTCTTCATTCTTCCTCTTCCTTTCTGTTTTTTGAAAATATGAAAGCTACAGCTTAAGGTTTTGTTCAAACCTGTAAAAGCACATATCAAATATTTCCTTATTTCTTTTCATAATATCATAGGAGAGGGTGTTTTATCTTTTTCCTGCAATTTAACATAAGTAGAAATTGTCAGTCTGGAATTGACAGGTATTTGTTCCAGTCAACAATGAATTGCTCACATTTCGGATGATCCCCCAACATAGGCAGTGCCTGTCAGGTGTCACAACAGTGGGAACTCTTATTAAATGACAGTGAGAAGCACGATAATTTGGAGAGCAGTGGGTAAGACGTAAGAGGGGAGAGGTGTCTGGCATTTGCTAATGAAGTGTGCTCGCCCCTCCCACCCCAGGCCCCTGATGTGCCTGCAGAAGTGTGCTGGGGTCCAGGGGCAGAGACCACCATGCTGGTCCCCAAGGTAGTCTTAGCTCCCACCTGCCTGGTGATGTAGGCAGGGTTCCTGCTTTATGACCATGCTGTTAGGCAAGGCCCTAGAGAAGAGGGTGAGGGGAGGTGTTAGGCTTTTATTTTAAGCCCCTTGCAGAGCTGTGTTTCAGGCTATCATGTGACTGGAGGACCAAGGTGAGCTTCCTGCCCATCAGCACTCACTCCTGGCCACCCCTCTGAACACCCATCCTGGGGGGTGGGGTTTCTTAACAGCTATTTCCCTCTTAGGAAATAGAAGCAGTTAACCCCCAAATGAAATTTTAATTCAGTGACTATGAAACTCTTCTCCTTACTACTCTCAGCACATGCTAATTTTCAGCCACTTCTACTCATAGTTGTTACTGGCCACCGATGTGGAGACTTAACTACTCTTCTGAAAAAGAGGAATAACTGACAGGATGCGAGTAGAAATTCTGAACTATGATTGGGGTTTTCTTTCTCATGAAAAACGCTGGGATAAGAAGGAATAGAAAGCATTTACAGTTTATGCCCAGAAACCATAAAAATAGATTGATAAAACTGATTCCATGCAAATTTAGAACTTCCAAATGGCAAAGGCCACAATAAAAATATCAACTACAATCTTCTCAAAGTATTTGCAATATATTGGGGAGTCCAATATTTATATATTAATTTTCTATTATTTAAAAGTGCTTAAAAGAATCAAGAGCTAAACAGAAAAATGGACAGCCCATGCCAAAAAAGAAATATAAAGGATGGTCAATGAATATCTGAAAATATGTTCAACCTCATTATAATTTGAAAGATGCAAATAAAGGATGTGAGGGCGATCTGGCTGCGACATCTGTCACCCCATTGATCGCCAGGGTTGATTCGGCTGATCTGGCTGGCTAGGCGGGTGTCCCCCTCCTCCCTCACCGATCCATGTGCGTCCCTCCCGAAGCTGCGCGCTCGGTCGAAGAGGATGACCCCCCCCCCCCCGAGGAGAGGACCAGTCTTCGGTCAAGGGTATACGAGTAGCTGTGCTCCCCTGCTAGAACCTCCAAACAAGCTCTCAAGATGCAAATAAAAAGTAAGGTTGCATTTTCATTCATTTAAAGTATTTTTTGAATAACAACTTTGTACCTTGTCCTGTGCTGGTTGTTAGGTACACAGGTGTCAATGTAGTGGACATTACATTTGTAGGTCCAAAGCTGAGATCCTAGGGAGCCAGAACACAAGAGCCACTAGCCATATGTGGCTTTTTAAATTTAAAATAAGGTCGGGGGGGGGGGGAGGTGTGGATGGGAAGAGATCAACCAATGAACTTATTTGTGTATATGCATAACCCATGGACACAGACAATAGGGTGGTGAAGGCCTGGGGGGTGGGGGGGTGGGGACGGGGTGGGAGAGGTCAATGGGGGGGAAAAGGGGACATATACAATACTTTCAACACTAAAAATAAAAATAAAAATCAAGGTAGGAAAAACAATATAAATTAAGTGACATTTAGCACACAGTTCCTAGGTGGTACTAGCCACATTTAAAAATATATATATTTTATTGATTTTTTATAGAGAGGAAGGGAGAGGGATAGAGAGTTAGAAACATCGATTCAGCTGCTTCCTGCACACTCCCCACTGAGGATGTGCCCACAACCAAGGTACCTGCCCTTGACCGGAATCGAACCTGGGACCCTTCAGTCTGCAGGCCGATGCTCTATCGACTGAGCCAAGCCAGTTAGGGCACTAGCCACATTTTTAAAGGGCTGAATGGCCATGTGGGGCTGTTGGCTGCCATGCTGATCAGCACAGTTCTAGAGCATTTCTAGAGAACAGAGAGAGCTCTTGGTTAACATGGCTCCAGACAGAGAGAAACTTAATTAAGCAGCAAAGAAATGTAAATAACTTCAAGATATAACCCGCTTCATGACAGAAACTAGCAAGAGGCAGAGGAAGAATGTGTCGGAGGGAGCTTACTTATTTAGGGTGGGCAAGGAAGTGGTGTTTAAGTTGAGACTCTGGAGAAGGAGCTAGCCCCATGGAACCAGGGTGCATGGGGGTGGGGTGGAGAGAACATTCTGGGGAAAGGAGGTCCACGCCTTGCAGTGGGGCAGAGCTGGTGTCTGTCAGGAACTGCTCAAACATTGAACCAGTCTTGCCTCCCTGGAATAAACCTCACTTGTACATCAAACCTTAGCTTAATTCTATTTATAATAAAAGCTAATAATAAATAATAGAATTGCTGAATTCTTTGTTGCTAATATTTTGTTAAGGATTTTTTATGTCTATATTCATGAGGGATGTCAGTCTGTAGTTTTTTTTTTAATATCATCTTTGTTCTTGGCATCAAGGCAATATGGATTTCATAAAATGAATTGTGTAGTGTTCTCTCTTATATTTACTGAAATTGTGTAGTATAGGTGCTAATTCCTCTTTCAATCTTGGTAGACTTCTCTAGTGAAATTTTCTGGGCCTGGAGATATTTTTTTCCAAGAGTTTTCAAATAAGAAATTCAATTACTTTAATAGTTATTTGAATACTTAAAAACCTATTTTACATGAGATAAGATGAGGCATTTTGTATTTTTTTTTTTCCAGGAACTGATCATTTCATCTGTTAAATTTTGTTGTAGCATTGCTTGGGGTATTTCTTTATTCTTTTGATGTCTATAGCGCCTGTAGTGATATCTCCTGTTCTATTTCGATATTAGTGATTTGAGTATTTTTTCTCTTTTGTCCCATAAATTATTTAGCAGTTTTATCATTAGTTTTCAAATGTTGGGAGCTGTTTTTGGCTTTATTATTGATTTTTAATTTGATTCTAGTTTCTAGTTTAAGTATGGTCAGAAAAAAAACACATTGTTGATATTAATTCTTTTAAATTTTGCAAGGTTTCTTTTATGGCTCAGAATATGGTGCTTCTTGGTAATGGGCACTTGAACAGAACGTGCATTCTGCTGTTTGTTGTTGGGTGGAGTGTTCTGTAAGTTTCACTTAGATCCTATTGGTTGATGATGTTGATAGGTTCATTTATATCTTTGCTGATTTTCTGTGTTGTTTTTCTATCAATTGTTGAGAGTGGAGTAATGAAGTCTCTAACTATAATTCTCGATTTGTCTGTTTCTACTTTCAATTCTATCAGTGTTTGCTTCACACAGTTTGCAGCTCTTTTATTTGACACATACACCTTCAGAATTGTTACCTTTTCTTGGTGGGCCAACACTTTATCATTACATAATGTCCTCCTTCCCTTCATTGCGTCGCCCTCATTGTCTCTCACTTTTCGTTATTCCCTACTTCCTTTGCGTTTTTTTTTCTTTAAAAAGAGAGAAGAAGTCTGATGAAAGGATCACCTTTTGTGTCAAAGGGTGTTTTGTTGTTTTTGGTGATGGTTGGTGGCCCACACCACCCTTCAATAGAGCATAGACATGTCTCTCTTTCTCACGTTTTCCTTCCCAAGAGGAAGTGGGCAGTGTTAGAGGTAGACTTCCCACTTGTTTCATCCTGGGGATAAGATCAGTCCAGTGCCAGAGAAAGTTACCTTTGCAATAAATTGTTCACTGGCGCTCAGAGAGAGAGGGCATGTGGGTTAGACAAGATGCCCTCAGCTTTCCCTCCTGCCATCCAGCATTGTGCCCCTTTTCATTCCTTCAATTGCCCAGTGACTTCACCCGATCTAGAAAAAAATCCAGACTGGTGATGCTATAAAACCACTGTAAGAAAGGATAGAGGGCTTCATGCGAGTACCTGTCCTCGGGGAGGCTGGGCACCACTGCAAACAACCCAAAGCCCACGGGGTTATCGATGTAGGCGAGAATGACATCGCAGCCATCCCGGGCTCCGCCGCCGGTGCAGGCGACAGCATCAAAGCACACAGATGTGAGAGAGACAAGACGGTTCCCGTTCCAGTAACACTGTCAAAAGGAGGAAGAAATGCTCTTCCACAGGTTGCTTTCGCAGTAAGCCATGAGATGTGTGTTTTCAGTAAACCAGAAAAGGGAGACAAACCGAGACAGTTGTCTGTCAGGCAGAATGCTTTGGTTTCTATGACGGGCTTTAGGTGTTAATGAGGAAAGAAGTGGGTCCTCAGGGGGCTGTCCCCAAACTACCCATACCTGTGATTATGAAGGGTGCTGGGAGGGGACCCCACTGAAGAGGAAAGGGGACATCACGGAGATGTGAGGGTGGCCACCCACCGAGGTGAGTCCTGCCCACATAGCCAGCTCAGGGAGGATGCCCCGTGGAAGAAAGGGAGCGTCAAGCACAGGGAGGCCCAGAGAAAGGCAGATGCAGCACATCTCCTGTGCAGAGCGAGGCCTCAGAAAAACAGTCATCGAGCCGGTCCTTTTCTTGTTGGCTCTGCCGCCATTGACTAGTTGTCTGAAAGTATCCGATTGTACAAAAAGGAAGTGAGTGGGAACCAGGCCAACGGCCTGAGCCAAGAGCTCCAGGCAAGTTATCAAGAAAAAACTTTTCTTTTTCGCTTCCTCCTCCTCCTCCCTGCCTTTCTTCTTTCTTCTTCTTTTGTAAATTCAAGAACATTCTACTTAAAATAAAATTTCCTGTAAAGTTGTGCACTGCCTTTTATGTAAAGATGTAGTATCTCTGAGAATAAAGGAAGGAAGAGAGGAAATTAAAAAGGCTGCGAGGGAAGGCGTCTGGCAGCTTGGCCTCTCACCAAGTGACCCTTTGCGAGACCACAGGGGACTCAGAGCTGCAGGAGCCCACCAGGGTGCCTCGGTTTCCGGGCCTTGTTTGGGGTTTGGATAAGTACCCCTGCAAAGTGATGCAAGGAAAACAGCCCTGGACCTTCTCTCTGTGCAGAAGTCCTGTGAATTATTTTAAGACGAGAGCGGCATCAAGACCAGAGAGAAATAGCCCTGAGACTCAGGTTATTTATACGTGTTTCATTTTAAAAATCGGTGCCGCAATGTCCCCATGATCATTAAGCAACCTGTCTGGGTGTCCTTGGAAAGCCAGAGGGTTTGTCCTCTGGGGAGGATGAGGCAGTTATTCATAAGGTGTGAACTGAGCACCCTTGGTCTGGGTCCCATGCATGAAACACAAGGAACCCTGGGGCCGCCGGGATCACCCAGCTCATTCGGAATTCTTCTTATTGGAAATCTCTGGGGAGAACGTAAGAAGATATCCTTTCCGTCCTCTTCACCCACAGCTGAGGTCTGATTGTGTAACATATGCCGGTTCCTTTAGTCAGGTGACAGGCATTGGCTGAAATCTGGTGTCACCAACGAAGGAGACCTTCCTCCCACATTTAGGGCTGAGGTTCCCAACAGGCTGCACGTTTTGTCACCTTCTTGGTTGTCACGCTAGGGGGTGCTGTTCCTATCTCATGGGTAGAAGCTTCTACAATGCACAGGGCAGCCCCCACCACAGGGAGTCATCCAGCTCTGAGCATCAATAGTGTGATGTTGAGGAATCCTCATTTAGGGGCCTCCTTGCAGCTCATTGATCTCACTGTCAAGACTTAATCTTCCGGGGCCCCTGAGAACATTCCGTCTTCACAGTATCCGTGCTGGCTCTTTTGAAAGGTCCTGGCGAGCTCTGGAGAGGAAGGAGACCTCACATGGGTTGCTTTAGCCTAAAATGACTTTTGTTCCACGGCCAAGGCCTCCCCCCAGAAGGCTTCCCTCACAGTTCTCCTGGTTTCCTGAAGGGGCCTCAGAAAACCCATCAGCACCAGGAGAAGCGGGACACACTATTCACACTGCAACTGACCCCTGTGTGACACGGCATCCCGGTGGGACCCGGGACTGATTTCCCGTTTAAAGCATGAAGGCTTCCAACTTCCTCAGATCGCTGTGGAGGGAAGACACCGCGATCTGGAAGGATCTGCCAGAGAACGTTCCAAGATGAAGGCGCTCCTAGAACGCGGTCCTTCTCCTGCTACGGCTCTGGCGCTCACCTGGATGCTCCCGACACGTAGTGCCTTAAAGGTGTTCGATCCGTGGACGCCCCAGGGGCACGCGCCTCCTTCCACTTTGTGCTGAAGTGTTGCAGATGACTTCTGGCTGCTTATGGAAAACATTAGTGTCAGTATTTTTCCCTGTTAAGCTGTTTCTGCTAAAGCAGAACTGAGGTCAAGGGAAGCAGGAGCTGCCTGTTCTTGTTCAACTTTTATCGGCGGAGAACGTGGGGCTTCGGTCTTGTCAGTCTCCGCACAGGCTCCTCTCATTAGAGCGCTGGATGATTCATGGGTTCCTGTGCATTTGATCTGGGGAGATAAGTAGAACCAGCCTGGAGGACGGGCTGCTGTGGGTGGTGCTCTTCCTGGCAATGGCGCCCTCTGAGACTGATGTAATTCCTTTAAGATTGATGTTTCCATTATGACATGCCGAGTGTGCGTGTTTGAGTGGCACGGAACTCCATGCACCACTTTCTCACTCTGGCCTCTCCCTCTTCGCTTTTAGGACATTCTATGTTGAGATGGGGTGTTATGGGCAAAGGATACAGTATGATGTCGAATTTAAGGGTGGCCCCCAATCCTGACGGTCCCCCAAGTCTCTGGGCCTTCTAGCACCGCAAGGGGGTCAGGTAGCCAGGGGGCTCCTCCTCCTTGCAGATCCATGGGACAGAGAGCATCCCCTGAAAGTGGATGTGCCAGTGACTCCTTCACCTTCTGTGAAGTGAATTTCTGGGTCGGGGAGCTGGCTGACTCACAGCTCACCGACACGCCCTTCTCCAGGCACTCGGGGATGCCCTGCCTCCCTCGGGAGTTCCCAGTGTCTGTAACTCCAGCTGTTCAGCAACAGACGAAGCACCATGGAAGGTACCTGGCTGCCTACAAAGCACAGCATGGGCACCTCTGTAACTGGCTAGAGGAATGGTATCTCAGGTTAGGTGACACAGGAATTCCAGAAATGGCATCAGGAGAGTACATATGGTTATGTCTTAAGCAAAAGGAAGATGCCATTAATGCTGTATATTCTTAAAAAGGAGAGATGACCATTGGTGATGGTTGTCATGGAAGGATTCCTGGAGGTTATGGATGTGGGCTGGTGTTTGAGGGGAGTAAGAATGAGATGATAAAAATGGTAGAAATAATTAAGCTATCATTTACCGATTCCTACTAGGAGCCAGGCACTGTTCTAAACGCTTACTATGAATAGTTTTGTTTAAGCCTCATCATTCTTCATGGTGGGCGTTCTGATGATTCCCCATTTTATAGATGAGTAAACTGAGGCAGAGAAACTGGCAGGGAACATTTAGAGGGGGAATGTGCATGAGCAGAGGCATGGAGTGAGAGTTACAGCTTTGGAGTAGAAGGGGGGCTGAATTTCCAGTCTTGATGACACTGAGGCCCATAGAATAGAGAGCGAATGCTTGTCTCAAGCTGAGTAGGAGTTTTGTCAGCCTCCCCTATGCTTGCTTGGTGATACTGTGGGAGAGGGCATGTGATCAGCCTGCTTGGAGCAGAGGGCTTATGAATGGAGGTAAGAGGTCTGTTGATTTGCCTATGGCAGGCAATCCATGATGAGATAAAGGATTTGGTTTGAGGAGAGTGACCTGGAAATTGAAAAAAAAGCATAATGAGTCCAGATGGGGCTGCAGGCTGAGGTGATGGCCACTTTGATTAGTTGGATGGCAGAAACAGTGGGAAGAAGGGGACCCAGTGCATAGAGGGGTCTGAAGACCAGCACTCGTTGGCAACTGATGACTAACCAGAAGGAAATGAATCTTCACTTCCTATCAATTCAATGCAGATAATTATTGTAAGAGGAAATGAACAGGCAGTGATTACTTGAAGGATAAAAATGAATGTGAAAAGAAAAAAACAACAACCAACAAAATCAATCCAGATGTCTGGCTCGTGATTTATCTGAATAATTTTCGGAAGAACAAGCTGGCGAGGACCAGCTGCTGTGAGCTGGGTCTCCGGAGTGATTCTCCCAGAGTCCCATGCTCTCTACCTTCTCCGAATGCTCTGGGGGTACCTCAGGGGCCCTGTCCAAAAGGAGGCAGGCTAGATTAAGAGATCACGTTTGCTTGGAACTCTCCGTCCCTACCTCAGAGGTGGCCTGGCCGTCCATCACCTGTGAGCCCATCCTATGGCAGCTCTGCTTCCCAGCTGGAATGCAGTGGTGCATTTGGAAGCAAGAACTGCCCGTTCTGGCTCCAAGAATTCTTGGCTTAGAAAGGAGATCTTTGGGAAGCTATCCTTCCCCAGAGATCTCTCGGTGACATTGTTTAATTCTCCAGTTAAGTCCTAGAGGTAACTATTAATAAAAGCGTTTATGAAGGGAAAATGCACATTAAAACAGGACGCCGGGGAAGCCGGTGTTCTGATGCAGGTGTGACCCCTGCCCTCCTCATCCACACTTCCTGCTTCGGTCCCTTGACCACAACATATGCAAACAACAAATAAGTGGATGTCAGTTTGAAGGTCAATGTGTGGGAACAGGACATTCTAGTCTGCGAACATTGGCTCTGTGGCCAAGGCACACTTGAACTCGCCGACTGTTCTGCCCAACATGAAAGGTAACACTCACTTGTGATGCTAAGTTGACTCCATCAGCTTTTATGCCACGGACTGACTTATAGGAGATAAAAGTATTGGTGCCCAAATTCTTGTGCAAGAAATACAAATTCTTTGGTTGTTAATAATTTGATTTAATGTCCAAGTCAAGCTCCCCCTTCTCGGACACTGACAGGAACTGAGACAATTAGCCCCTGCAATGACCCATTGCTGCTCTCCAGCATGGGTGAGGTGCTGAGGACAACCTTCTCGGGCCTCAGTGTGGGGCCACCTGCCCATTTGGGAACAGCAGTCCTGGCCATTGTCCCATCAAAGTTCACACTGACCCTGGAGAGCGACTTGGATAGGACACAGGAATCTTTCTTTCTTCCACGGGCTGGCTGACCAACACTTTGCCGCACTTCTCTCTGGACTATCCTCTGGAGTGCTGTCTTGGGCCATGGGGAATTCTGGGTCTTATCAAATTCTTTCAGGTTTTGCAGCCTCCCAGGAATCTACTGCAACTGTACTCCCACCTTTTCGTGTCAATCTTTCTCCTTTTTCTCTGCGGTCCGTAAACTCTTATCTAGTCCGAGGGCATGTTGGATGGACGACTTGGCTTGCTTATTGGTTCTTCTGAGGGACAACATCTTTGGAACAGGTAAGCCAGAAGATGTTCACAGATCATTTTATTCCTCTGTTGCTGAATTCTTCCCTCTGGAAATATTTTGGGAACTAGACAAACTTTGCATATTAATAGCACATTTAGTATTATTTCAGAATTATCCATGAATCCTCAGAATTTTATCCTCTGTGCTATTTTCATATGTAAGCTTGTGTCCCTGTGCTAATTGTCACTCATCAAAATAGATACTTGCATAGTTTTAGTGGCAAATATCATTCAGAAGCTCAACAAGTTCCAGAAACCAGATATTAGATTCTAGGGTGTGATGTAGTTTTTGTTTAAGAAGAAAATGCAGTTCCCCATCATCCCCTCCTGCCATTTCCCTCATCTCAGTGGGGTGCTTAAGCAGGCATGCGGACCAGGCATTTCATGCTCATGCTAGGTGGCTGACATAGAGTTGCCAAGTACTGTAGTAACTCTAGGTCTCATTTCCTTCCGGGAAAATATCTTACCTTCTGTGTTTCCATTGTTTTGACTTGAGATATTTTTCCATAAGAGTCTTTGATGGCCCCAAGGTGCTTCCTGTGACACTGAGTTGTGTGTAAATGTTTTGAGAGTATATGCATGTGGTCCAGCACCTGGGGCAAAGTAGACACTCAGCACATGGGTATAACAACACTGGTGATAGTTCTATAAAGATTCATGAGCCGACAGGACACTTAACTCTTCATGTATTAAAAAAAATCAACACTTTCATGGGTATCTGTTAGATGCCAAGAATTAAAACACAGAAATGGTAATCCACGCAGGAAGGTGACTGTCCTCAAACAGGTGTTACCACAGAACATAATTATTCATTCATGGAACAGAGGTTTAGGGAACACCTGCTAGGTGCTAGATGCTCTAAACCATCAGTGGGCAAACTACAGCCTGTGGGCCGGATCCGGCACGTTGAAATGAATAAAACTAAAAAAAAAAAAAAAAAAAAAAAGACCGTACCCTTTTATGTAATGATGTTTACTTTGAATTTATATTAGTTCACACAAACACTCCATCCATGCTTTTGTTCCGGCCCTCCGGTCCAGTTTAAGAACCCATTGTGGCCCTCGAGTCAAAAAGTTTGCCCACCCCTGCAGTCTTACTTCCTACCTTGTAGGAGTGCAGTACAATGGGGAGACACACTGAGTCCCTGGAGGCAGGGTATGTGCCATGTTCTGAAGGACCGCCCAGGAAAAGGTGGCATCTCACCATCATCCACTTGACGATTGGGTCGATCCCACTTGCACCATGTCTCTTCACTTCCTGGTCCTGATATTAGCTGTTGTCTGAAGATGTCCTTTCTGATGATGTTTCCATGGAAATAAAGATGAGGGGAAGTTGGCTGCCACCCATGATGGCTCTGGGAACCTCAGGTTGGAACGCAGCTCCTCCGTCGGGCTGGGTCCCAAGAAATCTGTGCAGGTTGGTGTCCCAGCAGCATTTTCAGGGTTCACAGGAGGAAACAGGACATCACCATCTAAGACCCAGATTCCGTCAAGTCAACCCGTCGAATGCAGGGCAGCTCAGCATTGAATGGTGCCTCATCAATGTCAGGATTGAACAGCCACTCTTCAGAAATGGCTGAAACTTGTTTTTGGAGTCATCCCACTTGAGTTTTTGCAGCCTCCTCTGTCATCCTGGAAGCTCTGTCAGTATAGGGGATTTGTAGAGAGACTGCATTTCTGCGTGCTTTTCTCTATAAACATCTTTTGAAGTTCCTGCATTGTAAAATGAGGGTCAATCCTGCCCGGCGGAGCCGGGCCCAGGTCCACAGTGCCGGGGTCTCTGTGCCTTGGGGATGTGACTCTCAGGAGAAAGTGATGGGCTGGGCTGAGGTGGGCAGTGAAGTTCTAGGGTTCCGGACCAAGCCTGGCCATTTCAGGGCCCCGAGGGGATGTGAACACCCATATGCTATTTTTATGGATTTCTGCAGCTGTTGTTTGTGTATCATAAAAATATTTGAATTGTTTGATTTTTATGTGATGTATTCTGAGGCTTTACAATTTATTTGCAAAGGGAGTGTGTAACTCCACATGTGAAACAAATGTAGGAAATGTGGCTGACCACGTGGGCAAAGGTAAGAACTGTGACCATTGGTCTTTGCCCATCTAGTTGCTGGGCTGACCACCAGGCTCCTCCCCAGTGCCCTGATGCAGGAAGAAGCAAGTGGTGACAGAATGCATCTCCCCAGGCTCCCCAGGTGTCTGGCCAGTTCTCTCTGGATTTTTAATGATCGCAGAGCAATTTCTTTAGTAGATGAAGTTAAAGATACAATGTAGGCAGTGGTCCCCAATCTTATCCATGCATGCTGGAAATTAATACCCAAGGCTCTGTGGTTGGTGCTCACCCAGGGGGAGTGAATCAAAAAGTTCACTGATTTGGTCAGATAAGTCTCATTTAAAGCATTCAGAGGTTGGCTGAATTCTTCCACCTGATTCTGTCACCTTTTCTGGGAGCGTCAGAGTTCTGGTGAATGGCTAGATGTTTTCTTACATAAGTTATGTCATTGTTGAGCCTCCTGCTTGGGAGTTTGGAAGGGAATATTTGGTTCTTTAACCGATGCTCCTCTTTCAATGCTTGAGCCCCAGGAGCTCTGCCCATGCTGGAAGGACACTCGGATCTGGGAGTCCTGGCCTCTGTGAGCACTTGTGTGTCCTGTTTAATGACTTGCATGTCAGTCCTGGAACCCCATGTCCATCCATGACCCGCCACTTGGGCTGTGCACTAGGCTGGACAGAACTCATGCTGTGTTACGCAAGAGGCACGGATGTCTCACTAGCTTCTTGCCAAGGTTAGAGCACTGGCCTTGAGTCCGGTTTGTAGGCTATTATTTCCCAAACTCGTCTGGTGAGAAGAATCCTCTGGGTGCAAACTGCAGAGGCCTGAGCCTGCCCTACAGGACAGACCAGGGAGGGCACCCGGGAAGCTTGTGTGGATCCTGGGATTCCTGACAGAGGCAGCCCCAGGGTGCTGCTCTAAAGCCTCTGTCTTGGAAATGGCTGGGCTGGGGTCAAGGTGTCTGGGCTGCAGGGCCCAGAATGCATCCAGCTGTCCTTAGGAAACAAGGTCAAAGGTCTTTGAGAGATGGGACTTGCCTATTTAATTTATTGTTATGTATTGCATTATGTATCTGCCTTCAACCACATTATCCAGGCCTCTTGCTCATTTTTCATTTATAAAACACAGGCCTACCTCCCAGGGCGAGCGAGAAGGGTATTTCACAAAATGGTTTTAAAGCACTTTTCAAGGAGAGACTGCTATGGAATTGCTTCATCATCGTGAAAGTTTTCACTTGAGTGGGTGTTGAGCACAAAAGATTGACCTTCCAGAAAAGGAAAACCCTCCTAATTTACTACAAATAGAAACAAAGCCATTGTGAGTGCGTAGCTATCAGTTGTTGGCTTGTAGTAGTAATAAGATGGACGCCAGGAAATACCCACTAATTTACCTTGCTCACCGTTCAAGTTCAAACAAGTTTGGAGAAATCCTTCCAGATCCCTTGAGCCCATCAGCCTAAGCTCTGAACCACAGACTGGAATGGGCAAAGCTGTGAGTTTCCCCTTAGTTAGCCCTAGGATGACAAGCCCTGTAGTTGCCATGTTTTGCAATAATCCTTCCTAGAGATCTCATTCATAAGATGGTCATACGATTATCCCATCACCCTGGACAAATGTACTTAAATGTCAGCCAATGTTTTCTGTGTTGGAATTGATTAAAATGCTCATCTCTGGAGGCCCAATCATTACTCCCCTTGCAGTATCATTGCCTAGTCAGGGCCTCTTCATGACTCTCTAAAGTGACCAGGCACCATTACCCCCATTTTGTGGAAGATAAAACGGAGGTCAGAATGTCAAATCACTAGATAGATGAAATAGGATTATAGATACGGAAGCAGGGGTTGAACCCCTGGAGCCTGGAGCTGAGCTGAAGTGTCTCCACCAAATCACACTGCCTTAAGAAACTGGTTTCTCAATTTATTTGGCCAAATGTTTTTTCTGATCAACAAATTTAATTAAATTTAGTCCTTAAGAGAGGGACTATGGAAAGGAACAAGTGATGTTGCTTGGCTTTTTTTTTTGTTTAAATCTTACTTTAAAAAAGGATAAACTTGCTTATTTGTTAGTGTCAACATGTTAAATAAAAGCACCCTATTGATAGCCAACATCAGTAAGTAACTGGAATTGACATTTATAATTATGAAAATTTAAAAATGTTCTGGTGGTAATGGTGACACTGATAATATTGATGTGTCATGGTCTGAAGGCACTCAGTTTAATGTTTATGTACCCGAAATACATAACAATAAATTAAGTAGGCAAGCATTGGGTCCTAAGCAATTTTCTAATTTATATGATTAATAAACAAGTACTTCGTTAAATGGGATAAAGTATTAGTTTAGAATTATGATATTGCAGAGTTTTCCCTATAACCACTGCAAAGACCTCATGAGTAAACTTGTAGTTTTTATTCCTAGCGGGCTTTCTTATTTTTCATAAAATGGCAACAATATCTCTTGTATAATTCCAAAAAAATGTCTACTCAAATCTTGTTTTCTTAGAAGAAGATTCACAAATACATGTGTGTCTGTTAGAATTACTGTTGCTCATCACCCACACCTATTCTACTTTGTACTGGCTTGTTCAGAAAACCACGTCCTTCACTGACACAACTTCCCAAGAAACCTCTCCGCTTCTCTATAATCTAAAGGCGTTTCTTAGTCCACACACGTGCTCCCTTGACTGTTGTGCAGGGTTGCTGAAGACGGATTCCATGGGGTGTCATCTTGTGTTTTCGAGTGATTATTTTTTTCAAAATTCTGATTGCAATGCAACTTCTCATTTTGGGGGTGACCAGCACCCTTGCTCTTGAGACACATGTAAAGCAGGTTCTTGAATGGGGTTGATGAGCTTCCTTCGTGGCCAGAGTTAATTTAGATGTAGACTCTCCCCCCCTTCAACAGAGCTGGACCCATATACAAGTCAAATCTGCTATTTTTCCTTGGGCAATGATTTATTTCCCTCTTAAATTGGCTGGACCAGTTAGTTTTTTATTTTTATTAAGTCACACTATTCTTAAATGAAACTATTGATTTAAAGTCAGCTTAGTGAGGATTTAATTTGTTTTCGGGGGATTAGAGCAGGTAGCATGGGATAATTTCACAATAACGTGGACCAGAGGCACTCCTTCACAGCACCCTCGCCTTTTTTTTCTTGCCAGGCTGCAGAGACGTTACAAATTTTCAAGTAAATTGTGGAAATACATTCATAAATCAGTCCTAATTCTGCTGCCTGCTTAAGAGTGATTCACCAGAGTGTTTTCCCTTGACCTTGTTCCGTTGTCCTTCTGATGATAGTCCAAGCATCGGTGCAGAGACAGACACGCGTGTGACACACACACACACACACACACACACACACACACACACACACACAGGTTCTTTTCCCATTAGGGTCAATGTATCATTCTCTCTTGCCGTCCTTCTTCACTTTGCCCTGCTTCGCCTTTGTTCATGTGAAGTTTTCATTCCTTTGCACATGAAGGGGCAGAAGGAAGCATAGCAGGGTAGGGACCCTCTCCTCTTGCCCCATGACCCTATGTCCCATCCAGTCCATCTGGACCTACTCTTTTCAGAAACCACCCTATGAGTCCCTGTGCCTTCAAATGGTGGGAGGACAGGTCAGGAATGGGACTATGAACAGCTCTCATGATGGCCTTAAAACCACCCGAGCAAAACTATGCAAACACAGCTAGAAAGGTTTTCTGTTGTTTGTTTTAAGAAGCACAGCCTTGTCTTTGCCAGTCTGTTATCCCTGAACTTTGCTGTCACTATCCATTTCAAAAGAAGTTGTTTCTTTCTATTGAAATCAAGTAGACTCAGAGCCATATTCAGATGAATGACTCTTGGTGTAGAGGCTGCTAAAGCATTTTGGTCAATCATTCTGAACATTTCCAGTTGTCTCCATCCCCTCCCACTGGAGTAGCTGGGGCTGTGTCTTGCCAAGCATGAGAGGACTAAGGCCATCTGACGAATCCTGCAGCACCTCATCGGGCTGGCCCAGCACCGCTCCTGACAAGTTCCCACCTCGCAGCAGTGCGGTCCTGGTCCCCTCTCCTTTAAGCAACTCCTTTTCCCTTGACTTCCTGAGTAGTTAATTTCATGCCACACCCAGTGGAGCGGGAAGCCAGGTGGACTTTCCTCTGGGACCACGGGTGTCCATGGGAGAAGTGCAGATCTGTCTGAGGAACAGTCGTGGGTCCTCTGCTGAGCAGCTGTCAGTGAGGGGGTGACGGGATGTGTGGGCCTAGGGAGCAGACCTGAAACACCAAGTGCTTCCTGGGGTTTCAGCTTCCGTGGCATCCTGTGGATTGCAGAGAGAAGCTGAGGTTCTGAGTGATGAGATAGAGAAACCAGATACACAGCCAGGCCCAGTTTGCCTGCGTGCAGTAACAGAGCCAATCGGACCAAGAAGACCAGATCAAAGGGCTGTGAACTCACTACCTTGCAGATAGCCTGTCCTTAGTGAGAACAGTCAGTGAGAGGCCTCACCTAGATAAGTTTATATGGCCCACAAATGATGTTATAAAGATCCAAATGTTCCCTCTAGTCAAGCCATACCATGCTGTTCACTGTGACTCTAACCTCACCTCATCCCAGCCCCAGAATGATGGAAAGACTGTATATCTTGATGCTGGTGGTAGTTACATGGCCACATGCATTGCTCCAAATTGATGATTGTCAAATGATACCTCAATAATTTTGAGTTAACACTTGAAACAATAGGGAAATAATAGAACTTTTAAATTTACCTTAAGAATACTGTTAATGCCAAAATTTTTGTGTGGTTAACAAATGGGCTGATTTTGTGATGAGTTTATGCAATTTCTGCTAAAATACATGTCCTCTTGTTAGGCGTGTGTTTGCTATTACCAACGAAATAATAGTCAACTCACTGAACGACTTCCATTAATGATTCTCATTGTGCTAACTCTCAAGGGACATTTTCACCTTGACTTTGCAAACTAAAAGAATGAAGTGTAATGGCTTTGACAAGATAGAAGCCTGAGAATTTCATAAAACTTAGACCCTGTAAGAAGCATTTTTTGAGATTGAACACAACTTCATTCTCTTATTCCTTAGGAATTTGCTTTGATCCTTATAAACTACTTTGAACTTTCAAAAGGGAATAAAACTGAATAGCCTTCTGCAGTATGCAGGGTGCTTTTATGCACATTGCCCATTGGGTTTTCTCCACCTCTTCCTCCGGAACCTCTAACCTTCCTCTTCTAATGTTATACAGAGGAACCAGGAGTGCAATGATATTAAGACTTTCTCAATTAATCAGTGGCAGGGAAAATACCTGACTCTGGGTCCTTTTGAGGGGTGGGGAATGTCTGGCCTTCGAGCTGTATAAGGCCAGAGAAATCATTTGGTCTGGTGCTGCCAAGGCATTAGGGGTGAGTTAATTAAATGTTTAATCAAATACAGCCGGCTAATTTTTAAGTTGATAAGTTTATATGCCCCACAAATGATGTTATAGAGATCCAAATGGCCCTTGGCAGAATAAAGGTTCCCCACGGCTGCTTTAGACTAAATTCAACGTGCTTGTCCCTGCTCCCTCTAGACAAGTTTTCTATTGTGTTCGCACGATCCTTCCACAAGGTCTGAGGGAGTGAAAACACTTATCCTTACCCAAATGATGTTGCATGGAAATTTCCACTTAGAGGAGTCTTCCTGTGATGTGGGCAAATTGAGGGCCCGTCCTATTTGAGTGTAGAGGTTAACTAGAGTTTATATGTCTGCATAGAGGCCTAATGCGGGGCCGGTGATTAGATGAGGGAACAAAAGCAAGACCTGTGTGTGTCTGGTTCTCTGGGAGGTCACCTGCTCACAAAGTGTTCATTGTTGCCATTATGTGCAGCACCAAAAACTGTGACTGTCATCAGAAGAAGAGAGAAATCAAATAACCCACGGCACTTTGTCCAGCCCTTTCGACAGAAGAGCTTTATAATACAGAGTGGCTATTATGCCCTTTTAGTTTCTCTGCGTTGCTGTTATAAATAGGATGTGCTTCTCTGTAAAGACTATAAAGGCACATCCCGTGTAGGCCTTTGTGAAGTCAGGGTTACAGAGAGCAGCATGGGGGTGGGCTGACCCCTCACGGTGCCTCAGGGTCTCCCAGCCCAGACACCTAGGATGGCCACCATGGCTGTCCTAAAGAAAGGAAGTACGTGGAGGGTGACTGGACCCAGAAATCCAAAGAGGAACTGGAAAAATCCAACTCAGATGAGATGAGGAGTCAGAAGGAATCAGAAATGATTCCATAGGTCACATTCAGCCACTGGACTGCCTGTATTCTTAATCTCTCTGCTCAATTCTCTCTCTCTCTCTCTCTCTCTCTCTCTCTCTCTCTCTCTCTCTTTCTCTCCCCCCTCCTGTCTCTCTTTTCCCTTCTCTCTCTGTCTGAAGATTAAGCAACAAAAGATGATTTCTGTAAAGCAAAGCAGGAAGTACAGTAGGCCGCTCTCTGGCTGATGTACCCATGTGTAACTGTAGGGTTCAATTCTGCTCTACATTAATCAAACAACAATAAAAGCCATAAAAACCCCACCGAGCAGCATTTTACCTTAAGACCCAATGCTAAGCACCCAGGGACTCTGCCCATTGTCTTTTCCAGGAATTAGATAGCAAGAGAAAGAAAGAAAAATTGAGCCACTTCTTCTTTTTTTTCTGCATAGAAAGGGAGAAAACCTATAATAAATTAAGGGTAGTGGGAGTGAAATCAAGGCCAGAGGTAAATGACGTTTAATTGTGTGAGCGGCTCTTCCCTGATGGTCCCTGCCAGCTGCTGCTGTTATTGCTCCCTTCCTGTTGGAGATGAAAGCGATGATGGTAGACACGTGCAGACACACAAAAGAACCTATTTGGACTGGCGTGTCAGCTCATCTTTATCAAATGTTGCACAGGTATATTTTGTTGCCATGCTTCATTACCCCAGAATGGCAAGCCTGAAATGTTTGTCTCTTCTATAAACCCAATAGCTTTCCCAGCCAGGCACATTGACAGAGCAATAGACGGGCGTTTCTGTCACAGGCATGGGTTTGTAAAGGCCGGGCAATTAAGGAGAGAGGGAAGCAGGAGAGAGGTGGGGGGCAGGGAGAGAGAGATAAAGAGAGAGAAAGAGAGAGATATAACATATAAAGGGAGAGACAGTGAGAGAGATAGAGATAGAGATAGTGCGGGAGATAGTGAGGGAGAGAGAGGGAAGAAAAAAATGAGAGACAGAGGGACAAACAGAGAAAGAGAGCACTATATAAAGGGAGGAGGGGGATGAAGAGAGAGACACCAGAGAGAGAGAGAAAAGAGAGAGTACGGAAGAGGGGAAGGGAGAAGTAAAGACAGAGAGACAAGCACACAGAGAAAGAGAGAATTTATTAAAAAATAGCATGCGTGTTACCTGTACATTTTCTATGTTGACTTTGGCTTGTGTTTTAGGAAGGCTCGTTCCCCTGTGATTGGGGAACATCTTACTCTGACCCCCAGGTGGCTGATTTAAAATACCAAGTTTTGAAAACACTGTCTGTGCATGGAAGGAAACCGGCAGGTGTCGGGGAAAGGTCTGCTATGGTGAACAGGATGGCAGTCCCTAGATGTGAGATTTGGTTTCTTTTACATGGAAGATTCTGGCATCAAACTCCACCTCTCACCTTCCAGTCGCCTACTGCAAAATCAATATTTTAATCCTGCGTGCTATAGATTAAGTTCTTGGGAGTTAGAATTGGGTAAGCTCATGTTTTATTCCCTCCTTGGAGCAACTGTGATAATGGCTTTTCAAGTCAGAGAGAAGCATGAAGATTTGGCGAAACAAGTGTTCATGTGTCCATCTGATTTCTCACCTGTCCTCTGGGGTGCCACCCGTGCTCCGTGGATTGACCCGTGGCTGCTGTCGGGGGAGTATCATTTGCAGAGCGAGTCCTTCTTCCCTTGAGAAAGTGTATCAGCCCGAGCTCCTGACTGCCTGCTGTTCACCAGGACCTTCTCTTGTTACCCAGGAACGGAGGGAAAACGATAATTGACAGGAGTTTCAACACGGGGTTTCCAGAAACAACACGATAAACGACGTGTTATTTTTGTTGCAGTTGTTCTGTTTTCTCCAGGAGTGACAGCATGTCGTCTGATGTCTAGATGGAAATTTGCAGAGCCCTTCGTGTTTGAGACAGGAAAGTTCCAGAACGCCTGATGGCGTTTTAGAATTCAGACTCTTTTTTGAATTTTGAGAGGCAATAGGGTGCGTATGTTGTATAATCAATAACACGGAGGAGTCGGACGCAGCGCTCCAGAATCAGGTACATAAATACAGTTGCAGCGGAACATAGGAATGTTTACTCTTACATGGATACATGGGAACTATAAACAGTCGCAGTCACTGTAGGTTAGGTCTGATTTTGTTGAGAAAGGAGCTACGAAAACATTGCCAGTTTTCAGATCTTTGTGGCTTTATTAACTGCAGGAAAGGGGTTGTACACCTGGATGCTTACTAGACAAGATAGCTCTGATATTGCTGCAGACATGTGGCCTCACCCACAACCTCGACACCCAAGGGACTCAGTGGGCTCCCCTCAGTGTGTTGCTTCTGCACCAGGACATGACCACCAATAGCATGTGTGCAATCACACCTGCTTCATCCGAGGACGACATGGAGAAAGACGTGTGGCTCCATGTCAAGTTGGTGAGACCCTTCAAGGCATCTTTTCTGTGGTTGCTGACTAGGGAAGGCTTGTTTCTCTGGCTACTTTAATTTGTCCTTGGCCTCCTGATTCCCTATGAGAGAACCCCACACTGTCCTGTGGAATGGCCTTTCGGCCTCACAGCACCTGTTCTTCTCTCCCTGGTCCCCATGGCCTGTCCATGCCGTGCACGTGAGCGACCACCCTGAACCTTGGCTCTGCGGAGGTCTGCTCGGGACGGCCTCAGAGGGGTCACCTTGCCACTCTCAGCCTCGGCTTGTCGTCCACGAGGTCCTTCCAGCTTTAGTGGTCTTTGGCTACTCTTCCCACCAGGAAAAAAAAAGATATGTTATGATTTACCGTTTTTAAGATTAAAAAGGGCCTACTGTGTGTATACGTGTGTGCGAGACTGTGTGTGTAGTTATCTTACAGTGCGGACAGTGAAAAACTAACAAATTCTTGTAATTTATGAGCAGTACTAGATGGCGGCTCCGGTCAAATTCTGGACTTACCACTGAAACTTCGTGAAAGAGTCTGTTTATGGCCCATGGAAGACACACCCAGCACCTGGGGTTCCACAGGCTGTGCAGGTTGCATGGCGACACTGCTTGGCAGTCTCTTAAAATGTAAATATAGTTCCACAGTGAAACTGTCTCTGGAAGAATTCTTTTTGTGGGCAGGGCTTCAGGGTTTTTTGTTTGTTTGTTTGTTTGTTTGTTTTTGTGGAATTAAAAGCTGTGTGCTAGAGGCAGACACCGGGCACTTAACGGAGATTAGCTGTAGACCTTATAAACAGATTACTTTATCTTCCAGTTATCTGTATTTACAAGGAACTAGGTGAAAACTAACACGAGATTCTAGAATATTTCTGTCCAGAAGAGCCCTCCACTGAGGACCACAAGGGACAGGCCTTGGACGCTGATCACTTTAGTTACCTTGGTTTGCATGTGGTAGCTCCACTCCCAGGGGACCCATCGATTGACCTCTAACTATAAGCAAATTGAGCTGCTGCTTTTCACTCCTGATGGCACTCTACTCCCCCCCCAACCTCCCCGCCGCAGCTGCTGCATCCTGCCCAGCCCCATCCAACCACTCCTTCGTCCCCTCCACAAGCCACTTAGCAGTGGACTCTGAGGGCGGGAGGAACAGAGCGCCTGCTATTTCATCAGCAGAAGAAAGCAACACCTTGGAGGTGAATGATGGATATTATTATAAGCGAGGTGTAGCTCAGGGCAGGTGAGCGGTGTGTTAATGAGGCGCCACCTCCCGCGTTCTGACAGATGACTGTCATTGTTCAAGCGCGCGTCAGCGTGATTGATGGCTGGGTCACACTGCCCTGCCGTTGGAGCGCTGTCTTCCTTCTTCCCTGACGCCTCTCGGCTGCTGACCTGAGAATGACCCAGCAGAGGTGGAGCTGAAATTAACATGTCATTTTCTCGAGTTAAATTAGAAAAAGGGGGACTGAGGCAGGAGAAGGGAGGAAGAGAAAATTCGAGACGGAGAAAGTGTGCAGCTCAACAGCACCACCACGGATCCTGCAGAAAGTCCCGAGATGTTTGAGGCGGGTCCCTTTCTGATAAAGATTGAGAGCATGTTAATGCTCACTTATGTCACCTCAGGTTAGCCCTTAGCGAGAGACACGCAGGGTCTTCTCTGAGTCTGGACAGGAGACGACACAGCTGCTGGGGAACAGCATTGTGTCCTCATCTGTGGGCCCCCCTCTGAGCGACACACGCCCCTCAGTCAACAATATTTGGGGAGAGCCTGTCTTTTGTGAGTCATTATTCTGCCTTTATCAAAATCAAGTGTTTTACACATTGCACATTAAATTAGAATGTAGCAAAGCATAGGTATTGGGGCTGGAAAGTCCAAATCATTTCATTTTGTTTCTGGGTTTATCATCTTTCACTATGAGGGACTCTGTCGGGTTGTCTGGCTCATGCAGCTAGTTAACAAGTTAAGTCACAAAGCTGGGTGAAACCAAGTTCTTCAAAGGTTTCCTCCTGTGTTTTTTTTTTTTTTTTTTTTGGGGGGGGGGGGAAATAGAGCTGAAATGGTCCCCTCCCCTCCCCAATTAGTCATGCTCTTTCTCTAGCTTTCACACAATGGCAAGTGGTTTTTAGTTTATTTTCTATGATACACACCTTTCCAGGCAGGGAGTTCATCGCTTGATAATTGGCTGATCTGTGTATTTCAAAAGTGAAGAGAATATTGGGATTTCATTATTTCTTTAGACATCTTGAAGCCTTTTAGATCATCTTGCTATGGGAATCTATCTAGAATTGCTAGGTGCTACCTGGCCATTATGTGTCCCATCTCAGTGTCAAGCGTTGATTGTGACCCTTGGTTTTGGGAGGTGGGAAGTGGCAGAGCTGTCCCTGAGCAAATATCACCGTCTTTGTGCAGGCGGGCGGATTATAGGACAAACACTCAGGCGTGGATCCATAGACTGCAAACTGTGGACAGAGAGGCCTGAAGCACTGTTGCCACGTGATGAAGGAATTTACCGCCTCCCTCCCAGTGAAAGAAAGATGATAGGAACAGACTTACAGCTGTCAGGGGGGAGGGGGTGAAGATCGGATGAATGAAGGTGAAAGGATTAGTCAAAGAACATGTCTGCATGGCCCATGGACACAGCCAACAGTGTGGTGATGGTCAGAGGAAAGGGGGACGAGGGCTGGGTGGAGATGAGCAAGGAGGGGGAGGGGAAACAGGGACATTGTGACATCTGTAATAGTGTCAACAGTAACAATAAAGTCAAAAAAAGAGAAAGATGGCATAGTGGCAGATTATAGTAGTCTTTCTATATTCATATTGTATCACTGGTCTCTCTCTAAACTGCACAGGGTACATTTGGGGACTGTGCAGTTTATCAAATCATGTCTCTTTGGAGATGAGAGTCACTCACATCGATCATCCCCAGGCTCCAGCTGTTTAACTCTGATCTGTGATGGATCTGTAGATCTTGTCTGATAGTTATTTTGGACTTTTTTGAGACAGTTCTGAATTCAGGTAATTTAAAGATTTTCCAGTAAAGACATTCACTAACAGTATAATGTAATAATGAATATTTATATAAATCAGTTTAAAAGTCAGAAAAAAGTCTGTATTAGAATTAGTATTCCAAAATTTGGTTCGGAAATGGTCATAATAATTCTATAACAAATTGAAAAACGGTATTATCATCAGCGGGGAAGTTGTGAGGGTTTCAGTTATGTCAGAATCCTTTAGGAGGGGCACTTCCGGTGAGATCAAAGGGACTTCTCATTTGCATAATTTCAGGAAGCATTTCACAAATATTGAGTACATACTGTGTCCCAGGCACAGTTTATCCACACCTAGGTTTAGGTATCTGGAAAAATCTACCTGATGTAAGCAAAGACAGGTACGTGCCAGCTAAATCAAGGCACATGTGTTTCTGGGTGTCACAGCTGATGGGCGGGGAGACCTGCTGAAACCGCCCCAGCCAGGAAACGCCCAGTGCGGGGCCTGTTCGGACCCCTTCCTTTCGGGCCACACTTTATAATTCTGCTGCTGTCCAAGTTGCACCATTCTGCCCTACATTCAAAGATGACAAAAAGATTTTGTAACTAATGAGTGACTAAAGGATATTTTTTCCTTCCTGCATTAGAAATACAATCAATGGTGCAAACATTCAAATGTGTGGTGAATGTTGGGAATGATAGCAGTACTCATGGAGTATGTAATCTGTTTGCATTTGGGCTGGAAGCTGACTTTTTTCATTTCGGGGACAAGCCACTTAATCACATTGTGGTTAAAAAGCCGGGGTAGTGAGGAGGGGGCCGGCTCGGCAACAGTGAACATGGGCCTCGTTCCTGATGGTGGGGCCTTGTGTTCCCACCGATCCTTGGTGCACAGGCTCACGGAGAAACTCCAGATAGGAGAGAATGGATCTGTCACATCCATTTTTCTTCTTTTTCTTGAGGGTGAATTTATTTTTCATATTTTGAAAGGAGTGTGTGACCATGTTGCGACCACGTCCCTTTTCCCCTGGAATCATATTTCCATTTTCATTTCTAACAAAGCACATATTTGGGTCTCAGTATCTCCCCGGTTCATCTCTCTCTGTCCTAACAATCCTTTGCATTTCAGACTTGATGCCAAAGAAAGAAATGTTGTGAATGCCGCTCCTAATGGTGATGGATGAGCACATGAGGCGTGGTGGCCAGTGCGTCGGCCAAGTTCCCCGCGCCTGCCACGCTGCTGACTGGGGTCTGAATTATGGAGAAGATGAGTTTTGGAATCCTTTCTGCCGTGAGGACAATGAATACGCTTTGTTAGTCGACTATAGAAACATTGTAGGAAACAGTGATTGTGTCGAATCAGAAACACAGCAGAGTGGGGTCTGGCGAGACTTTGGCTGACAACCAAGAGCCCAGAAGGTGGCACAGACACAGGAAGGAGTCTGGGGAGGCAGATTCCGCCGGCCCGCCCTGCAGACTCCAAAGTTCACTTGGCCACTTTGTCCCTCTGTGCCTGGGCCACTGCCCTCTGCCCAGGGATGGCATAGCCTGCAACTGGGGATAGGTGCAGACTGTCATTTCAGCTCAACTGTCAGTGACACCTAGGAACTTCTTTTTCCCTCCCAGATAACATCTTTCATTACTCACCTGCCCACTTTCAAACATTGTTACTCTATTGACAATTCCACCTTCCCTGGACCAGCTGTTTCAACAAATGACTGATGAGTCGGAGGAAATGTTGACACCTGACATGTGCACGGCCTCGGCAGCCCCCAGTGCTGAGCCTGTCACTTTACCTCCCACCTACTTTCTCGGGACATGTCTCCCTGGTTGGCACTCTGGTCCATGTCCCCCATCTCCTTGGGGTTATCATTCCATTTGTCACCCTCCCCAATTCTACTTTTTGTTTTAATGCCTCACTTCCCTTGGCTCCTGCCCCTCCTCCTATCAAAAGCTCCCTCAACACCATGTGTTTGTCCTATTTCCCTGTTTCTCTCCCCATTACAGCCCTCATTCCTCAGCTCACAGCCTCTCAGTCCTGTCCCCTCCCAAAAGCGCCCCCCTCCCCCGCCAAACAAAAGTGCCAATGACAGCGACTTTCTGATGACCCAAACCCAGGATTCTTTACCAATAAGATCTGTCCAAAGGCTTTCCTGCAAGCATGCACCCGGTTTTCCTCCGACCTGCTGTCCATTTCTCCTCAATCATTAGGCCTTTTGCCATCGCCGCCATTCATATATTCTGTTCTACATGGTATTTCCTCTCCTCCCCCCCTTCTCCCCCCCCCCCCCACTCTCCGCCCTCTCTTTCTTTCTAGGTTCCCCAGAAGTTCCTTTGCAGTCAGAGTCCTATTAAGTGCCAGACTCAGGTAACACCGAAACTGAATCTCCAACTCTGAATACTCTTCTGACACCCTGAACTATGTACCCAGGTTGCCTATAGGATGTTCCCACTGGGACCAGCTTCATTGCTGGACTTAGCAATCTAACAAATGTTTACTGAACAGCCTTTATTTGCCAGGTGCTGGGCTAGGTCTTAGAAAAACAATAGTGAAAAACTCAGTCCCTCCCCTCAAGCCGTTTGTGGCTTAGCAGCTGAATTCTGACAAGAAATTATAAGAATGGTGAGAGTGGATATTGTTGCCTTGTCCCAGATTTGAAGACAATATCACTAAGTTTTTCATCATTAATTATAATGTTAGATGGAGGATCTTTGGAGATGTTCTTTATCAAGTTGAGGAAATATCCTTGTATTCCTAGTTTCCTGAGAGTTTTTAAAAAATCATGAATAAATCCCATATGATCAGAGAACATACTTTGTTTTCTTTCAATTTTTAAAGATTTCTTTTACAGCCCAGCATATCAAGAGATGGTCGTTTTTTTCTTGGTAACTGTTACATGGGTGCTTGGGGACCCCCCTTCCCCAACATGAATATTCTGTTGTTGTTGGATGGATTATTCTCCATATGTTCTGTAGGTCGGTTGTGTTGCTTAGATCTACTGTATACCCATGCTGATTTTTCGTTTAGGAGAATGTGGTGTTGAACTACTTAACAATTATAATTGTGGATTTATTTATTTCTCTGTTTTTTCATTTGTTTCAAGATATATTGTAATTGCGTATTGAAGCATTTCTATGAGAGCTTTAAAATCCCTGTCACATAACTCTAGTATTTTATTCATCTTAGTGTTAGCATCAGTTGATTGACTTTCCTCACTCAGTTGTGATTTTTGTTATGAGGGATGATTTTTTAAATTGTTTCTGGGACATTTTGATTATTATTTTAGGAGTCCCTGCATCCTTTTAAATATTGTACTTTAGAAGGCAGTCACCCTATTTAGGCTTTGCATGCGGGTTCTAGCTTTCTCTTGTAGGCTGTACTTTCAAGACAATTTAATTTTCAAACCCTTTCTAGAGCATATTTAATTTTCGTGAATCATATTTTCACATGGATACCCATCATAACATTGGGAGTTCCTTTAGATTAAATTAAATCACATAAAATTTAGAACTGAAAAAAAGAATAATGACTTTCTTAAATAATACACACATATTGCCTCTAAATATAATGACCTAAAGCCTGAAAGTTAAAATACTATTAATATTGGCTAAGGTGAAACACAGTGGTAGGACTATAGATAGGTATGTTTCCGGAGGGAAATATACCAATACAAAATAACAGCTTTAAAAATCTTCATGCACTTTAATCTCATACTAATACTCGTAAGACTTTATGGTAAGACAAGATTCAGAGATTACCTTAGAAAAAATTGCTGGTAATTTATCTGATAAATTGGAGATACTGTTCATAGGTTTTGTGGAAAGGATCTTGAATTCAGTAGGGGCTGCACTCATGTTTACATTGGAGTCTCTCTCATGATCTTATTGTATAGAGGAGAACGTTGAGCAAGTCATCAGCGTGCATGGTAGGCAGAGCAGGCACTTGTGATGGGGGTTGTGCTGGGAAGCTCACTGCCCTTAATTTGGGGAGTTCCTCCATCAGCGTCTCCTTCCCACCTCCTTTCCTTTTCTGTCCTTCTCTTCCTCCACTCCTTTCTCTCACCTTTTTCTTCCTTCTTTCAAACCCTGAGCAGAATAAACATTTAACATCACTTCTTAATCATTTCTACATTTGCAGGAGTGTGAATTAAGGCGCACTTAAAGCTGGGTAAACCCTGTCCTAACAAGAAGAGTTCCTTCAGCTCACCATGCTGAGTATTTCAGGAAACAAGTACATGTGAGGTCCAACGAGTCACACGCCAGAGGAACCGTGCTGGCTATGCCATCTCACTGCGCTGGAAGAGTCGCAGACTTGCCAGGTTACCCGCTTTAGCACATGAGGCTTGTCTGGAAGGTTGAGTTCTGAAGAGAACACTCTCAAAGCTTCCACATTGGCTCATGGAAATTGCCACCTGAAAAAGGTCCCAAAGTGTTTATGCCATTTGGGGTAGATGAAGAATTTGGGCTGAGCCCAGCAGCTTAAGAATCTCCCTTCTTCCCTCCCTTTCCTTCCTTCCTTCCTTCCTTCCTTCCTTCCTTCCTTCCTTCCTTCCTTCCTTCCTTCCTTCCTTCCTTCCTCCTTCTTACTCTCTCATTTCTTTTTTTTTAAAAAAAATATATTTTATTGATTTTTTTACAGAGAGGAAGGGAGAAGGAGAGCGATAGAGAGTTAGAAAAATCAATGAGAGAGAAACATCAATCAGCTGCCTCCTGTATACCCCCTACTGGGGATGTGCCCACAACCAAGGTACATGCCCTTGACTGGAATTGAACCTGGGACCCTTCAGTCCGCAGGCTGACGCTCTATCCACTGAGCCAAACCGGTCAGGGCGCTCTCTCATTTCTTTTCCTCCCTGAAAGTAGGCTGTTGAATTCATTCAGTTGTGTCAAATTATTTTTTAGAAAAAAGCTGCAACATCTGAATTCAGCTCAAAAGAACCCGGAAATTTTGGCAGGAAATCCTGTGTGGGCTTTGGCCTCAGCTGGTGGCATGGTTCCAGGAAGAAAGGGTGTGCCCAGGAGAAGTCAGGCCAGCACTGGGCTCCGATCTCGGCTGCTTTAGGAACTTGTAAGCTAAACCCTTGAGGCGGATGGTGCAAAGTGGTGCTGACTACACTGCAGGCTCAGGTGAAACTCTCTGTGCAGACAAGCTTCCACTTTGACTAATTCAGGCCACTTCAGAGATTGTTGGGATGGACCCACCAGATGCCTCTTATGGGAGTATGGCTCACCCGCTCTTTCCTCACCTGGACACATGGACTCAGGAATGCCCTGTCCTTCCATAGAATTCCATTCAGTCACCGTAGTGGGAATGAAAAATGCCAACTGCACAGGGTTGGCATCAGGATTATGCATGCATACACACGTGTGTGCACACACAATGCACACATATACACAAATACAGACACGTATACACATGCATGTACATCTATACACATATACATAACAGATACAAACATGTATCAACACATCTACACACATGCACTCACACATACACACATATATACACACAAAAATTTGGAAGATTTCAAAAGATCATACAAACATGAAATTAGATTCTGTCACAACCACATTAACTTCATAGTGAAAGAAACCTGTGTTGAGACACTGAGCTACTGGGACGCTCTGAGAGAGCAAATAGTTCTCTTATTGGAATCACAAGTTTCTGTCTTCATGTCTCTGCTCTGAGTTCAGAGACAGTCATGACTTTGAAAGCTCTGAGTAAGGACAGGCAAGTAAGCCTCTTTCCTTCCTGCAAATGATCTTGACATTATACATTCACACATTCACACATTCACATATACAGACACACATTCACATATACATACATGTGCATACCCACATGTACACACATGCATAAGCACATTAATTCAGATTACAAGTTGGAAAAAAATTGCAGACTGTGGTGTAAAAGAAATTTGACTTTACATTTAAATCCAAATACATCATACTTATCATAATATAGAAAACTAAACACCACACACACACACACACACACACACACACACACACACACACACACGGAGTTTGAACTCAGACTACAGCCCATTATTCTTAAAGTGATAACAACTACCACTTATAGAGCCCTCCCTGGGCTCTGTTCTAGGAGCCTGGATGTTGTCCTGCAGCTGGTGTGTTTGCATGGCCTGGGTCACTGTGCCTATGACTGGTTATATGATGGAAACATGGGCGACTTATCTCTTCCCAGTGGAGCTCGTGGTAATTGGAGGCATCTCCCAGAAGGCACTGTGCCCCCTGTAATGCCCAGATGGGGAACTCAAGCTGGGAGAGGTTGAGTCTCTTGCCAGGGACCAGGCAGCTATGAAGACCTGCGACAGGGACCCAGACTGAGGTCTGTTCACATCAAGGTCCCAGCTCTTCCATCTACGAAGCAACTTTTTAAACCAAGGGAAGTTGGAAATTCATTAATTGCTGAGTATTAAGCATTCTTGTTTTTGCTCCTGTACCTGACCTCCAGTAACCAATAGCCAGCATATGCTGAGCCATCTACTCGGCCCTGGTTAGTACACATGCAAATGCCCCCTAAATGATAGCCCAGTTTTCCTTGGCACCACTGATACATCATCTGCAGATAATTTATACTTTCTCAAAGTCTGCTTCCACTTCAGTATCTTCCTCAGTTTCAATACCTTCTTCCTCTTCGATGGAACCTCCAGGTGTCTTTCCCAGCTGCTACTAGAGCAAATGCCACCAGCATTTGACCCCATTATACCACACTAAACACCAATGTGGAAAAGTAACTACTTGCAGGAGGAGCCTCACACTGACACAATCAGCTCACAAATAAGCTAGAGGGGTGAGGAACCAGGGGACAATCCTTAATAGGACCAATGGATGGAAGGGGGGAGTACCTGGCCTGGAAAAGGAGTGGCTCAGAGGAGAAGGGTCTGTTTGAACCCATCTATTGGACATTGAGGAGCCCCTGACATATAGGATGAGCTTCCTGAAATTCTGAAGGAAATCCTCCCACAGTGGATTGGCCAGTTCCTTCACGGAGCATTGCTCCTGGCTGCCTGGTCGAGGCCTCAGCGTTAAAAGGTGGAACTGGAGCCAACCTATATACATGAACTCCTCTACTTCAGTTTACTTATCTGTAAAATGGGGACAAGAACAGCCACCTTTTGAGAATTTGGGGAAGAGTAAAGGAATTCATGCAGGAGAATTGCTTAGAACTCCTGGTGTCCAGTTGTGTTCGTTAGACGTCAGCAGCAGCAATGACTGTTACTGTGTTGTGAAGCAGGTTTCACAGAGTAACGAGGTAAGAAGACAGGGTGTGCAGTGGGTGGATGGCATGTATGCCCTTTCCAATGCTACATCTCTACATTTTTGAAACAGTTGATCCCATTCTGCTCATCAGTGAGCTTATGCCAGCAAGTGTGCTGCTGGGTGGATTAACGTAGCCCAAAGGAAAGAAATGCAATCTTTGGCCTTCAGAAACTTCCAGTTTTATGTCAGCACTTTCAGAAACACTTTAGCCAATTGATTTAGCTTGTTTTGCATCTTTCTATGTGTACGACAGAATAAGAAGGAACATATTAAATTATTTCCCCCATCCTGTTTTTGCTTCTTTCCCCCCGACCCCCACTAAATCTGATAAGTTGATGGGTGGGATCAAGTCTCATTCTCTGTCTGGGTTTCCCATTGTCCCTGCTCATTTGCACCCAGAACTCTGTAGAATGAATGACTTAAGCCACCACTGAAGCCACAACCTCTGAAGTTGTCCATTCGTTCCCAAGGACATGAATTTGCAAGTATTACTAAAACCAAGCCCAGGACCACAGAGGAATAGTTTCATAATATTATGTACTTAATTCTTTGGCTTGGGTTTAAAGGCTATCTGTCAACTCAATCTGGATGTATGAGTGATTTACTTCCAGCTGTGCGAATTCAGGGCTTGGAGAGGAGGGTGGCTGATGAAGTCCCGGTAACATTTACCAGGAAGCCACACGTAGGCCAGTGTGGGAGGGACAGTATTTTCTTTATGAATTGTTCATTAGTAACAGCTAAAACAATAGTTACGGTTTATTGAGCACTGCTCTGTGCCAAGTACTTACATTCATGATCTCACTGCATTCTTACCACAGTTTGGGAGGTTGCATTACTTCTCAGCTTTATGATCGTTCGAGAGGGTGAGGTTCACAAGAGTGAGATGGCTTTCCCCAAATCAAAGAGCCAAAAAGTGCCAGACTGGGCATAGTGGGCATATCCCATCACCATTCAACAATACAATAAACAAAACTCCTGGGTCCGGTGACTTTAAACCATTTAATCATCTTAATCACCCATTTTGCTTTGTTATATACATAAGTACTTAGAAGAAATGATGGCCAATATGTTTCCACAAGCAAAATCTGGGTAAATACACAGCGAATTCCAAAATAATTATTGTGTTTCAAATAGCTTACACTTACCCCTGGCAATTAGAGAGAGTAACCAAATTCAGGCAACAGGAACAAAAGTTATTGAGATTTTCTGGCTTGCACTTGGTTCTCTTACTTGCCAAAAGAATGTAGTTGTGTCATTTTGGTAGAAGGTCAGCAAATATATTTGCATAGTTTATGGTCATTGGGCCACTCTAGATATGTTTGTTTCCTTCTTGGTTAAAATTTATCTACAATTCATTCCCTACCTAACTGTAAAAGGAGGATGAGTGTCACATGACCAGACAGTCCTGGGGGGCTTTGCTGTGACAAGCCTTCCAGTCAGAGTGGAGGGTGGCTGGAGTCTTGGACGGGGGGTTCTGGAGCCCCCGTTAGTAGGAATGAGGGGCCACGGAATGCTAAGCCAGTGATGCCAGGAGAAGAGGATCATGGCATCTCCCAGTTGTGACAAGCATGGGAGAAAGAGGCCTCATCTCCCGCCTTCGGATACTATAGCCTATCTTCTGCCAAGGTCTTCCCATCATCCCTTATCCTTTCTGACAGGCAGATTGGACACCAGGGATCAGTCCTTTGAATGTCAGTATGCCCCCTGTGCAGAAGGGACGATCCTACTCTCATTTATCTTATACTTAAATTCATATAGGGCATGTTTTTGGGTTACCAATACTTAGACCAAATGGCTAGCTATTTTTGGGGGGTATGCACATAATTCTACAGATTGAAATTTTCAGTGGACACAAAGCCAAGTAAAGGGAATAGATACTGTGACTGAGAACTCTGAAAGAGCAGACACAGATTTTCGTAGGAAATGTTTGCACCATCGAATTGGATGAGACATCTACTTCAATAAGTAGTAAAATTTGTTACATTTTGATTTTTACTTTTGTATTTGATTCATTGAATTTTTTAAAGAAAACCCTGTAAAAACCCCTACATAACAAAGTTTATGTCTATTAGAAAAGGAGTTGGAGTTTCAAATGCGCAAAAAAAAAAAAAAAAAGTTTTATTTGCAGGAATTTCAATAACAATGTTTTTAAACATAGTAATAAGAGTAATAGTGTAAAACCTAAATATCACCAAATAACTAGATTCTAAGTAAAATCATTGCACAAAACAAATGCACTTATTTTTCCTAATCTTAGTAACAAATGATTTTTGTAGTTCTTTCTCCAATTCTCATTGTAACTCTTTACTTAAGACTCAATGCGCCTCATAACTCTTATTAACATACTGCTCGTCACTGTGTCTTCACATCTCAAACAAAGCACTAGCCTTCCGACAAAGTTCCATGGGGGATGGCAACCTCTTCCTTTGCTGGGCACTAGCAAAGTATATTAAGTATATACCTTCATAATCAATAACGGTCTGCAGTAATTCAAGTTGTATTCTCTAATCATTAGGTCAATTATATCCAATTTGCATGATGAAAGCTTATGTTTCGAGAATAATGCCTATTTTCAAAGGCACCAGCCTGACACTTTTTAACATTCTTCACGTTTTAAACTTCACCCCAGAAATCTGACTCATAAATTTGAACTGTTGTCTCTGGACGCGGCTGTAAATCTAGGAGAATCATCTGACCTTACACAGAAAATGAAATGCCCATTTACAACAGAATTGGAAAGTTTAAACCACTTTGGTTTATTCTGGGTAGAAATTCAAGTCGCCTATTGAGACTGCGCTCCTAGCCACAGAGGTGGACGCTTCCAAAGATCTTTATTACACACCCATCCACCCCAGGAGAGAAGCCCTTGACAACAGCTTTAGTTTATTTTTTAGGCATTCTTTGTTTCCATAAGCCGTGGAAGGTCTCTCTCCTTTCTCGTTCCTCTTTCCAATGTACTGTGTTTTAACATCTTGATATCAGGGATTTATCTAACTTCTTTTATATCTGAATGCTAAGAAGCTATGAGTATGTAATCAAGACTATTGCTAAGGAGGAGTCTTCATAATGCTGTGGCTTCCACTGTTATTCCCGCTGTTTATTAAACCCAAATATTCTAACCCAATAATAAGCCACAGGGACCGTGTGAGTTAATACTTTCCATACTGTGCCATTAATAATATTTTTACATTAAAGTGTACAAAAGTTATCCCACTGTGTAAATGTACCACAGCCTTTTTATCCACTCATCTACTGATGGGCACTCGGGGTGTTTCCAGATCTTGGCTATTGTAAATAATGCTGCAATGAACATAGAAGTGCATATATTCTTTTGAATTAGTGTTTCAGGTTTCTTCGGATACAGTCCCAGAAGTGGAATCACTGGGTCATAAGGTAGTTCCATTTTCGATTTTTTGCGGTAACTCCATACTGCTTGCCACACTGGCCGCACCCATCTGCATTCCCACCAACAGCACCCCAAGGTTCCCTTTTCTTCACATCCTGCCAGTGCTGTTGCTTGTTGGTTTATTGATGTATCCATTCTGACAGGTATGAGGTGATAGTTCATTGTGATTTTAATTTTCCTCTCTTTGATGATTAGTGACATTGAGCATTTTTTATATGTCAATTGGCCATCTGTAAGAAAGAAAGAAATCTCACTCTTTGTCACAGCTTGGATGGACCTGGAGAGTATTATACCAAGTAAAATAAGTCAGCCAGGGAAGACAAGTACCATATGATTTCACTTATATGTGGAATTTAATGAACAAAATAAATTAAAAAACAAAGTGGAGATAGGCTCATGGATACAGAGAACAGATTGACATCTGTCAGAGGGGAGGGAGGTTGGGGAACTGGGTGAAAAAGGTGAGGAGGTTAAGCAAAGAAAAAACCCACCTTGTAGACACAAGCAGCAGTATCGTGGAGACCAGAGGCAAAGGGGAGCTGGAGGAGGTAGAAGAGGGTAAAGGGGGGATAAATGGTGATGGCGTGGTGAACACACAGTACAATATACAGATGATGGTTTGTAGAATTGTACACCTGAAACCTATATAATTCCATTAGCAATGTCACCTCAACAAAGTCAATTAAAAATTTAGAAAAAAGTACAAAATTACTGGGGTGCCTGATTAAGCTATTTGAAAGGATAGTGTTTGAGTCTCTTGGGGAAAAGATGATACACATTATTTAAAACAATAATCTCTAGAGTTCTTTAAAAATTCACTGCCAGTTCAGTGGTATATTGTCACCCACTTGGTCAATGCACGGAAGATGACAAAAAAGAAGAAAAAAGTGAAAAAGTGTTCACTTTCAAGTAATATGTTGGTGCAACATAAATGCACAGACAACATAGTAAGGAGGAAATTTCAGCCTTTGCTTTAATGTCAAGTATCAGCATGTGATGATTATAATCTGATTCAGTAATCTTAGCTTAATCCCGTTTTGCAGACAAGAAATTGCACCCAAGTTTAAATGCCCTGAGCAAACTTACAGAGCTGGTACATGGCAGGGGACCAAGCAGTGGGAGAGGAGCAAAGAGGGCTGGCCCGGGACCTCTGTGAGATGCAAGCTCTTTGATTCTAAACTGGAAATCATGGGAACATGCTGGGAAGAGGCAAGTTATTTGATAAGACCATAATTCCTCCACATCTATACACTCACCAAATCTATGAAGTGTATTTATTCATTTCCTTATTAGGAATCAATTTCACGTGATGCTTATTGGCCAAGTGAAGTTATTGGAGAAACTATGGTTTGACATCCATAACTTTGTTCTTGAACCACAATGGGGCCTGCCTGCTCACACGTGGTGCATGTGGCTGGTTTTAGGAGGAGAGGCTGTACTAGTAAGGGGGGAGGGAGGAAACAGACTCTGTGTTCATCTCACTTGCATGAGATTTCTTACAGATCCATTAGGGCCTTTGGTAATCTTTTCAAGGAGTCAGATTTTTAAATAGTCAGCGAGGTTGACTGTCACAGAGAGAAGAGACTATGAAGCCCAGGTCTGGTGTTTGTTACACCAAATGCATGTGTTTAAACGTGGTTAATCCAATCTGACCTGCCTTATTCTTATGAGCTCTGTCAGAGAAATCTCTGTGCTCCCCAAGAACATACTTATTTATCCTTTCCTTTAAGAAAGATTCCATCTCTCTCCTGTACTTCATGATTCTAAGCAATCTTACTGTTATGCATTGGGTGTAACGTGACCTTTGCAGTAACAGCCACCTGAGTGGTGAGACTTGCTGAGAGTGGTCCTCTCCCCAAGGCCCTACCTGCAGCAGACACTGTTGAGTGTGCCCCGTGGAACTTTCCCTGTTCTTAGGAAAAAAGGCAAACGGCCGAGGAAGAATGATGAGCGATTCTCACACGAAGAACAATATATCAAGAATATCTAAATTAATTTAACAATTACAAGGAATATTCTTGGCCACATCAATTTAAGATATGCTGGCAAGCGGGAAATGATTTCCAATTTATATATGTCATTTCTGATATTTCTTCTGTAGCTAAGAAAAAACGAGAGAGAATTTTGGATTTTTGCTAAATTGATCCATAATAATTTTTTTATGGCTTATTGTGTGTGAATAGTTGGCAAGGGTCATGTAAAGGTCAGGAAGTTAACCCAAGAAATGTTCGTCTTCTCTATCAGTAAATAAATAATAATGAAGGAAAGAATAAGTAAATTTCAGAAGTCAGTATAGTACAAAATGTTGTTGAATGATTAATTAATTATGGTGAGAAGTTGACATTTATGATAAAAACATTTTATGGTAGAACTGATGACTGAAGCAAATGATCTATAGGATGAAAATAGCAGCTGTGGTTGGTGTTTTGATTTGGCTTTAGAATGAACAGGTGTCCTTCATCAGCATGAGTTTGTCTTCTTCATGACAATTTCACCTGAAAAGTCATGGGCCATCAAGTATTGATGGTTTAATTTGGAAATCTCATGTTCTGGGGGGTTTTCACCGCCATTACAAAGTACAACTGGATGGGGGCTCAAACCACAGACATCTATTTTCTCACCATTCTGGAGGCTGTAAGTCCAAGATCAAGGTGTCCACAGGGCTGGTTTTTTCTGAGGCCTCTCTCTTTGGCTTGTAGACGGCCACCTTCTCCCTGTGTCCTTACATGATCATTCCTCTGTGTGTGTCTGGGTCCTAATCTCCCCTTTTTGTAAGGTCACCGGTCCTATTGAATTAGGGCCCACCCTAATAACCTCCTTTTAACTAAATCACCTCTTTGAAGATTATTTCCAAACAAGGTCATATTCGGAGGATCGCAACACGTGAACTTTGGGGTGACAGAGTTCAGCCCAGAACACATTGCAAACCATCCAAAAGTAAGGCCTACAGGAGAGCTTCACTGGACAGTTTCATTTCCTACTGTTCCCGCCACAGTGTTAGAAAGAACAGTGTTGCAGGAGTTTCGGGCTCAGTCCCCAGTAGGGGACATGCAAGAGGCAGCGGAGCAGAGATGTATCTCTCTCATAGATGTTTCTATCTATCCTTCTCCCTTCCTCTCTCTCTCTCTAAAAATCAATAAAAATATATTTTTTAAAATAAAAAAATTAAATAAATAAAAAGAACAGTGTGCCCCAAATGCATCAAACATATTTCATCTAATAGGACAAACGTAATACTTTTGTTTTCCCTGGCAGTGTGAGAATGGAGGTGGGACAGTCTCCTGGTATCAGAGGAGAAGAGAATGACATCAAGAATTGAGAAAGTGTGTGCACACTCGCTTCTTGCTCATTCATTTCTTCATTTCTCAAACACTGCCTGCCTGCCTGCCTGCCTGCCCTGAACCAGGCACCATCCGGAAGGCAGTTACACATGCAATAGAAGACTCACTTTCTGTCCTCACAGGGCCAATGGACTGAGATGGAAGGAGAGGTCAACTTGTAAAGAATGGAAGGTATGAACTCATCCAACAGGTGTCTGTTCACCATCTCGTGTGTCAAGCTTTTCTGAGTGCCTGGTATGTATCCTTGAATGGAAAGAACAGAGACCCTTGTGGCATGGGGGAACTCAATTCTAGTGGAGGGAGATAGTGTGTGGATAGAAAATTTCAGAAATAGGTGTGTGATAGGGTGTGTTAAAAAGTGTTAAGCCTTCAGAGAATAGGGTAAGGGGTTCAGGAGTGCCAGATGGGGACTTGCCATTGTTAACAGGTGGGCACACAGGTCTCTGAGATGTGATGGAAGGAAGGTGTCTCTGTGAGCATCTGGCTGGGGACAGAGATAGCATTCCAGGAAGCAGGGACAGACAGTATCAAGATCTCACTGGGCCTGTACCGGATGAGTGCAAAGCCCTAAGGAGCCTGGTGTGGACGGATCTCGGTGGGTAAGGACACAGCAATGGGCGAGGGGGTGAGGAAGTGGTGTGAGTCTGCATCAAGTAGGGTCTTGTTGGCCATTAGAAAGATTTTGGTGTTTTTCCAGAGTAAAATCAGAGCCACTGGTAGGTTCTGAGCAAAGTAGAGATACGGGGTGACTTAAATATATTAAAAAACCCCATTACCTACTGTGCTGGGTGTAGACCAGGTGGGGGGCAAGGGTGCAAGCAGAGAAGCCAGGAGGAGGCAGTTGCATCGATGCAGAGTGCAGTGATGGTGGGTGAGTCCAGGGAGCTGACAGTGGTGTTTGTAAGACGTTACCGATATTCTTAGAAGGTGGAATTAATCTGATCTGCTTATGGACGTAAGGCAGGCTGAGAAGGAGGAGTCAGAAGGTGATGCACAGATTATTTACTTTCCCCGAGCACATGTGGAGACCTGGGTTTATGAAAGGGCGTGGCAGGGCCAGAGCTGCCCATGGAAGCCTTGTCTGGACATTGCAACGCAGGTGGGAGCAGCTGGGCTCAGGTGGGGCCACGCTCACTCTCAGCAGAGCCCTTTAACCTTGGGGCTTTGGTTTCTTTTCTCCTCTTGGGTTTGCTACATTACAGCGCTCTGACAAGGACTTCCAAATTTCCGCCCTGGGAGCTCTGCTAGAGGACTGAAGGCACCATTTGCTATGAAATCGATGAGGCAAAGAGCACACAGCCGAGGCTGCCAAGACCCACAGGTGTGGGGTTCGCAAAGGCTCACCATCATCGTGAACGTCGTTCCTAAGAGGCAGAGAGACTTGGTGAAAGCTTACAGCTTGTCGAATAACCTGCGCCCTCGGATGCTCACGGGGGGCCTTCACGTGCCATTGTGGCCCCAACGCAACCGAGACGTTTGAAGACATGGACAATTAAGGGAGGTCAGGATCAGAGAGGAAACTTCACATTGAAGGCCCGGTTTCACAAAATGATTTCCCCAAGGGGCTGTCACAGATGTCAAGGAGAGGGTCCCCTCCAGGGGAGGGAATGCATTAGGAAAAAAGCCTCACTAGAAATGGTGTCAACATCCTGACAGGTGTGCGCCCAGCTAAATACAGGAAAGGGGCTGCCAGGGAGATACCTTGTTCTCGATGACAAAGCCCTTTTATTGTGATTGCCTGAAGAATGGCACCGAGGTGGGGACGGAAACATCCAAAGGGGTTTCTTAAGTGTTATGGCCCTCCTAAGAAGGTGCCCACGGCCCTGCCCTTGCTTTGTGCTCACCTCCCACTGAGAAGCCTGGCCGATTTTCAGATTCTCAAATTCCCCATGAAAGAAGTTATTTTTATCAGATAGGGAATTGTATGCTGGTCCTTGAAGTCAAACCCACCATTGTCGCTCTCCTTGACCTGCCCCCGCCAGTAAATGCTACAAAAAGAGACAATTGGAGAAGGGCGTGAGATCCAAGCGCGGAAGCCCACCTGTCTTAAAAGAAAGCCCTTGGTAATGATTTTCAATTTAAAAAGTTTTATTGGGTACACGTTACCCTTCTTCTCCTAGTTAAAAACTTTACGTGGTCTGGGTAAAAACCAAAAGAAAGTGAGACTGTGAAAACTATCTCCCCACTGGGGAGAAAGTGAGCTGCAGTTTATATAACTTTCTGCCCCTTAGATTTCATGTTCTGCTCAGTGTAGTCAATTCTTTTGCTAATTCTTATTTAGTCCTAAGACTTGAATAGTGATTTGTATTTTCTTTGGTGCTCACGTTTAGATTTTAAGAAACACACGGACTGGATTGTTTCTGTGTTACAGAGGGGCCAGGGTTCCACACCTGGGCGACTGCTTGTGGCAGACTAAGACAGGGCTTAGACGCCTGGATTAATCTGAGGGATGTCTCCTACAATGCAAGGTTTTACACTTCTCCGTAAGCCCTCATTCTGATGCTGCAGCTCGACACACAGCCCACATCCGGGTGGTGGCCTCCACTGGCCTGTGATCTCGGGCAGTTTATCCCAGGAGCAGGGACCATAGACCTTGGGGTGGCAGGTCTCCCTGCTCTGTGGTCCATGGTGAGAACACCAGGCCAGCTCCTCCCCGGGATTTACTCAGGTGTTTTGGGCTGAGTTGTGGCCTCCTTAGTGGGTTCCTTGGTGCCTGGGTTGGCTGTGAGCCAGCCCGTCTTTCTCTGGCTGCCTGTTCTTAAGTCTGGCTTCAAAGATCTCTAAGGTGATTTGCCTGCTTGGATTTCTTCCACCTGCCAGCTCCTCCTCCCTGCCTGGGGGATATTCCCCAGTAAGGCACTCTTCCTCCCTGGGCCTTTGCCACCTGCCGACTCTTCCTGGAGACTTTGGCCCTCACCAGCCCCTCTCTGCACGGGCTGACATCCCAGCACTGCTGTCTTGTTCTCCCAAAGAAATGAAACCGCAAGCACCCTTCCTTCCTTCCTTAGGTGCTGGATTGCAGACCAGCACCTCACAGCATTCCTGGAGCCTCACTAATGGCATCGAGGGCCATGTTCCCTGTGACCTGCAATGGCTAGGAAAGCAGTGGCAACAAGTGTCCTGGTGAGGTAACGGGAATGGGCACCAGCAGTCCAATGGAGGCAGAATCTGTGGCTCAAAAAATGTCCCCTAGGTCAGAATCGACTTTCCAGAAAAAAATAAAAAAAAGATACTTAACATCTAGATAGAGATTTTTATGTTCCAGGCACAGTTGTGTGCACGTTATGTATATTTTCTCACTTGATTCTCATAGCAAGGCCATAAGGACACATTAGTCTGATCTTCATGTTGTTCATAAAGAAAGCACAGAGAAGCTAAGGATCTCACCTGAAATTGCACAACACAGACTGGGTAGTACTGGGATTTGATCCAAGGCAGTCTGACTCCAGAACATTTTCCCCTCCTCCAAACTTTTTAAGAGAAAGCAGATATGAATATTTATGAGAAACCTACCAGATTTTGAAAATTGCCTAAAAATTCAAATTAAAAGAGGAAACCAAGCCCAATGGATCATGTTAAGTCCTTGAGCCCGGGTGCACCCTTGGCCCTCACCCTTCAGCATCAGTCCACTTGAGACCTTGCCACTGCCAGGTATGCTTCACATGTGGGGTGCAGGGGTGACCTTTGCTCACTAATGCACCCACTGTGCCCCTGAAGCTCCCGGCCTTTCCTCAGGACCAGGGCCTGGAGCAGCAGCCGGAGGCCTGTGAGCTGAGTGGGATGGCAGGAGAAGGCTCTCAGAGGGGCAGGGCTGGGTGACCGAGTTCAGACGGGGGCCAGGGCTTCCTGAGTGCCTGGAACCTGGGCCTCTGTGACCTCTGACATACAGTCTGGTGTCCTGGCTTCAGCAACATGGCAAAGGGCTCATCTTTTGCAGGTATATTCCTTGAATCTTCGTTTCCTTTATGAATTTACACAAGGCACATGGCAGAATACATAGGACATCAAGATCCACGCAGCAGGATGAAGGTGATGGACGACACTGAGGTGTGTCCAAGCTCCACGGGAAGGTGTCTGTTGATGGGTGAGGGACTTTGAGCGGGGAGCAGGAAAAGGCTCTCCAGGAGGATGGTGAAGTGAGGTGGGGAGTTTGGATGGGACATTATAGGCAAAGGGGAGCCTGGTGTGTTTTTGAGGAGACAGACATGAGACTGATGTTTAAGAGTGATTTGCAACTATAATATGATGGGGCAAAGGAGGGGCGACGGTTTGGGGATACAGCGAGGAAGAATTACAGTGATGAGGACATTGAGATTCTTTGCCTGTGGAATGGAGAGGAGCTCATCCTGGGAGGGATAGACTCTCACTAGGGATTGGTAGGTGAGCTCGGCTCTCACAAGGAGACCTGAGGCTGGAGGCAGCAGGAGAGGATGCGGGTGGGACGTGGGCTTCCTCTTTGGGGACTCGTGCCAAACCGAAGTGGCAGGTTTGTTCTCCCCTGAATTAGAGTTGTTCATGTCAACGGGGCATCTTCCCAGCTGACTGTACATGAGTGTGTTGTGGTTTAGCCTAATGGTTAAGTTCAACAGAAGACATAGGATGACGGTGGCTTTTATAGTATTGACTGGAGAGCCCTCTTCCAGCCAGTGATGCTCGGAGATGAATCCAAGGGTAAGCGCTTGCTGAGGGTCCCCTAGTTTCATTCCAGCTGAACTCGGGCACCCTGAAGTGAGCAGACCTGAGTGACACCTCCTCCAGGGGTGAGCCCTGTGCTCTTCTGGGCACAGGGGTATGGCATTGGGTCATGGCGGTATCTGTCAATGTGAGGACCAGGTATAACCATAGTCACTCACAAGTTCAAGGAAGACACGTGGACATTGGGAAAGGCTGTAACCTCCATGGGAATCGCTGAGGCTGATGGCCGAGGACAGTCCTGGGTGGTCACTCAGGGGCCATCTTGGGGTACTTGAGCCCCGTTCCTCCTGACTACCCATCCACCTGCCACACACTCTGCTTCCTCCCAGGGGCAGGTCCCTGTGTGATGCCTGGTTGCTTAGTCTAAGGACCTGGGCCCTCCTGGGGGAGGTATTTCAGAAGCGCTCCATCTTCCCGTCCTGCATTTCTCAGACAACAGCCCTGCTTCTGACTTTTCCAGTATTTTGTAATTGACCAAATGTTCTCACAGGACTTTGTGTCCTTCCTCTGGGCTCATACCCAGGGCTGGTGTCAAAACCTGGACCCTGGGGTTAGAGGTGTGGGCCCAGGCTTGTCCCAGAGCCTGGAGGTGGCTTTTTCCAGAGTGACACGCGATGGACCGCCACAGGAAGCAGAATGGGGTCCCTGAGCGCTTAGGAGCGGATGACAGTAGTTGGAAAAGTGAAAATGTTATTTATTGCGGTGATCTTGAGAGGATTTGTGGTGCATAAAGTTCTTTTTCCCAAGCCTTCCCAACAGCCAAAAAAAATCCTTGGCAGCCTCCGCTCTCCCCCTCCTTCCTCTGCAGACAGACAGACAGACACACTTGCACGTGTTTGGAATGTTTTAACCTTGAGAAGGGCCCACTCTGAGGCCTCAAAGTGAGCGAGAAGTGGACGAAGACCCTCCCCGGAGGGAGCCCGTGTCTTTGCTGTGAGCACAGGTCCCCTCCTCAGGATCTTCTGACCCCGACACCCTGGCAGGCTCCTCGGGCCGTTTCCCAAGCCACTTGAGCATTGAGATGGGCACATCAACCACACTGGCTGCTCCTTGGAGCTCTTTCAAATGCTGAGACCACAGAAGCTGACAGACAGGCCTTCCTCTTGCCCAGTTAGGCCGGCCGGCCCTACGACCTCCTCACCAAACACAGTGCGCAGGGCTCTGGCACGACTTCTCGTCCTTTTCCTTTCTGTGTGCTTGTGCCCGTGTGTGCAGGCATGTACCTGTGTGTGCAGGTGTGTGCCCATGTGTGCAGGCATGTGCGTATGTGTCTATTTCAGAAAGCAGCCTCACTTAAATGTTTTGCACACATGCAGGCACGGATTTAATGGAATGACTTGGTTGATGGGAAGTTGCTCTTTCCTGCTCAGAAGGAAAGAAGGAACAGGGATGGGAGGGGCTGGAGCATATCAGGCCTAAATGTGAAAGAGTTTTGCTCTAGAAAAAAACAAAACAAAATGAATTCCTCCCTCAGCATTTTCTAAGCCCGTTTTTTTTTTCTTTTTCTTTTTTTTCCCCAGAGCTCCTGGCTCCTATCCCCCACCCCGGCTTTGAAGGAAATCTCACTATGATCCTCCCTGCAGCCAGGTCTTGTCCCTTAATGACAGGCGTTGCTTTGCACAGGCCCATCAATCAAACTGCAGGCTGCTTGAACAGGCTGCAGATGCAGGGACACTGCTGGCTAAGCGGCACTTTGCTCTGGAACAAACCGAGGGGAAATGCCCGAGACCACCGAGGAGGGAACCCTTCTCCAGTTCACATGGGCCCCAGCCCTGCTCCAGGTTCCTGAGGGCCGGCTCTACCCAGGCCACGTTGGAGTCTCCCAGCGCTTTTACATGGCCGCCTCTGACCTGCTTAATTGGATTTAACTGGATGATTTCCCCTCCCCGACAGGACTCTGGGACAGTGTTTACAAGGTGTGTCATATCCTCTGGATCCCCTCCCTGGAAGCCCTCGCAGCCCCCACGGCCCGCCCCCTTTCCTGCTTTTACCGTCCTGGCCAGAGCAGCCGAGGATGCGGATGCATTAGAGGCAAAGGGAGACCATGAAGCCTGCAATTACTGTCTCTGATTTCACTGTGAAAACTTTACAATGGCAGCGCTGAAAAATCTGCCTCTGCCCTCCCACTCCTTCTCAGAGAAGGAAAAAATCCATCAAATTAACACATCAATGAGTTGATTGTAATCTCCAGGGCTCCGTGTAGCACTCTCCAGCCGCCCAGACAGGAGGCCAGCATGATTTATCAATGCAAACCTAATAGCATCAATATGAATCTAACTAAAAATCAATATTTCATTACCAAATTGTTAGTGAGAATGAAGAAAAATGGCCGGAGTCGGAGCGTTCTCTGGGGTGGGAGCATCTGGAGTTCAATGTGACTGGATGAGTGATGCGTGACTCGGGGCCGGGAAGGACACCGGGAGGACAGGCCACGCGGACGGCAGGGCGCACGCAGGGAGAGCGCCTCCGCTGCAGCGCTGCTTCCTTCCTTCCCTTTCAGTCGCCTTCAGGAGGCAGGGAACAGAGTGAGAAGGAGAAGCGAGGAGGGCGACACGCTCAGCTCTGTCCACAGCAGGATGGCCTTCCTGGGGGTGGGCAGCCAAGGTGGCCCAGATCCCACGTCCTGCTCGACGGGTGGGGGGAACCGAGGAGGAAGGGCCCCTGAGTGGCTGCCCCTTCTTCTGTCCCATCTCCCAGGGTCCACACACAGGGAGGGCCTCTCTTAGCCCTCTGCCCGGTGCATGGTCCTCGGTTTATGTTAAGCCATTTTACAAACACATGGTAGGTGGTGCCACCCAGGAAGGGCCACGGGTGGCTGCAGGAGAAACAGAACATCCCCTCACTGCAGTGACAGCAGAAGTCTGGGCATGGAAGGAAGCTCCTTCTTGGTCAGAGCATGATTCTGAGCGATTTATTAATTTATTGCACAGCTGTGCTGTGGCTCTTACCACCCAAGGATCCAAGGTCATGTGTCGAAGAGGCCAGTTCTCAAATGGGAAGAAGAAAAGACCATTAAAAATGTTTAAATGAGTAAAAAGCTGTGACGCATGACTGTGCCACGTGTGCCCAGTGGTCACAACGCTTCCTGAAGTATTAGGCCCTTTGGTCCTCGAACCCTTGACCTCGTCTGCATGCAGCACCATAGTTTAATCTCTGACGGTCAGTGTTGAACGGGAGAAATGCCAGTGACGCTTTCCCCAGTGTCCCCGGGGGGAGGCCATTGCCTGAGGTATGGGCTGGGACCCCGGAACTCTCCCTGCCCGGCTCAGAGGCTGATGCCCACCCGGCTGGTCTTCTGTCTGCACCTTACCTGGCCCTGCCTCTCTAAGACCTGTCATCACACAGAGTGGGATGTGAGGAGACATGCCAGGGATTCAGGTAGGCCGGAATAAGACCAGGCTTTCACAGGGGACTTGGCATAGACTTTGTTTCAACACAACCATTATTTGTTTGTTTGTTTTGCTTTCAATCACATTTTATTTTTTAATATATATTATTTTGTGGATAGTATTACAGATCTCTCCCATATCTCCCCTTTCCCTCCACTCTTCCTAAACCTTTCCTCCCCCCCAGGTCTTCACTACCCTCTTTCCCTTGTCCATGGGCTATGCATATAAGTACATAAATTCTTTGGTTTATGTCTTCTTGACCCTCCAACCCCACATCATCAAGGTATGTCAATCTGTTCCATGCTTCCCTACTTCGGGTCTTATTTTGTTGGTCAATTCATGACTCAAGACAGGAGGTGAGGACCCAGATGCCTGCCATGACTCCGTGCTCTGCTCCTGCCTTGGGTGGCACCCACCTTTTTCTGGCTGTCAAGAAGGTTCCAGATAACAGGCACTAGAGCTGCCAAAAAAAGAGGAACCAGAGCTGCTGGCCTTTTGTGTGTCTCATTCCTTGTAGCCCTCCCTCCCCTCTGCAGAGAAGGAGCTTGACAGAGCTGCTCAGGAGCAGAGGGAAGAACCTCCCATCTCTGGCACTGTCCCCTTATAAGTGGCCGTGTAAGGATCAGCGTTACTCTGCAGTAGGGATGGACCCGACCCAGGGGCCGTCCGGTGCAGCTGAGTCAACCTCGCAGAGAAAATGAGGAATAGGAACAGGAATCCTTGCTCAAGTTGCTGGTTGAGCTCAGGGACTTGTGAGAAGAAGCTGCCTCACCACGTGTCGCTCCCAGCCCATCCTTCATTCCTACTTGATGCCACACAACTTTCCAACCATCCCATCCCCGGACCTTCAGTTTCCATGGAAGAGGCTCCTGGAAGCTGAAGGAGAAAGCATGGGACGCCAGCGCCTCCCACCCTGTGAGTCTCCTTTCATCGGGGTCCAGCTCTTTATTAGCTCACAAATTTCCTCCTCCCTCCCAACAAAAGCGTTGCCCTGCCACTCCTTTTTCCTTCAATTATTTGCAGTCTTCCCTCCAGCTGCATGCCATAATCACCTTTCCATTCGCATCTTTCGGGGGAGGTCCAAATGTATCGCCTTCTCTCCGCATCCTCACTTCCTACCCTTTGATCCACTAATTGGGTTTTCATCCTCTGATCTCCGAATGGCACCCAGCGCCATGGACAACACTGTTCTGGGATGAATCTCTCACTTTCTTCCAACTTCGCTCCCCAGTCCCAGAGCTGGGATGCCTCCCCGAGGGCCCAGAATGTGAGGTCTGGGCTCTGCTCTTTCATTCTCAGTCTAAGGATGCCTAGCCGTCTAAGTGCACTTTAAAAATGGTCCTCCCTCCCATTCACTAGAGAAATCACTCGAGTGATTTCTCATTTCTCCACCAGCAGGTTTAACCCCATACCGAATGGGTATGTATGGCCAGGCCCTAGAACCAGACCAGGCCGCACACTTGTTGGAGGTGCCTCTCTGCCAAGGACATCCCGGCCCTTGGTCCAACTTCAGAACTCCTGGCTGGAGCGTTCCCAACCCCTGGTCGCCCTCCCATCCTGTGGTCAGAATGTCAGGACTTTTTCTCAGTGTCCACCCTCTCTTCTCACTCCAGACAACACCCAATCCTCCCGGGAAGCAAGACCAATTTCTAAAGCTTTTTATTTTTCTTCTTTCTTTTTCTATTTGTCTTCCCCCTTTTCTCTCCTTTCTCTTTGTGTTTTTTTTTTTTTATCTTGTTACTGTTCATCGTAATTTTAATATTTTTGCTATTCCTCACTCAGCCCGTTATCTGTGGTATTATCCGTCCTCCTAAGTAGAAACTGCAGATTATATTTGCTGTAATCAGGTAACTCGTTTCCCTACAGGATCCCCCTTTGGGTTTTCAATGTCTTGAGCCCTTGAACATGCTCACTGCGGCTGACTTCCGTGGGCCATGGAAACACCGTAGCTTCTAACACTAACTCCCTAAAAAGGGAAAAACCCATTTATTCTGTTGGCTGGTGCTTACTCAGAAGGGTTTTAACCTGTTATCTTCTTTCTAGCCTTACTTTTTTGATGCATACTACTGTATTGCTTTACCCAGCAATAAAGTAAAAATAAAAGTGATAGTATTTCTGGGGTACCTCCTCCCCACCTCCATCCTTCCCAGCTATCTCAAACGATGTCATAAAAAGATGTTTCCAAGGGCTTACCTCGCTGGGTCTTTTCTATTTAAGTTTTGATTTTAATATAACATTTTTTAATGAAAAGTATTGTGTACCATGACTGTGATCATAAGCAGTGTTGAGAGTGAGACGGAAAGAGACATGGTGTGCTGATCATAAAATACAAGGATGGCTGTAGGGTCTCTACTTATTATAAAAAACCCTGGCCTTTCATCACAAGACCGGATCTGGTGTTACCTCTGTCTTTGGTGAAGAAATTATTCTCTATCTCAATGTTTTTCTGATTTTTAAGCTGTAAGATATAGAAAGTTGTCTGTAGTATATTCTGAATTGAGTAAGCATGCCCTGTGTCTCCCTGCCCCGTGGGATGAGCCCACCTCCCCAGTGGCTGGCCTTCTGCTAGGCTTCCAGCCCCATCCTTTCTAGGCAGTGCTTCCCTGCCAAGAGCAAAGATCTTAGCTGGTTGTTTGGGACAAGGCATTGTTTTGTTTTTATAAATCTTTATTGTTGAAAGTATGACATATGTCCCCTTTTCCCCCCATTGCCCTCTCCCACCCCCAAACGGATGAACAAAAATAGACCCAGAGACACAGGAACATCGAACAGACTGTCAAAGCATTGTTTTAAGCAAAATCGCTCTGAGGTATAAATGACTGCCAATCCAGAGTAAAGAGCCCAGAGATCTTTGTATTTCCAAATCGGCATTAGAGAAAACAAACCCAAATTGCTTTATTTGCAACTGTGGAGGTGAAGAAAGGGCATTTTCAGGGGTGGGGCTGGGGTGGGGGCTTTCTCCACCTGTGGGTGTCTCCGTGCTGCTCCACAGAAGGCGTATCTCAAACATTATAAATTTCTCCTGAAGAATATACTGCAGGACTAACAAAATGATTGTTCCAAAAGAACCTTTAAAACTATTATTATTATCATTATTATACATTCAACCTGCAGTTCTCAGAGCTTGCTGCCTTTTTATTTGCTCATCAGCACAGCTGCAAATAAGACAGACACCTTCTAATTGTCTCGCTGTCGCTGGTGGAAAAAGGGACTTTTTTCACGGGTTCACTCTACAGCCGAACAGTCTTTTAAGAAATTTGCTATTTACATTTCGCTGTATAATTTGTCTCACAGGAGGTCTGCTTAACAACTTGATCTGTGGAAAACGACAGCTTTCTTGTATGTCATTACTTCCTGCTTTTGGGGTTTTCACTTAATGGAATCCAGGTTCTATTTTTTCCTTAATTGGCTTATAGTTTAAAGTTTTTCTACAAGTGTGGTAAGGGAGGCAGGAGGCTCGAGAAGGATTGGTCTAGGACATTGCCGATGAAGTGCTGAGAAGAGGTTTCTAGAAAAAACTTATGTGGCTACATCTTGGTTCGATGGGGTTTAGAGATTTGTGAGAACGTCAACACCCAGGTCTGTTTTCTCCTTGGTCAGAATCACATCCCTGTCAATATTAGGGGGCGTTGATTAAGAGGTCACTGAGAAACACTACCTATTCAAAGGGCACCTGCTATGGGGATGTAAGGATGAGTGGCTTTTTAACCTGCAAGGTGCGTGAGAAGAAACACACACTGGAGCGGTATAAATTACATGTGGTCCAGTCGGTGGAGAGGTGGCCACACTGCAGTGATTCTTAGTTGGGATGCCACCAAGTGTGCCCCAGATGGCCAGCCCGGTATCGGTGGCCGGCAGGACATGAGGCAGCTGTGCCAGGGATGCTGATGTGCTCACCAGGGTCTCTGAGCTGCTCCGGCAGGTGGGAAGGGTCTAGAACCTTAAAGTTAGGTTCGGATGGAAACCGAGACTGTACATGTCAGCCCAGTTGTGTGATTTTTGAAGTGCTGCATCTAAGGTGCCGAGAGCGGCTTATTTACCCAGGGGCACGCGGCCAATCAGGAAGCAATGTTAGCTCTTCCCACTGCTCTGGAGTGAACTTGGAAGGAACATCCCCTTGGAGAAGTTTCCCCATCTGGACACCCTCCTACCATCCACGGCCTTCACATCCACGAATTTCTTTTCTCAGGTAACACAACCATCATCTCACTTGGCAGTGCAAGCAAAAGGCAAATGAAACAGAGCAAAACCTTTATAAATGGTGAATGGCTGTGACTGCTCTGGGAGGTGTTTTATTTAAGGATCAAGAGACTTGCATGGGTTCAAACAGATTCTTGAGGTCCTGGTTGTCGGGACAGTGTGGAATTGCTTTCAGATGTGGGGATGAAAATTTAAATGTCATTAAAAGCACACTAGGGATTTTTGACATAAAGGAAACCATCCCAGCTTTCAAGACTGTTTAAATTGGTGCATGTGCCAGGGCTCAGGTTCTGTTCTAGAATTTGGAAACGACCTCTGCTGCGCTTATACAAGTTCACACCAGGATTGTGACTGCGAGCCATTCAGGTCCATGGTTTTAGCACCGGGCTCCCTGTTGAGTTTCAGGAGTGAAAGTGACTTTTGCGAAGGGGGTATAAAAACACGGTGCTTTCCTCATGGTCGGTTATAGATCATGCAGCTAATAATCAATGTTAAAACACACTTTACGGCACAGCAGCCTGTTTCTAGGATCTCTCGCACTCATGGCAGCCGTTCCTGAATCCGGACCTGGGGCTGGCTGGCCTGTTCTCTCTGCTTTGAATATCAGCTCTAAGACCTCTGTATGGATTCATCGAAGAGGAGAAAAAGTTAGCTGAAGCCATACAGATGATTAATCTTTGTTTGAAATGATATTTTCCTTTCTGCTGCCATTTGTCAAGCGGAAGCCGAAGGGACGCTGTTTGAAACTGCATGGAAATAGCTGCTCCCTGCTCCTCTGCCCACCCTCCTCCTCCCAAGCCTCTGGGAATTCGCTCCCGTTTCAAAGGCCATCCCCGAGCTTCCTGATGAGTGGCGGAGGTCTGCTGCTGTCCAAGGCCGATCCCAAAGCCCAGGGCATCAGAAGGCTGTCCTGGTGGCAGAGGGGGCTCCCTTCCCTGCCCGTGTGGAGCGGGTATTGTCCCTTCCCTTCCTAATTGTTATTATGACAATTTCCTCATAACCAATGAGGCTGTGCCGGCAAGGGTGCTATTTCCTCCCTCTCCTCCCACCGACCTTCCTTTAATTTTCATGCTTGTATCCCGATGAGTTCTTTATATCTAGTGAGGGCTTGGCTTAATTAGATACTGCAATGATTCGGAGCAGTGCGGTTTCTTTAACTCCTAACCGCAACTAACACACTGAAGCATACTGTTGGCGGCATTTAATCAACGGCAGTCAATTTATCATTTTCACAGTTTTAGTGAGCGGTTATGAATCACTAAAATCACAGGTATTGTAGACACAGCGTTGTGGCACTATCATTAACAAATACGCAGCGCGCAGAGGGATGGCTTGGTAATTGAGTGGGACTAATAAGAATACATCATTTAGCCGTGTGTGACAAACTGCTTCCAAACACAAGCACGGAAAATTCACGTTTTGCTTAATAAATAAATTACACAGCCGATGTATTATACATAATTTGTGTCCTCGTGGATTTGAGTGATATATAACGCATGTTCCAAGTCATTTATTTATTAAGACTAACTATATATATATAGAAGGAAGGGAATTTTAAATGCCAGGTGAGGACCTGCCTTGGTTCGCCTGGGCAGTCAGTGAGGCGTGTTTGGGGACCAGACCCCTGGGATCCTGCATCATCGTCACCAGCTCTCGTGTGTCCACGGCTTCAGTTTGGTCTGTTCTCAGAAGAGGAGGACAGGCAACCTGAAACCTGGGAGACGAGGTTGGACACAATTTCTGAGGTGAGAGAGATAAAAAATATTCTTAAAAGTCTGTGACATCAAACACATGTTGGGAATGCTACATTGCAAAAGCTTCGATTAGCAATTTGCCTTTGGGAAGAATGACAGGAGGAGGGAGTGTGGCCTAGGCAAATGCAGAAGGAAAGGGGGGAGCCCAGTCAGCGACCTGGGGACCCTTCTCCTGTTTTGCACACTTTAGGAGCCACATATTGTGTCTGCGCGAATCAGTGCTTCTCTTTGAAAATAAAAGGGGCGAAACAACATTGTCTGGAAGTGTGGCGACCTGCCTAGTGCCAAGGAGGCCGGGCTGATGTTGAGCTTGTTCATGGTAAGAGGCAGGTCGGAGCTCCACCATGTGTCTCTCTCCCCATAGTGCCACCTCGGGGGAAGAGGGCCAGCCTGGGGCCAGGTCCTGGGTGTCCCTTTCCTGCAGCAGATTACATGTCGTCATTTCTAAGCTTATGGACACACCACCCTGTCAAAACCCCCAGGGCACAGAGCAGCACTTGACGCTCCAGCTTGGTTCCTCTCGGGAGGGAGGGAGGAGCACACCCAGGGTGGGGGTGGGCAAGGCCATATTTAAGGGCCTTTACTGTTCTGTTCTGTGCCCCTCGACTGGGTGCTTTCCCACATACATCCCTGTGCACGTGGCCCACCAGGACAGGAGAGGTTGTGTGCCACAGCACGGGGCCAGGCTCCCACCCACCCCCCTCCCTGAGGACCCACAGGCAGGGGTCTGACATTTGTTCTGCTGCTAAAGCTCCTAAACACCATGACTGAATTCACACCTTTTCTACTGAAAGTGAAGCATGCTCTATGGAGGGAAGATCACCTCCATTCCCTCTAGGCCACAGTGGTCAGCAAACTGCGGCTCGCGAGCCACTTGAAGCTCTTTGGCCCCTTGAGTGTGGCTCTTCCACAAAATACCACGTGCGGGCACGCATGTACAGTGCGATTGAAACTTCGTGGCCCATGCGCAGAAGTCGGTATTTTTTGGAAGAGCCACACTCAAGGGGCCAAAGAGCCACATGTGGCTTGAGAGCTGCAGTGTGCTAACCACTGCGTCTAGGGGAGCCGGTCACATCCTCCTGAGTGGGGAGCCTCATGATGCTCAGATCGCTTACCGTCTGAGAGAGCCTCGCTAAGACATCACAGGGCATTAGCACACGCTCTTCTGGAGTGGGCATGCCAAGGTGGTTTCTGGACTCTCCGGGGTGCTCTCTCCATAAATACTGAGGCTCTCTCCTTGAGGCTGCACTGCAGCTTCCTTCTGGGAGCTCCGTGTCCTGTGAGCAGGCAACAATGTCCTTGTGACCGATAGACTGTCACTGGCACAATTGAATTGAGCAAGCATTTATCACGGATTCATATCTAGGTTTAAAGAATTGAAGAGGAAAATGCATATAACGCTGAACAGAGTTCCTGACACATGTTCAGTGCCCAATAAAAAGTACCCTTACCCTTGGTTGTTCGTGCTTTCCATTGTAAAGGGCATCATTTTAGTTCTGGGAGGAATAAAGATAGGGTGGTTAACACATTTACATCAGGAAACCCTTAATTCTATCAAGGTTGGCTGTGGTTTTGGAACAATTTTATCTCTTTACCAATGCTTGTACATTTTGATGTTGCAATCACCCAGGCACAAAGATGCCAATTGAACTAGCATTTTGCACTATATTAGGAACAGGGGATATACAAAAATAATAAATTCCAAACTGACAGTTAAAAGGAAAAGCAACTAAACACTTAATAAGTTAGAGCTGAGTGGACACAAGTGCGAGTTAACACACCTGTTACAGGAAAACATACTGTAAGATACACAATGCTCACACTGTAGGTGTGATTTGGAAAAAGAATAAGGCCACACTACTCCAGAAGTTCAACATTAAGCTTAAAGACCACTATGAAGAAAGGAGAGTGTGACAATCATATTTACACATCAAATTCCAACACAGACTGTGAAAGAACCTTGGTATCAACCTTAAAGGCTTACCTACAGGTTGACTTAATTTTACATAGGAACTCTAACTTGCCATTGCAAATGGAAATGAAAATTGGGACCTTTGGCCCCGTCCTCAGCAGCTGAGAAGCAGCTGTTAAATTGGAGTTTTTTAGATAAGGGTGAATATTTAGTTGAAAATGCCAAGAATTCAGGTATTACCTGAAAACTACAGTGGAGAACTAACTTGGATATTTTTCTTTGCTTTTTGCTTTAAAGAATCAAGGAAACAATATATTATTGTTGATGATTTACTGGCCAATGATGAGCATGTACGATACTTGGTTCCATTCCAGATAAAATTATTAGTGGTTAACCACCAACAGGATGCATGAAATATGAAACTGGGAAGGATGGGAGCCAAAGGTATATCCTGGGCATTTGTTTCTGTTTCCCTGTCCTACAAAATTATTTCATGACAACAATGAAATCAATGTGATCTTCATCTGATGCTCATCAAAGAAGAAAAGCCCTCAGTTTTATCCAGAGCCATCTCTGCTCTTTGTGAGGTAGGCCATCAAGTCATTTCCCCAAGAGCCTTAAACTCATATTTCATCATTGACCCTCTGATGCCCTATATCCCTATCTATTATTAGTGCCTACTTTAGATGGTGGTAGGTATTGGCACCTTTTATTATCCTGATAAGCAAGGTTGGACTGCTAGGTAAAATGTGATGCCAACAGTGATTTCACTCTTCTTCAGCACCTGTTAAATTTTACTCTGGGCTTCTAGAGATGGAACTTTGGGACATCAGATTATAGGGGGACTGATTTTTTTCAGATGTCTTCCTAGTCAATGAGTTGAGAATGGAATAGAACAAATTATTTGTTATGTAGAGACACATTAAAAATGGTACAAAACACAGCCCTTCCCAAGTACTTAGAGGACATATTGAATAGTCATTGCCATTTACTAGTAAAGCAAGCCAATAGCCTTCTTGAAAGCCATGTAAGTTTCCTCTTTGAACTTGAAGGAACAGCAGCCTGAGAGTGAGTTTAATGGACTAAGAGGCATGGTCCCCTAGTTGCCCACTTGAGATGCTGCACAGCAAAGTCTACTAAGTGATGGAGGCTAAGTTTATCCACTAACAAAGACTAGGGCTTGCTCCATATGGTGGTGGATTTCAGAACACCAAAGCAGTATTTGGGAGGGACCTGGTGAAACCAGATAGTGTTTATAACTGTCAAGTTGACTAGAATGCTTAGTCAAAGTATCTTGAGATAGACTGATTTCTGAGTCTTTGAATGAAGCCATTGCTTTGGATTACTCTTTTTATTACAGTGTTTGCTCATGATAAATTATTATGGAAACATGATATGCCTTTCTGGTTTTCAGGAATAGTTTTCTGTTAGGATGTTTGCAATTCTAGGTAGTTTATGGGCAGCCTTAATTTGAGGGGTAAAACTGATACTATTCTAATTATTTTTAATGGCTCAGTGCTCTCTTAAATCTATCCTTCCAACTGCTTAGGCTCCTGTGACATCAGTCCCATCCCATAATTTTTAAGCCACTTTCACTTATGAAACAGTCTAATTTATTTTTTAATGTTCTGTAACACTACACTGATATACATGTATAAACCCATACAGGATTTGATGCATACATACTATCATACATTCATGTACACATATGTAAATGAAAGAGAAGGGAAATCTCTTTCATTTTGGGGAAAGCTATCTATAAATATAGGAGGAATACAGGAGGCAGAAAGTTATCAGTGGACCTAACATTTGTGGGCGAAAGTTTGGTGAGAAATTGGATATGCACATAATTACAAAGTAGCTCCCTACAAATCCTACATAATAAATAGGAAATATGCTAATTGACCCTCACACTGTCACAAAGATGGTGGCGCCCACAGCCAATAAGGAGGGAATATGCTAATTGACTGCCATGCCCTCAAAAGATGGCGACACCCACAGCCACAAGATGGTGGTGCCCAGTCCCCTCAGCCCCGCTGGGGCAGCAGGTGTGTGGCAAGGCCAGGCCCGTACACCTGCCTCTGGAGTCCCCCAGTCCCCTTAGCCCCCCAGTCACCCAGGGCCACCCAAGGCTCAGGTAACCAGGACCAGCTGAGGCTTGCACTGCCAGCAGTGGCAGCAGCAGAGGTGTGATGGGGCGTCGCCTTACCCTGATCACCGGGTCACCTCCTGCCCCTGAGGGCTCCTGGACTGTGAGAGGGGGTAGGCCAGGCTGAGGGACCCCCCCCCTCTAGTGCATAAATTTTCATGCACCGGGCCTCTAGTTACTTATAAATGACAAAGGGAAAAATAATAAGATTATGGTGCTACCTGGAAAACAGTAAGGGATCACACTGACATTATTTATGTTGAGTTCAAGCAAGGTCTGGTGGATACAGCCTTCCTTCTGAACACTTCCTGCTAATAATGCATAATCTGAATTCCATTGGAGGAAACATCAGCTAAACCCAAACTGAGGGACTTTGTACAATGTAACCAGCCTGTGATCTTCAAAAATGTCCAGGTCAAGAAAGATGAAGAAAGACTGAGCATCCCTTCTAGTTTAAAGGAGACTAAAGAGTTATGACAACAATATGCAACACATGATCCTGAAATGGGAAGTAATTGCTCTAAAAGATACAATCAAGCTGATCATTAAAATTTGAATGTGGACTATGGGTTAGATTATACTATTCTATTAATAATAAATTTCATACTATTGATAATTGGACTGTGTAAAAAGCCTGTTCTTAGGAAATATATACTGAAGTATTTAAAGGTAGAAAAACGAAGCATCTTCAGTTTACTCTCAGTTGGTACAGAAAAGGTGTGGGTATATATAATAAAGGCTTGATGCATCAGGCTAAAAGATACGTGGGAGTTCCCTGTATTATTCTTGAAACTATTCTATAAGTTTCAAATTATATCAAAATAAGACTACAAACTAATTTAACTATTCTACTCTCTTATAGTTATTTCACAATTAAAAAATTACTTTCCATGTGAGCACTCTCTTTACCACCCAAGTCAGCAATGAACACTCACATTCACCTTTTCCCCTCAGACACATCTGTTCTTTCGTTTACTCATCTTGACAGTACAGATGAGGCTGAACTTAAGTTTTTAGTTTCAAAAACTGAACTGAGGTTATACAAAACCATGAGGATAGGATCAAATGACTTCTTTAATCATGAAGTTCTTGCCATGAGACCTTTGTGTGAGAGTTTTGTTTCCCAGTCCTTTCTTGTGCTATGATTGCATTATTGTTTTAACTGCTCAGCTGCACATTGTCTGCCATGTAAAAAAATATTTTAAAGCGATTTCATTCAGTCTAAGCTTCCTTTAATTTCCCTGCAGGATATTGGCAAGCTGGAAGGCTGTTAGATGACTAACCTTTCAGCAGGACCAATTGGAAATATTAACGCTACATTCATCAATATTCCTCGAGAAGAATTTGGACAATATGGTTAACGCAGCTGTTCTTAAATGAGGAACACTCTTGTTTCCTCAAACTTAGGACTATTTGAGTTTTGATGGCTGTAAGATAATAAAAATATTACTATTACATATGTGGGAACATATGCAACTTTCAAGAGTACTATAATTTGAACAGTTTTGAAGAGTAAAATTGTGAATAGTGTGTCCTTAGACAAATGCTGACATAGATGTATCAGTCGGTTTTTGCAGTAGCAATGCTGCATAAGAAACAACCCCCAAATCTCAGTGTCTTATAATAGCAAGGTGTGCTTGTTACCCACATTTCATGTCCAATGGAAGCTGATTCTGTCTGTGGCTCCATGCCTCTACAGGGTCTGGGTAGAGCTTCTATTACAGGGGACAGACTGAATGTATCTTGTTTTATCACTGCAGAGTGCAGCAACAAGAGAGTCATAAAGTGTATCTAATTGAAGGCTTCTGAGTAGCCTTGAAAAATGTATTTCCTCACACTCTATTCATGTCATATCAACAACCCCAAAGTTGAGGGGACAGGGAGACATGCCAAGAGTGAGGAAGGGTGAGGGATCATGAACAAATGCTATTGACCAAAGTGGTCCAGACTTGCCTGGATCTCCCTCCCAGTTTTCTTATATTGCTTCCCTTGGTACTTCCTGTGACTTCACCATCTAGGGTTTAGACCTCAGTACCTCCTGTCAGCTCCGGGTCCCATTGAGGCATGCTCATTTGGGTCTGCTTCCTAATTCATTTTGATTGTGTAATCCATGGTTTGTTCCGTGATGAACAATCACATTTCCTACCAGTCCAGGCCCTGCTGTTCCAGCCACTCCAACTGAGATGCCAGGTGTGTGACTGAGCATGCCACCTGGGTATTTTATCCAGTGGAGCCTTCCAGTGACCCCTCCCAAGCCAGTCTCTAATTGTGCCCCCAGGAGAGACCCCAAACGAAGACTTCCTGTTCAGTATAAAGACTTGTGTGAGATTAAACAAATTATTGTATTTTGAGCATCAGTAAGTAAACTTAATCTTTTCACCAACATTCCAATGTGTCCTTCACAGAATTCTAAGAGCTCAGATAGTAAATATCGAAGCTCCTTGTTTATGTTTGTGGGAAGTGCATTTCACAGAAATGTGCCCTGAAACACAGAATTTCATTGATCAGAGACTTTAACACTTACCACTGAGCATCAGATCTTCTGAGGTGGCATAGAGCCCACTCTATGGACCATTTTGGAATCTAGCTTTTAGGTTTTAATAAATACCAAGTGAAATATGGTCAGTTTTGTTAACCCTGAAGAAATAATGCTCTGCTTATGAAATGTCTGGAGTCAGTTTCAGAGCACGCAAAAGCATGGTGAATACGCATTTGCCAGCTCTCCCTGGGTCATCACAACGCCGAGTTCTTTCATGTGAGCCCTGAAGCAGCGTGGCTAGCTCTCCTCCACCTCACCTACTTCTCAACCACTCGGTGATCTGATTGCAGAAATTTGGTTTTCTCCAGATGAATTTTCACATGAAGTTTTGATCACAGAACGATGGGAAATTGGGAACTGATTCTTCCTAACAGGCTTGTCTGGGTTCCATAACTATTTCAAAATGTTCCTGGTACTCCACTGTGTGATTTCCTTGATTTCCTAATTTATATGTGACCTCCTGCATTAAAAAAAAAATTAAAAAATATGTTTGTATTGATTTCAGAGAGAAAGGAAGAGGGAGAGAGATAGAAACATCAATGACAAGAGAGGATCACTGATAGGCTGCCTCTTTCATACCTCCTACTGGGGATTAAGCCCACAATTGGGGCATATGCCCTGGCTAGGAATTAAACTGTGACCTCCTTGGTTCATAGGTCCATGCTCAACCACTGAGCAACACCAGCTGGGTGACTTCCCACATTTTAAAATCTCCATTGCTGTTCTTTACCTACTACTTTTGTTTCTAGGCACAAGGAGAATATTAGCTAAACACATACACACACACAACAACAACAACAACTCAGTGCTACTCATTTAGAAAGCCCTTGACCATCTCCTTTGAGAATGAAAAATATGCTCTCCATAGGCTCTGTTCTGACTCTACTTACTTGTAACAAAATATGCTGCCTAATCTTTTATTACTAAAAATTGCCATTTTATTGTTCTAAGATTAATATTTCAATTAATTTGAATCCAACAAATCAAAGTCCTGAACTAACTGGATTTTATATCGGAATCACAGGAAAAATATTTCAAAAAAAGAAAACAGATGTGGGTATTTGTATTAACACAATACCAAACTTCCAGGGATATTTTGAAATGACATTTGACTGCCTCCTATACCTGAATTTTTTCCTCAAAGAATTGTTGAAATATCAATGACTTTGTCAGATTATGAATCCTTAGTAATCAACACAATTCATCTATACTCACTTATTTTATAAGTTACAAAAGTACATTTACATTTTAGAAATATTTAAAGCAATCTAGGTTAAAAAAAACTCTTCAGGATAAAATTAAAGTTAACAAATGCATTCACATAACTGGAGTTGCTGAAGTTCTTAGCTTTTCAGTTGTTTTTGGTTTTGAGACTCATCAATGGTTCTCAATCCTCCCTCCCTACAGGTGAGACTCTTCTGGTGTGAGCCTCAACCAGTCAACTCAGTGACATCTCTTACCACTTACTGAAAGTTCTCTAGATGCAGAAAAGTGGAGTAGATATACTCTTTCCAATTTCTCCCACCAAAAACAGATAAAATGCTGGACACTGTACTTATAACAATCAAGGGAGAAAGACTAGGGCCCACTCAGAAACTGCAGCGTCCCTGGGTTTCTCTTTGGTTCATGGATCCCAGAGTGGGTTCTGGAGAAGATGAAAACCCAGAAATGCCAAGGGTGCAGGCAGAGCCTGCTCTCTCCAGCCAAAGACCAGGAAAGGGGCAGCCTAATGGAAAGTAACCTGTCCAGCTATTGTGTTCTACTTCATCTAAACATGATGGAAAAGGCTTTGGCTCCACCCCACCCATGCCCTTGGCAAAAGCCAAGTGGGAGCCTAGACTGTCACCCTTGCCAGGCTGTAACAAAGCTCCTGTCCCAGGATGTCATCAGCAAGCACCCAGTGCCACGTGAAGGCCCGTGGAGAGAATACCCCGGCCGCTCCCAGCAGGAGCATGTGAAAGAAGACCTCATGGGGAGGAGGGCTTCTAGCCCTCATAGTTAACAAGGAATCCAGCTTGGTTAGCTCTCTCATGCCTTTTTGTGCTCTGATATGTGAGGGTAGACTGAAATAATCTAGTCCTCCATCACCAGATGGGGAAGTACAAGTCTTGCTCTTTGATAAAGCACACACCAAACTGAGCATGCATATAGAGCAGCAATTGGGAAGGAAACATTTGTCTCACCATTGGAGTCTGTTTTGGTGATTCATGGGGTGACAGAGGTTGCAATGAGGTTGACCTTGTATTAACCTTGGGCAGCATAGCCTCTGAACCATAGTGTGCTTCATTGTGAAAGTGAAGGGAAAGACTATGTGATTTCTAAGATCCTATCAGCTTCTAACTTTATAGTAGTCTGTTAACTTTAAGTTGTGAAATACTTAAGTTGTGCTATAAACCTATGGAAGCTTCTAGAAAATCCTGGCTATATATTACAATAGGAAACAGGAGAGATTTCTGGATTCTGTAATGTGGCATAGAGCATGTTTAAGCCTCTGGCATATGGGATAGAAGACGACCTAATTTTGTAGTGTCCTGGACTGTGTAGCAGAGCTGGCCTTCTGACCTGCGTGCCTGACTGTCCTATAGTCTTAGGTTAAATGTATGCTTTCACCAATAATCTCTTTAGTGTATGCTGAACATATACCACCGGTTTATGCCAAGGAATACTTTTCCTTAGTTCATAATAGCCAGGGAAAACGAAGGATTGACTTGGTATTAACCCATATGGTCACTTTACTGTGAACCATTAAGAAGGAGGTATGTCGAGAGCAGCTGGAAATGAGCTAAATGTTAGCTGAAGAAGTCCAGGCAGCTGTCCAAATGAGCATTAGGTGTCCTGAGAGCCAGGCATGCTTGTTTCTGCGGAATCCGCGGCTGCATCCGGAACACATTCCTTTTATGACTCCTCAAATTTATGCACAAGTTAATTCATCCGAACTACTTAGAACACTCAATTTGAGGGAAGTTGGTCTCCTCAAATGTCTCCAACCAAATCTTAATTTATCGGGTATGGCTTTTCTTAATACATGTGGCATCTTTTATTCCCCCTTTTTCTCCCTCCTCTCCCCCCAAGAAAATCACATCATATATTCAGCAATTTCAAGGGAATATTGTGGCTGAGAAGCTAATGGACAAGCCGCTGCGGACACACAGCTGGCAAACCTCAAGATCTCTGGGAAATGGTGCTTGTCCATCTGAACAAATGTGGCTGCTCAATGATAAATGTGCTTCTCCACTGCGAAGACATTGAGAGCTGGTCCAGGGCTTGGTGACCAGCTCTGATGGTCAACTTCCGGTCTTTTCTCAGTAAGACTGTGTTCAACGGCACAGCAACCTTTTAGTCCTGAGGATTCGGGCAAGCACATTTTAAGCTTAGCTGTAGTGTGTGTGTGTCTGTGTGTGTGTGTGTGTGTGTGTGTGTGTGTGTGTGTGTGCGCCGCGCGGGCGTATTTATTTACTTATTTTTAAAAAGCAAGCCTATTAGCAACTTCACTTTGTAGGAAAGTGATTTTAGCCAGTCAGCAGTCTTGCCTCAGATTCTTTCCTTGAGAAACGAACTCACTGGCGCTTCTATTCCTAGAAGAAAGACTGGATTAAAAAGCAGAGTCGCTGCCAATAAGCAGGTCACCAGGAGAGAGGAGATGTGGGTGAGACATTAAGGAGGAAAACTTTCCGTTAGTTCTCCTGCCCCACGCTGTTGTGTGTAATTATTAGCTGCAAAATAGCACAGCGTGAACATTATTATTGCACATTAAAGAACATTTCACGTATAATTATGGACGAAGAGACGCGTTTACAACTCACCTACTGAAGCATTAACTTTGTGTGTGTAAGAAAATATTTTAAAAACCTCTTCATTAAAAATCTGCAAATATGTGACTTTCTTTTTCCCTCTCAGGGATCCTTTCTCCTTTCTTTTTCTCCTGACATGTTGGATTACATCTTAAACTTTTCTTTTAATTAAAAAGCAGTATAAAAATGTTAGGAGGGGGTAGGAAACCAAGAAAAGGGAGTGCTCTGTGTGCTTGCCAGCCGGAATAAATATTTGAAACATGAGACAGATTCGGAAAATGAGAGGTAAGGCATAAAGTCTGCTTTCAGCAGGAGTAGAAAACTACTGATGCTCTGAAGCAAGAACAGATGACTTTTCCTGATCAGTGTTCAGAATTTTTGAAATAGAAAATGCTATGGCAATGCACACATCAACAACAGTGTCCAGGTCTGCCGATGGGGAATTTCACTGTCCCACGCCAGTTTCTGGAACATTTTCCATCATCAGATCTCTGGAAGGATGGAACCTATGTCTCTGTGTGTGTCTCTATACTATTTTGATATGAAGACAGCCTTTCCATCAAACACATTTATTAGGCGACTTGTGCTGGGCTCCAGGGAAACGGTCAAGAAAATGTTAAATAAAAATGTTTATTCAGATGTTTTGTACAAGACATGGGTTTTCAAATAGTTTAGGTATTGTAGCACCTTCGTAAAGTTCGAAGGAGCAGAGTAGGTAATGTCTGAAAACAACAGCGAACATCCCAAAAACACAGGTAGGCACATGTGCACACATGCATGCATACACATGCACACACGTACACATGCATGCTCACACACAGCTGCTACGTGTGCACACACATGTGCACACAATACACATAGGCATGCACACATATACACATGCACAAACACACACATACACCCACATATACTCTTGTTTGATCTGTTTTGCTTCCAGGATACTGCACACCAGTGTTTCCTGTCTTCCTCATGAGGGCAACGGGTGCTCTGTGAAAAGGACCCTGTGATACACCAGGTGTGAGATACACAAATACCCCAAAGTTTCTTGCTGGCCCATAGCACATCTCACCTCCTGCAGGCTCCCTAGAGAATTCTGCACTAAAGGAGTCAGGTAAACTCAGCATTTCCCAGCATTCCTCTAGGGTACTTGTGGCCTTTGGAAATGCCCCTCTAAGCAGATACCTTACCCTTGTCTACATAACTGGGGGTGTGAGTTTCAGCCTGATGTTCCTGCATTTTCCTCGGGGCCTTCAGGATGCATAGACCCCGCCACCCACACATCTCTGTGGTGGGTGATACTATTTGAGAAAGGCCTTTCTTTCCCTAGACATGAGGAAAGTGAGTGCCTCACACTCGGGGCCTCGGCTCTTACTAACCTGACCTTAACTAAAGAGTTTTCTATGGAACCAGGATCTTGGCTGTTTGTCCACCCCCATGTCCTTATTGTCTGAAGTTTGGCTCTGATTTCTTGACACAGCCCATTAAGGAGTTAGTCTTCCCAAAGATCTGTGGCTAAGAATCTAGTGAGAATCTCTGTGAGGTATCACACCTTGGGACAAACCCACGTTGTAACAATAAATACCTGTGACAGAGCAGAATGGGCACAGGAGATGGTCCGGTGATCTGATTTGAATAGTAACAGTCAGCATTGGGGGACTGAGTCCTATGTGCTGGGCACTGTATAAACACTCAAAATACTTCATTTCACCTGGTGCTCATAGAACCCTTCCTGTGAGAGAGACACTGTCATATTCATGTTATAGATGAGGAAACCTCGCTCTAGGAAATCAAAATGACGTAGGGAGGCCATGTGACTCGCAATGTCATAGCCAATCTGAGGGGCTGAGGTCACTGTGACTCCAAGTACCCGGGTCTTCAGTGTTGCCCATAGGAGAGGAGAGTTTGTTGGATCAGAGGCGCAGTTCCTCATCCAGCACCCAGCCCATCCGTGCAGGAAGCTGTGCATTGAAGGGCTGTGTGAGCACATTCATCCTAGGACTTGCATGTGCCTCATGTTGTAGAGCATTGGGAAGAGCAGGTGGCATTTTAATGGAACATCTTCTACTGGGAGCAGCAGCCCTTCAGCTAGGTTCAACGTTGTATCCCATGGTTTCAGTCCTGTTGGGGACTCTACGGGTGAGTAAAGGCAGTGTACAGGATTGTGCTGTGTGGTGTCTACATTGCACTCAAAAGCAGTAGGAGCTGAGTGTGGGGAGACTGTGCCCATGGTGGTTGCTAAGTCTAAAAGGCAGCAAAGGAACGGTTGGATGACAGGAGGGAGAGGCCTGTGTCATCTTCAAGGGGTTTCATGCAGAGTTCACTCAAATGGATCCCAGACTCAGCATCCGTAGTCTGAGTGAGTAAAATTTCCACATGTAAGTAAGTCAGATCATTGCATTCAGTGAAAAACCTTATTTGGCAATGTCTTGAACAGATCTATGCATGAAAACATACTTAGCAGCTCCAGGAAATGTGTGGGTGTTTTGCTTAAAGGATCAGCCATGGTTTTCACTAGAATCCCGTCTCAACCCGACCTCCTGGTACAACTGTGGTTCAGGGGCAAGGACTCCATAATTTGCATGATGAACCAATCAAAATAGTCTACCTTACAGTGGCCTCAGAGTAGGACGAGAGTGAAAGAATCTCCTGCCTCACTAATTAAGGTCTAACATGTGGCCCTGAGTGAAGAGCCCTGTGGTTCTGAACCAGGGAGTCTCTGTGCTACACAGTTCACTGTGAAATCAGGTATACACTTTCTAAGCATATGAACACACTCCAGGGATGCAGTCGCTTGAGATACCTGCATTGGTTGGGTTACAAACACAGCCAGACTGCACCCTTAGAAGTTTCACATTATGTAGAGCATAGCCCGTGGCTCCAAAAGGGAAGGAGTCTCAGGCAGAGTTGCTGGGCTCGGCTCTGACCTGGGAGCAAAGAGTCAGGCAAGTGAGGGACTCCTCCCTGGTCCTGAGGTGGCAGAGGAATGACTGTTCCTGGTCATCCAGCGTCACCCAGTGTTTTGCCCATTAGCTGTCAACCTCATTCTCAAGGAACTGGAGGTGTGTGTGTGTGTGTGTGTGTGTGTTTTATTTTTTACATAGGAAACCCAAAGACACTGTCCCTGAGTTAGAAAACATTAACAAAAGAACGACTCATAAATAGATTGTCTCTGTGTCACTCAACATGTTCAAACTCTATCCTTAGTTTTTCTCTCCAACCTTTATTTCTCCTCCTGTGTTTCCTGCATAGCTTCTACCTGTAGCTCAGATTAGAAACTCCACAGACTCAGCTGCCATTCTCCTACCCCACCTTCCACCTTTGCCCAGTTTGTCACCACGTCCTGTGTCTCTGTGTTCTGAAGGTCCCGCCTGTCCTCTCTTCCCTCCTCCCCCTGACCCTACCTAATCAGAGATCACACCTCCCTCCCTCTTGCCTGGACTCCAAGGATTCCTCTCTCTGCCTTCCATCTGCCTCACTCCCCATCCCTTGTCTGCCCTGGGTCTGGAATGAACTTTACAAAATGTCAGTCTGATCATTTAATTGGTCTTCTGCCCACATTGAGTGTTGGTACCTGTAGCTATGACCATTCCTTTTCACTTTGCTAGTGGATTGTGTGAATGCCTCAACATTTTGTTTATTTAATCTCTCAGCGTAGATGTAGGGTCATTCCTGACTTTTCACACACGGGCAGTGTACTCTGTTTATTCTCTGGGGTACATTTGGGTGACATTCTCTAGGGTCTATGACAACTGTAAATGCTAGGTTTTAAAATAGGCAGATAATAAAATTTTCTAAGTAATGCCAGTTTTCCCCAAAGTTCTTTTATATATGTACACTATCATCAACAGTACATGAGAGTTTTCATTGTTTTAACTCCTTGTCAACTATTGCTAGAACTTATGATGTTTGCCACTCTGGATAATGTGGTATTAATGCATATTTTCTTGATTGTGTATAAGGTTAAAAATTTCATATATTTATTGTCCATTCAGCTTTCTTTTTTTCTGGGAACTGTCCACTGGTGTCTTTTGTTCAATTTTATTTTGAGTGGTAATTCTTTTTCTAACTGTTTTATAGAAGTTTTTTATTTATTCTGCATAATGAGACTCTCAGTTATATCTATTGCACATCACTTCTTCCAATCTGGAGCATTTATTTTTCTTACTGTGATTCTTGAAGTCCAATATATGAATTTTTCCCTCATAGAGCTCTATCAAGACATTTCCTAACCTTGTATAATGATTTCATTTATACTTTTTTCCTGGAAGTTGAAGTTTTGCTTTTTGAATTTGAATGTTTAAAGTGATTGAATGCAGTCACTCTATCCATCTGGAGTAATTCTTCCTTTCCTAGTAGGTACAAGTATCCGTGTTGTGTTCTGTTCCAGAGACCTAGTTATCCTAGTGCCCACGTCACACCGTCTTATTTATGGTGCCTCCCACTTGGTCTGACGGCCGCCACAGAGAGTCTCCTGGTCTCTACTTCAGGCTGACATTTGACATGACAGGCTGTCCTTACCTGCAAGACTGTGGGGATGTCAGATGCCTGTGCGAGCCAGAACCAGGCAACGCTGTCCTGATAATTAGGATGCTCTGTGACCTGTAGCACCTCTTGTCAAACATTAACATTTCTTGTAGAGTTACACATATGTAGAAAGTGAAAAAAAGAGGAAAACCAATGCTTATGTAGAACACTGTCATTTAAAACATAAGCAACACTGGGATCTACAGTGTTTTATTTCTTTGTAAAACACTAATTAAGAATCGTTCAGTGTTTGCCTTCTCGGCATTGAACTTGGATATGGCCTCAGCATCTTTGCTATACCTTGTAGAATTGTCATACTCTTTTCTAAGTTTGGATCAGCTTCCAACCTTTCATTCTCTGCACTTTCATTGCAAGATATCTGGGAGTTTTTTCACTTCCTCTGAGACATCTTCATCCCTTTGTCACACTGCTCTCCTCATTTTCGGTTGTAAGTTGCCTTCATGAAGTTCTGCTGGACGCGTATGGAGTCTTGGAAACAGTGATCCTGCCAACATCCCCACGGTCAGCTGTCTCATGATCACCTCCAATGTCACCTGTAGTGTTATATGTTTTCCTTGTTTGCTGCATGGTAGGCTGAATAATAGCCCTCAAGGTCCATGTCCTAATCCCCAGACCTTGTGACTATTACCTTATATGGCAGAAAGTCTCTGCAGATGGGATTAATTAAGGATTTTGAGGTGAGAAGATGGCTCTACTATCCAGGTAGCCCCAATGGAACCTCAGGATACAGGAGATCAGAGAGAGAAGGTGGAGTGAAGAGAGGTGGAGATGGAGCTGATATCACTATGAGCCATGGAGTACCAAGCTGCCTATAGATGTTGGAAGAGGCCTGGGACAGATTCCTCTGGACCTTCTGGAAAGATCCAGCTATGCTAACCTTTTGATTTTAGCCAATAAGATTCATTTCAGACTCCTGATCTCCAGAACTCTAAGAGAATAAATTTGCATTGTTTTTAAGCCACTAAATTTGTTGTAACTTTTTTTGTTAAACCTCACTTGAGGATATTTTTTTCCATGGCTTTTCAGAGAGAGTAGAAGAGAAGGAGGGAGGGAGAAAGAGACAGAGAGGGAGAGAGAAAGAGAGAGAGGGAGGGAGGGAGAGAGAAACATCAATGTGAGAGACACATGAACTGGTTGCCTCCTGCATGTGTCCCAACTGAGCCAGGGTGGAGAGCGAACCTGCAAACCAGGTGCCCTTAACCAGGAATCCAACCCTTCGGTGAGTGGGTGGACTCTCTAACCACTCAGACCACCGGCCAGAGCTGTCGTAACTTTTTACAGCAGCAATAGGAAATGAATGTATCTCACATCTTTGTTGCCAAGTTCCTCTTCCAATTATCCCTCTTTGTAAAATGACATGTGGGTTGATTACTGGGAACCAAGGAAGCAATACAACTGAAAGTTTTGCTCTCTGAGACTGAACGTAATAACAAATCGCTACTTGCCAACCAACTTTAGAAGATGTGACGTGGTTGGTTACTGACTGTGATACCCATCAGTTACTTATGTCCTGATTTGGGGACAGAGAGCTAGAAGCAGAGCTCCTACTTTATTCAGTTATTTCCTATAAACTCACCCTGGAAACACACAGTTGAACTGTGTTGTGGGGGAGGGGTGTTATATAATTACACTGTGGTAACTAAAATTTGTAGGTATGAGACACGTTAAATGTGAAGAGGGCCTGTGTTCAGATTTCCTACTCATAAATATGGTATGTCTATCTATTTAGGTAATTGCTAATATCTTTCAACAAAATTTTAATACATTCTCCATCAAATTTTGAATACTTTTGTTTGGTGTGTTTCTAGAGTCCTTACATTTTGATTGACATTGTAATGGCATCTCTTTCTACACTGCACATTGGATATTTGCTCATGCAGAGAAATTCAATTTACTTTTGTATGTATTTGTTTTTGTCCAACAACTTTACTAAATCATCTTATCAATTTGAAAAATCAATTTATAGATTTTGGTCATATTCTATGTGGGCAATCATATTGTCTAAGAATAATAATTGTCTTCTTTCTCTCTCTATTTCCTTATACTTTTATTTTTGTTAACTTATTGTGCAGCTAAGATTCCCAAAACTATGTCAAGCAGAATACATAACATGTATCTCAGTCTTATTCTTATCTTAAAGGAAATCCTTCTAGTACTTTTCAGTATTTAAAATGGTACGTACTATCAGTTTTTATGTACCCCTTTTCCAAGTTAAGGAAGGTCCCTTCTATTTGAAGTCCTATAAACTAAAACATAGTTAATTTTTCTAAATGCTTGCTGCATCATTGACATTAATGTCATGTCAGGTCTCCTGGTTATGGCTGTAGTATTTGACATATATTCATTAGAGTAAACTTGTTAGCTTTGCCATTCAGATGTTCTATGTATCGACATTGTTTGCTTGATGCATATATTAAGAAAGAGATATTAACACCACCACTGTTACAATAGATTTGTAAGACTCTATTTGTAGTGATATCAAATTTTGCCTTATAATTTTTACAGCAATGTTATTAGAGGCATAGAAATATAGGAAATTTTAAAATCTATCCAGTGAGTTGAAATTTCTAGTGAAGTTATTTTTTAAATATATTTAAAAATATATGTTTTTATTGATTTCAGAGAGAGGAGAGGGAGAGAGATAGAAACATCAATGAGAAACATGATTGGCTGCCTCCTCATGCCCCCTACTGGGGATCAAGCTCACAACTTGGGCATGATCCCTGACTAGGAATCCAACTGGCAACCTCCTGGTGCCCCACTGGCTGGGCCAGTACAGTTAATTTATCTTATCTATTATAAATAAAGCTACATCAACTTTTGCTATTTTCCTTGTATATATAGGAGCTGGAAATAGTAGGTTTACAGGTGTGAGTTTGCAAAACAGAGTTCATTCTTACATGATAATTTATTTAGTAATTATTGTAGTATTTGTATTATTACGACTTGCAGATGTACTCAGAATAAGAGTCAGAGAGGCTACAAACATGGGCCAACCATAAACGGTCTTATATCCTGGCCAATATCTGCATTTGCTATTGGACTAGCTTTAATTTATCTCTTAATTAATGATCCAATAAAAGGAGATAAAACAACAAACTCATGACGTTTACAGATGGTACTTAATTAAGAGATATTACTAACCTAAATATAGACTGGTACACATTCGATTGGCTTTAAAGATGTTGGGAATAATTATAGAAAACAGTAAAACAAACAAACACATCAAACTCTTGTTTGTTAGGGACATTGACTAAAGAACTAGAAACACAGAGGCAAAGCAGACACGGAGCAGTAGGGACCTGGGTATTGGTCTCAACACCATGGCGATGAAATGAGCTTTTAATATGTGCAATTTTATATAGAAGTGGCATGTTTTAGAGTGTGTTTTGTGCATGTGCATACTTTTGAAATAATCTCACAGATATTATTATTATTTTTTAAATATATTTTATTGATTTTTTACAGAGAGGAAGGAGAGAGACAGAGAGTTAGAAACATCGATGAGAGAGAAACATCGATCAGCTGCCTCCCGCACCCCACCCCCCCCCACTGGGGATGTGCCCGCAACCAAGATACATGCCCTTGACCTGAATCGAACCTGGGACCGTTGAGTCTGCAGGCTGACGCTGTATCCACTGAGCCAAACTGGTTAGGTCTCACAGATATTATTTTAATAGAAATTTATTTTAACGGAACTTCACTGGGAACTCACTGAACTAGACTCTTTTTTCATGGAGGTAACAAGTTCTAATTTTTATGTATTTTTTTACTTTGTATTTTAACATAATTTTAGAATTGAACAAAAGATATATAAATGATTCAAAGAATACCTGTATACCCTTCACCCAGACTCCCCAGTGTTAACATTTTGTACCACTTCCTTAATCATTGTCTCTATCTTTCTCTATATATCTATTTGTTCTTTTCTAAACCATTTAAGAATAAATTTCAGATATTATTCCCTTTTACCCTTAAATACTTCGGTGGTCATGTACCAAAAGCAATGACACTATTTTTAACAAAACCATGGTCCAGATATAAAAATCAAGACATTTTAACATTAGTATTATTATACTATTAGCTAATCTACAGATCTTAGTCAAACCACCAATTTTTCTGATAATGTCCCTTATAGAAAAAAAAAGGGGGACCAAAAGTTGTATTCAGTTATCGTGGCTCTTCACCTCTTTTAATCTGGACTGGTCCATTCATTTTTCTTTGTCTTTAATGACCTTGGTATTCTTAATCTACACAAGTCATTTATTTATGGAATGAACCTCCCTTTGTATTTGTCTGATGTTCCTCTTGATTAGATCCCAACTATGTATTTTTTTCTTAATATCACCAAGTTGATGTATTTTTAATAATGTATCGGGAGGTACAGGGTGTCGATTGCCTGATTTCTGGTGATGTCAACTTTGATCAAATGGTTTTGTGGGCTCTGCAGTTTGGCCACTGTGAGGTTACTGTTTTTCTAGCAATGTTACTTTAAAGGCACTGTTCTAACTTTTTGTAATTAGCATGTGTGTTACCAGGAGATGCTTGGAGACCCTGTAATTATCCTGTTACTCATGGAACTGCCACCCACAGGTTTTGCATCCTTTGTGTTTGCATCATGACTGTGACGGTGGCCAAATGGTGAGATCTGAGTCACTGGGGTCTCTCATACTCCCGGTGCCTGCTCTGTCTGCCGTGCTGTGCTGTACTCTAGTCCCTATTGCATTGCGCTTGTTTCTTTAGGAGACTTTTCAACAGTGGAGGTCTTTTCACAGGGACATAAATTTACCCATTTTGATTATTTTTCCTTTTCCAACCCCTACCAGAAGTCGGCCTCACCATTCCTTTGTATGCTCCTCTTCCCACCGAAGCCCTGCCAAAACTTTAAACTACCTGCAGGGAGGGAAATACCCGCCAGTGCACTATCCTACACCCCACCCCACTGCATGTTTTTTATGGAGAACGGAGGAAGCCCAAGAAAACCTTGATTGCGGGGCGGGGCGGGGGGGGGGGGGGCAGCTGTGGGCCAAAGATTGGTTCCAAATCACCACAAGACAGAGAGAGTCCGTTAATGTGTGCAAGACTATAAAGAAATGTCAGACATGACCACAAGGACCCGGGCTGGTGGGCAGCTCCAGGGAATGGCCTGCATTTGCTAGTCTGTGATCTTCACAAGGACGCCGTGTTGCCAGCCTCTGCATCCCTCTGTGTCCCTCTGTGTCCTTTCTCTGGCCCTCTGGGAGGGAGGACATCTATCTCTAGGCTTGGAGACTGCCGTGGAGATGGCTACAGTCCTAGAAAAGATGCCAGCGGCTGCTGACCACATTCGCTGCTGCTGCCTGTGAATGAATATGGCACCTGGAGAGTTTTTCTTTTGAAATTAGATTATGCTGCACAGATCAATACCTTCATCTTCATCTGATCTTCCCGGGGATGAGAATGAGCTAGGGAGAGGGGAAAAAGAAGCGTTATGAAGCCTGCCCTACATTTTCCTGTTGCAGACCTCTGCTACCCTAACTCTGGAATGCAATTGGCTCCTCCAGGTTCTCTCTGTTTCCGTGGCTGCACACGGCTGCCGGGGGAGCATGCCAGGCCCAGAGGGGAGCAGCGTGGGAGGCTCTTGCCGGCCAGTCCTGCAGTCCTCAGCCAGGGTGGGGTCCGGATTCTGGCCGCAGTCTGAAGCTGTCAGTCTCCTGTCCATGTGGGTTTCCTGTGTGGCAGCCTGATAGCCCAACACTGCCACAAGCTTTGGCTGCAGCCACTGTGCTGCGCTGCCACCATCACTCACCATTATCAGCTGTGGGCAGCCCACCACTGGGCACTGCGTTCTCAGAGCTGCTGGGTCCCCTGTGCTGGCTGGGAGGGTCGAATGGGAGGGGCGTGGGCATGCTTGGCAGCTGGACCATAGTGGATGCTGGCAACACCCTGAGCCAACAAAGCATCCCCACTGGCTTCCCTGCCAGACCCCAGGCCACCTGTAGGTCAGCAGCACACCTGCCGGTGGAGTGGGGTGGGCCTCCCCTCGTAGCACCCCAGGGAGCTGGGCAGCCTCCAGGAAACCTGCTGTGAACTCAGCATCGCGCCAGAATTCAGCCACTTACTGCGTATGGAAAAGTGCCCTTCGGTCCATTTGTTGTTCAGTAGACAGAGCATCTAAGAAGGGAATACAATGTGCTGATATTTTTACCAATACGAACACTGATAGACCTGGCTTTACTAAGAGATCCTATTTGAAGGTGTCTAAACAGAAGTTATTTATTATTTAAGAAACGATGGAGTGGCCAGGTAGCTTCCTGCCACTGATTATTCCGCGGGCCCCCTTTTTCCAGGGGGACATGGCCCTCGGCCACACCAGCTCTGAACTGCTGTCACATGGACACTCCTGGCTGCTGTCTGGGGAGCAAGACTGTGGGTCAGTGGATGTGACCCTTGGGTAACTTGCATGGGCTCTCAACTGCTGGGATGAAAGGGGGAAGAGTTCGTTTGGTTTGTTTTTTGGAGAAAGGGACCTGATAGAGCTGGTCTCACCAGAGTGTTGGGCTGTGGTCAAGCTGTTCCTGCCCACTCCGGGACTTAGGCCTGATGCTCCTGAACTGCAATGCATGTATGCAGATTGGGCAGGATGGTCCTCCCACCAAACACTCTGTCCAGCAACTACCTCTTAGCTGCATTGTTCACCTGCTGGGTCACCTGGTTGGGTCCCTGCCCTTGAAACAGAATTTCTAATGCAGAATTGCTAATGCATGTTTGTTCCTGTGTTATCACACATATCCTGGTTCCAGAGTCTTAAACAGCTTCGTAGGCGGGTCCTCAGTCTCTGTGACTGGAGCAGTGTCACTAGGCCTCCAAAATGCTGTCTACATGGATTTCAACCATAGGTGTAGGCCAGGGGTGGGCAAACTTTTTGACTCGAGGGCCACAATGGGTTCTTAAACTGGACCGGAGGGCTGGAACAAAAGCATGGATGGAGTGTTTGTGTGAACTAATATAAATTCAAAGTAGACATCATTACATAAAAGGGTACGGTCTTTTTTTTCAATAGTTTTATTCATTTCAAACGGGCCGGATCCGGCCCATGGGCCGTAGTTTGCCCACGGCTGGTGTAGACCAACAACTCATCAAGAACAGCACCTGCTTGTGAAGATATCATCACAACTCACTGACACCTACAGTGGCCACATGAAAATGGACAGAAATTGCTCACCAAGGGGCAATGGGCCTGGGGGCCCAAGTGACAGACCTCAGAGTCTGCCCGTCTCCCCCAGCACCACTGAGGGCACAGGGCTTGAGGTTGCACGTCAAGCCCTCCAATGTGTAACCTTGACGACAGCTGAAGCTGGACCTCTGGGATTATTGCTGGATTGATTGGTTTTTCTTTCTTTTAATACATTCATAATAGCTCTTCAAACATATCACCTCTAGAGTACTGTTGGCTTATCCTATATAATAAAAGCCTAATATGCAAATTGACTGAATGGGAGAACAATCAGTCAGTGGGGGGCGGAGCCAGCGAGCGGGTGGCGCCAGGCCAGCTAAGGCGGGTGCCAGTGGGCAGAGGGAGGGAATGGTGATTGGGGGCAGCAGCAGAGGGGTGATGGGGGGCTGGGCTGGCCACTTGATGGCTGGCACCATCCTGATTGGCCTGATGGTCACCTCCTGCAGAGGGAGGCCACTGGTTGTGGTGGCAGGGTGATGGGGGGCAAGGCCGGCTGCTCACCAGGCAGCGCAGTTCCCCTATCAGCCTGCCTGTCACCTCCCACAGAGGGAGGCCGGACTGTGGGAGCAGGCCTAAGCTGTCAGTTGGACATCCCCTGAGGGCTCCTGGACTGTGAGAGGGCGCAGGCTGGTCTGAGGGAACCCCGGAGTGCATGAATTTTTGTGCACCTGACCTCTAGTTTGTATATATTTCTCTAAGACACTCCCTCATTTTCATTCTCTTTCTCTCTAGCTTTTGGGACCTGAGTATAGTAAATAGATAAGCATTCTTTGCATCAATTTATGGCAAGAGAAGTTTGGACTATACTTCAATAGAATATTTCCTAACAGCTTAATTCAACGATTTCATGTGAGTGGAATAATTTAAATGATCATGTTGCTACTTAGCCTGGCCAGTCCAAGGATATCAACCATGGACTGAAAAGTCTAGGGATATGTGTCTGTACTGAGGTCAGGGAGCAGAGATCTGTCTTTGCCCTGATGCAGCCACTCAGTCAGACCCACAGCAAGCTTGCTTAGGTTGCAAAATGAGGCCAGCGTCTCTGATGGAGTCTTCATTGAAGACAACACAGATATTCTTGCCCTTATAGCTCCTTAAAGGGGGAAATATCACAATGTAAAGGGGTTAATATCCAAAAATTATAAAGAATTTATACAATTCAACACCACCCCCTAAAAAACAACAACAACAATCCAATTAAAAAATGGGCAAAGGACCTGAATAGACACTTCTCCAAAGAGGAAATACAGATGGTCAATAGACATATGAAAAGATGCTCAATGCTATTACTCATCAGAGAGATGCAAATCAAAACCACAACAAGATATCCCCTCACACCCTTCAGAATGGCTATCACCAATAAATACACAATTACAACTGTTGGTGAGGATGTGGAGAAAAGGGAACCCTTGTGCACTGTTGATGGCAATGCACACTGGTGCAGTCACTGTGGAAAGCAGTATGGAGCTTCCTTAAAAAATTAAAAATGGAACTGCCATTTGACCCAGCAATTCTACTCCCAGGTATAGATCCTGACAAATTGAAAAAAGGGTTCAAACAGATAAATGAACATATGTGTTCATAGCAGTGCTATTCCAACTAGCCACAGAGTGGCACAGTAGCCCCAAAGTGGAAACAATGAACTAACTATCCTTCAACAAGAGCAAGGATGAACAAAATGTATTCTCTCCACAGGATGGAATATCACTCAGCCAGAAAAAGGAATGAAGTTCAGATACATGCCACAGAATGTATGAACCTCAAACACATTATTCCAAGTGAAAGAAAACTGACATAAAAAGTTACATAACATATGATTCCACTTATATGAAATGTCCAGAATAGGTAAATATATAGGTTCAGAAAGCAGATTAGTGGTTTCTAGGGGTTAAGGAGTTATTGGGGAATAACTCCTTTTCCCAAATAAGGGCTCTTTTCCACATGTATAACCTCTGGGGGTTGGGACATGGACGTATCTCTTTGGGGATCACTATTCAATCCCCTGAAGGTGGTAATTGAATTTCGAAAAATGCTCAGTCTGCTCCGAGCCACTGAGAGGAAACTGCACAGCCCTGACCCCTTTGGGCTGTGGGTTTCCCCCCAGCCCCCACCCCACCCGATAACATAGGAAATGAGCCCCTTTCCAACAGCTTCATTGGTGTCACTTTCTGAAACCACATTTGGGTTTAGCAGTTCTCTGGGCTTTATAAATGTTAAAGTCTTGGATTTACAGCCTGGTAATAACTCAGTGGCATGTCCACAGGGCTCACACAGGATATGAACCAGGCCCAGTGACGGCAGAGGCCTGTGATCCCCACTGGGTTCTGCCCCGATGCCACTTCTGCTGTGAGAACACTCTGACAGCCAGAGGGCAAGGGTCACAGGGGTTTCTGAGGAGGAGCAACTACCGGGAGAGATGGGCGTGGAGATGAAGGCCTCCCCACAGGGAGATCATATACACTCACGTGTGGATCTGTGTATGTTCTGTGTCCAGTGGACCAAGGCCAAGCCTAAGGCAACCTGTAAAGTAGGTAAGGAGCGAATTTAGTACCTTTATCTCACTTTCCAGGTTATCTTTCTAGTTTCTTTTGCCACATGCTGTTTTCTGGAACCATCCTGAGTCCTCCCACCTGAGGAGCCAGGGCTCTCAGTGTCCTCTTCCCCCACACCCCCACCTCCAATGTGAACACTTCACTCCTTTGTTGAAATCCTCTCTCCTTCACCCCCTCCTCTCAGGAGAGGGGAGACGGGAGGCTGGCCTGACCCAGCAGCCCCAGGTGTCATGTCAGCTCCACCTGTAACCGTCCAGGTCATGAGGTCAAGTCCTTCAGTTAAAGATGGAGTCGGCAGGGCTGGTGTCACCTGTTCCCTTTATTAACTGCGCTCTGCCCTGCAGGCACTGGCAGTGCACCTGCCCGGGGAGCCCAGGACGCTATTCCATCCCAGTCACGCGGGCTTCGCCCCCTCTGAGGGTGTGATTTAGTGTCCCGGCTGTGATTTAATGCTAATGCCACTAACGTCAGACGGGCCATCCCAGAAATGAATGAGGAATTCGGAGAACAGCTCCAAGATTTCCCGGGCGGCCCCAGATGAGCGCTGCTAGCGGAGGGCCCCGCTTGGTGTCATTTGGGGAAGAATATCTTTGCACAATCCTCACGAACCCCCTAACAGCCCGGGCGCTCTCAGAAGTGTTGTGAAATATCTTAGTGATCACTGTGAGCACTGGCTCAGGATTGGAGGAGAAGGGCGGGTATTATTTATGTATGACTGCCGAGCCCCAGCTCTGCAGCGTGATTACACCGTCTCTGAAAAGTGGACTTCCAGGCAGAAATTAAACATCGATGAACAGCTGTTCAAGGAAAATTGGTTTCCAGTTGGATTTCTTTTTCTTTTAATGTGTCTGCTGTTGGGCTGCCCTGGCCTCCCCAGGCCTGGAGGGGAGCTGCATTCCATCCCGTCCACCCCCCTGTGGTCACCTGGGTACCAGGCCCGGGGTGGCCCAGCCGGGAAGTATTTCATTTACATGCTGGTGTTTAAAAGGTAGCCGTCCTGAGCAATGGCAACGTGTGCGGCTGTTTCTCACGGTCCTGGTGTAATATCCTGCAGATTGTGCTGTTGGGAGTGGAGCAGGCTGGTGTCCTGACAAAATACTGAGCACATGACCCTGTATTTACAGTTCACTATCTCATTTTTAATAGAACTTGTCCAGGAAAGTATTCCCAACAAGTTTCCATCGGCGGGCCTCCTCCGCGCAGCTGTGGGGATTCATATTCCTAACAGGTCCATAATTTTCCGTCTCCAGTGCAATCTCACTCACATCCTCTCCCCCTTCCTCCCGACTCCCTCTCTGCCATGTCCATCATCGCCTCAGGGCTCTCTGCTGCCTCTCTCCCAGCCACATGCCCTCCAACCCCTCCTGCCCGGATGCGTCCTATGAAGAATTCCTTCGTTTCTGAGGTGGAGTCACGCCCTGCTCTCTGCTTAACGTACACATTCTTATCAGGCGTGGACGTGGACGTGGGCATGTGTGTCTTTCCTGAAGCAGCCTGATAACTTAAGATGCCTCTGCATTGGGCTTTCCCTGGCTTTATTTATTTATTTTTATTGGTTTCTCAGGAGTGGTGAGAATCTGAAGGCCGTGGGAATGTCCAGAGTGCCGATGGCGACTCTTTTCTGTGGTTCCCATCATGATAATCATAACGAGGACTCTGATAGCCATAATAACAGCCTTTTTATGTTGGAAAATGCATGCAAATAAAGATAAAGAAGGAATGGGGAATGAGGACTTGCTGGCTATCGGGACCAGCTCTGAGAACTCCCTGATAAAATGGAGCCATTGACAAAACATTTACGGGGGCTTTTAAGAACCATGAATTTGTCAAGTGTTATGAAGCAGCGAGCAGCAGGCAATAGAGAGAATGTCTTCAGGAAAAAAACGTGCCCGATGCTCGATGCTCGCCAAAAATCTGTGCAGGAGTCATTCCCGACGCCCCCCTCAGCCATCTGAATGCAGATTTGGAAGCTCTCTCTCTCCGAGTGAGCTGGGCAATTTAACGAGCTGTTTAGAATTATCAAATGTCTTTGAAATTTCCCAATATTCTATTCCTGCAAATAGCACAGGAAATGGCTCAGGTATTATTCGATTTTCCTCCCCCGGGCTCTGTCCCTACTGTGCTATTATCTGCCATGTGATCTACCTCCCCGCTCCGGAACAGACAACTGTCTGAACGATGCTGGATGCGGCCAGCACCCTAACGGTCCACACTCCCCCGAACAGAACAGCAGGGCGGTCATTATTCACGGACTTACTCCTAATGAAGGCAATGCATGCCATTCGGAGTGTGTGACCTGACTGCGGGAAACTAAATAGCACAGCGAGCCATCCCCCGACAGTCGGAGAGAACCCCGCCTGCAATTTTTCTGAGATTTGTCAGAATCGGAATGACTCAGTGCGGGGAAGGTAATGGATGTGAAAATGGGAAACAGAGCCATAGGGATGGAGGGCTGCATGGTGTCCTTGGTTTCCATGCTGTGTGTCTCACTCAGTAATTCGGGGGATGTGTCTGGGAAAGGTGCTGTCTGACCGTTCTTGGGCCTTGGGCTGCCACTTTGCACAGTCCCCAGGGCTACCTTTCATCATGATGCCCTGTAATTGCACTCCCAGGAGAGCTCACCAGGCCCTACAACATCCAGACAGCCCTCTGCAGATCCACTGAGTCACAGAGGTGTTAGAGACCGAGGAGAGCCTGCCCGGCTCCACTTTCAGTCCGCTCTTTCCGTGTGATTGGGTGTTGTAGAGACATGTGTATGCACCTGCACCCACGCTGTGGGCTGTGAGCTGTAACAACCACAGACAACCTGCAAGGGACTCTATCTAGGGCTACAGTAACAGCAGTCTGCTTCCTATTTCTCTTCTTTCTCTTTTTTATTAAGCAGTGGCTTCATTGGAGAGAAACAGTCAAGGTCTGTGTTGTTCTTTTATGACAACAAGTATGTTATTGTCATGTTGCCATCATGATCACATAAGAAATGTCATTTGGGGAAGAGCTCTATAAATATTTCAAAATTCCTTCAAGGGGTTTCCCTTTACATGGATTTCTGACCCTTAATACTTACAAGGTCATTCCTCAATATTAAAATATCTCCAGCCCATTTCCTGCCCCCATGTAGCAGTTTAAGGCCCCTGAGGTCTTAGTGGTCACCTGGTCCTTCTCCATCATTTTGTCCATGGCACCCACACTGATTACTGCCTGGTCTTGACTTAGCCCAAATGCTGACCCAGTGTCTCTGGATTACATCACACTGCCTCCAAATTCTAAGGCCAACTTTTGATTGAAAAAATGATTGTTTAGGTGTTAATCTTTGGGGATGACATTTTAATTTAACTGAGACCGTTGGAAACCTTACAGAATGGTCTTCTGGCCTGGCTCAGGTTCGTCCCTCCTGTGCAGGCTCGGATTTTTTCAGGGTCCCAGAGTTCAAGAACGCTGACTCATGTTAACACATCTCACTGGAGACTGACATAGGAAACCAGAGTGCCAGTTCATTAATTTACAGTGAGTAATATAACTGTCAGGTAGACCAGATGTTCGCTTCATCCTGACCGACACGTTCTCTCCCTGAAGGCAAGCTTCTTGGGAAGTCAGACATTCAGAGGAGTGCCCGGGGGACGGGCAGTCAGACCAAGAGCACCAGGTATGATTGTCCTAATGCCCAGCTTCATAATGTGACACACCTGTTAAGCAGAGTGGGCACTTTGTCCAGGTGACAGTGAACCTGCTCCTAAGATCTGTACATAGATGAGTTTTGTGACACTTTGCCTATGTGACTACCCTTTCCCATGCTTCTATTTCAGACCTACTTCTTCTTACAATGCCAAAGGTTCTCTCCCACCACCCAGTAATATGTTTAGTGGAAGTGTTGTTAATTCTTGTTGGACATGAAGGCACGACACCAGTTGTTGGATGGGATCTTGTTTTGTCAGCCTCTGGTTGTGCTGTGCTGATAGTAGCTTAATTCTCATAGGGAAACTGATCCCAGGGCCTTGGAGAGTTAGTGCTGGCCCCTCTCCATTCCCCACTCCTTTACCCACTTCTTGTCATTAACCGGCTCACTATTCCTACACCCACAAGCTTTGTTCAACCTCAATCCCTTTCTGTACCAACATCCCCTCATCCAACATCAGAGAGGGAGCGACTCACCTGTTTCTGCACCTGGTAAGGATCAGATGGCAAAGGAAGTGAAGAGTGATTACGTCTTAGCAGAGAGAAGGGATTCTGATTGTGATATTGCTGGTGGGCTGGATGGTCTTCATTCAGAATGTCTCTGTTGAACCTAAGATGGGTACCACTTGCAAACCACTTCACCCTCACACCTGATTCCCCCCAGTTGCTTAACACCTTTGTGTGTTCGGAAATCTCCTCACACAAATCTCATTGGGCAGAATTTTATCTTTGAGATTGGTAGCAATGCCTTTAAGATGTGATCACAGATGACAATACGTCTTCTTGTCACTGACACCCCAGTGCACACAAATGTTACTTGGTTAAGAGAGAGCAGCCACAACATAATAATAACACACATAGTAAAAATTATACTGACCTGACTGCAAATACTTCTCGACAGCAGTAAGAACTGTTTAATAATGTGAATCACTGCCAGTTTTATTCTCAATAATTCATGGGTTAGGTCTTTACACTTTCATGAGCACCTAGTTGGACTTTGGAAGGCGACAGGAGAAGCAGGTCCCATTCTGTCTTTGGTTGGGTTGGTTGCTATGCCTGTGCCTGAGCTGCACATTTCTCTTAAACCATCCCTGCAGTGAAGGCAAACGTTCTTTCGGGTACTTCTGAAGGTGTGGTGGATGATTCGTCTCCTCTAGAGAATGGGGCTTGGAGGTTTGCCGAAGCTCCATGCTTGTTGAGGGAAGAACGGTCATTTTTCTGCCAATGGGACCTCTTCTGGGGCTTGCCCTTCCATTTTAGAAAACTTTGCTGACCATTCATCTAGATTTTTGTTTCCTAGAGTGTTGCCACCAGGCCCCACGTCAATGGGAGTCCACCCACCACACCATTCACTGGAATACTAGCTTTCACAGAAATTACACTAGGAGATAAATAATTAGACATGCTAACAACTGCAAAAAGAACTGATGAGGTTGCCCAGCCCCTAATTGGAAGCCGGAACTCGAGCCGTTCCTCTATAATTAGCACATCACACTGTAACGTTAAGCCAGTCACTTTCCAATACCTGGTGGCTTCACCTTGCTGTCTGCGTCTCACTGCAGGCAGGAGGAAGTGCCTGGCCTATCTTGGGTGAACGGAATGTGCGGCTTCATACTTGGTGAGCAGGATGCATTTGCAACTTCATTAATTACAAAGATAGTTGTTACTCTAAAAAAAAAAAAACACCCCACACACAATTCATTTAATGACAGATATTTTAAGGTTTTTCTCTTCACCCCCAGGATGTATACATGTGGATGGGGTGTCCTGGTGAGGCAAACCCAGAGATGAGCCTGTTTCTGAGCAAGCAGGAAAGAAGCAGGGTTGGTGAACCTTTCTCCCAGGACCAGACATGTACGTGAAGAGCCTGGACCTGGTCCTGCAGAAGCGTGACAAATGACTTCCCTGCTAGGGGACAGCCTGCTCCTCCAGGAACAGTTGTGTCCCATACTCCACCGTGGAAAAACCATCAAAGTCTTTTCTGACATCTATGGCATGAAATAGTGAAGACGGTGCAGAAAGATGCTGTCTTGTACCTAATGACCTTGAGCTGAGAGGGGAACAGAAACAGCTCATTAGAGTGATTTAATGTGGTATTTTGTTAAAACTAAATCAAAATAATCTATGGAATGTGGCTGAGATGCATCTGAACTTGAAACACACAGGACTGTGCTTTATCTCTTTGTTTTCATTTTGCAGCGAAGTGGAATTCTAAATTTGAAATACTACAGAATAAGATGCTTTCCAAATTAATTTTTTTTTCCAAAACAGGCTCAAAATCTTTGGATAGCTGCATAGCAGGAAATAAACAAGACTCGGTTCTATATTTTTGAAGCTGCATTACAAACAGAACTAAAAGGATAGAACGAAAAGAAAAGATATATATATATATATATATATATATATATATATATATATATATATATATTCAGTAGAGCTCACAAGCTCAAATTAGCCTTTTCTTTAATGCAGTTATATATTGTTTTCTTGCAGAAGGAATTTTATTGTGCCATTTCCCTCATCTCTTCTGAGAGAGAAAAGGCTTAGAGCTTTGCTTGCAAATTGCAGGTAGAGATAGCCTTGATCTTTACCCCTATGGAGTTTGTTAAAAGATATAGAAAGCTGCAATTCGTGCATTATGAAGTGAATGTTTTTTTAATTGCATCAATAAAAATAAAACCAAACCCAAAAAACCCAAAACACCCCACCCAACAGTTTTTGAGAGGATTCTGAGACTCTGTAGGTGAAAAGGAACCTCCTCAATTGACTCTATTTTAAGTGTCTCTCCCAAATTCTTTCTCCTGGTTCTGTGAACACTTGGATAGAACTACTGTCTATTTATTTTAACTGTTGCTGGAATGGACAGCCCCAGAGGAGACAGTGGGTCAGAGCCATTGCTCCCATATGGGTGTGGATATGGAGTACAGCCCAACCTGTTAATTTCGGGTGCTCCACTGGTGACTGCATTTTAATTGAGCATTGTTAATGTGACTTATTTTTACCATTAATTAGCTATCAGAGTGAGTCTTCAATACCTTCAAAACCAGGAGAGAAGCATTCTGTAAGAAACTTTCATATTTATAAAAATAGAATTATATCTTTCTGCTGACATTTTACTCATGTTTATTGAATTTTCTTTGGGGATAATCAAGTCCAAAACAGATTAAAATAACAACAAAAAGTCTCCTACTTTTCTCAAAAGTTAAGTTTCCTTTACATGTCTGAAAAAAGCAATACTGAACATTGAAGACTAAATAGAGAAACACATTTAAATATGTACATTTTTAAGTTGTCCCTACAAATGAAACAAACATGATCTCATGTTCATGCATAAAATTTTGTCTAAAGCCTTGCGTCTCTACCTCTATTAAACATCTGCAGACCATGGTATTTGTGCCCAGGTGACTGATTACCTGAGACCCTGAGCCAACATGGGAAGTGACCCAGGGACATTAAGGAGCAATTTAAGGTCTTGCCTTATCCTAGAGGTCTCATTGATGCAGGTCTTACTGATCACCAGAAGGTTCAAGAAAAAGAATGTCTCATAATTTCTAAGGAGTCACCGGAAGTCACTCCTTTGGGGTTTCAGGTTGAACTGACAGTTCTTTCAATTTGTCACCTACCATACACCCAGTTTAAAGCAGTTAGATCGTGGCAGATAAACACGACTCATCTGTGACTCATCTTCCATAGTTTGTGGACCACCACCTCAAAATCACATGTCACCTGGCTAGAGATGAACTTCTGGACCCTACTCTGGAGCCCAGACCTGTGCATTATTTTATGAAGGATGCACCGTTATTAGGCACCCTGGAGTCCGAGAACCTCACTGTGGCTGTGTCCCAGGATGGTGGGTGGTCCGCAGCAGATTAAGAGGCGAGATGACCCTTAGCTGATGGTGGATTTTGTAAAGACAGATAGAGAGGAATATAAATGAGGCAGATGTCCTGGAACAAAGCAGTTGGGTTTGATGTGGGGAATCAGGGTTGAGATAGGAGAAGGAAGAAGTTTTAACGTAGTCACTGGAAAGGAGAGTGATACTGAGGTATAGGAAAATGAGGGTTATTTACCAAATATTTTTCAATTCCACAGAGCAGCAAGAAGTTTAACACGATGAGGATCTTCTTGAACCTGATATGTTAGACTCTTATCAAGATGCTACTCCTGATGTTCCCACCCGCACAACTGTTTTCCTCTGTGTCAGGGAAAAAGGCCTCCTAGAGACAGAGATGGGCTCCAGAGTGAACCCTGACCTCTCGGTGAGGCGCCACAGCAGCGTCCAGAGTGAGCACAGAGATTCCTCCTGGCTGGGTGAGACACAGATACCAGGGCAGAGACAGAGTCGGAGGGGTCAGGGCAGGACAGTTGGCCATGTGAGGGTCGCATAGGAACAGTGGGGCCATCCTGGTATAAAAGTGAGCAGAACATTTCCAGCAGGCAGAGCTTGGCTCCCCTCCTCCCCCCACCCCATGCTCCTGGCCTGTGCCTCTAAGGAGACTCATCCCTCCTATTGCCTCACCCTATGGGCCTCTCCAGTCCCCTAGCAGCCCACACAGGGCAGGGCAGGCAGGAAGAGGTGGTTGGAAATGTGTCTCCCCCTCTGCCCAGCATCTCTCTGCTGTTAGAGTCACCCTGGGCCCCAGCTGACTGTTTATTTAAAAGCTCACTAACAAATTGCAAGTCAAATGCAGTGCCTCTGAGATGGGCTTCCTTGTGTTTTTTCTAGAGAGAAGCTTTCCAGGCCGAATTTACAATGGGCATTACTCTGCACCCTCCCTGGATGAGCCGGCTCTTCCTCATCGGAGACACTCCAGCCTCCAGCTCTTTCTCAGAAGCCCTGTGTGGCTCTTAGTGAGGTCATTGTCAAGGGCGGGGGCAAGGGGCTCCACCTTTTGTCTGATGTTCCCATCACTGGTGGTAGGAAGCTGTCTAAAATGCTCCATTTTAGGATCATCTCCTTTTTGCAGCTGTTGGCATTTTTAAGTGAGCATTTTCCCCAAGGAAACCATTTTGAGCAGCTTATTTTAAATTCTGTAATTGTAAACCGGTGCTTTAAACACTTATGTTGAAGGATATCCGACTGACTGCGTTTTCAGGGCTGGAGACATTGGTTCCCATAAGTCAACTGTGCCAGCGTGGCCACCAGCAACGAGGGTGTGTCTCCGAGGGATTCCAGCTCTTTGTCCAAGTCATTCTTCATCACATTGTATCCCATCTTGAAAGCTTCTCTCTCTGCTCAGCTAATTCCTGGTGAGATTTTTCAGAAGCCTGGAATCTGCTGTATGATCAGAACCTTAAGCTTTCAGATGATTTTTCTTTCCTAGTTAATATCTTGAGCAAAAAATAAAATTTCTTCCGTTCCTAGCTGCCTAGTCCTGAGAACACAAAGTCGGAAATGTGGCTATTCCCCTGCCCCGTTTTCCCTGTAATTGAATTTCCATGCATTTGCTTTTGAGATGTTTGGCTGTTTCACATTTGTTAATGATATTTGTTGCCGTCATTGAAATGGCCAGACGAATTCCTATGTGGTTTATTAAAGGTTTAGCAATCCTGCTTGAATAAATTAAAACGAAGAGTGCTTTTTCAATGTCAGGCTTATTCTCAATTCCAAACCTCAGTATGTGCCTTTGAAAATCTGAAATTCATTTAACTTTCCTTAAAAAAAAGAGACCATCTTGAACATCAGTTTTTAACAGCATCTTAAAAATCAATTTAAAAATGATAGAAGCAAAGTAAAGAGAAATGTATTTCTGTGGAATGTTTTTTAGTAGCATGTGCTTTAAAAGTCTAAGATACCTTAAATACCGTCATAAAAAAACATACACTACAAAATGTCTTGGTTTCTAACTTCAGATCATAATGTTCTAATTTCACATCATTATGTTGAAATTAAGGCTATAAACATTGTTAATTATGCTTTCGTGTCAAGCCCACACACATTAATTTGGTGGTTGATGTCATTTCTGGTATATGGCACACATTTGTATCTACAAGAGTTTCCAGATACACATTCATCTTTATGTTGGAGTGTGAGATTAGACAACTCGGTATGCTGATAAATAGGACCAACACCCGGTCAATACTGATCTATTTGTGTATCTCAGTGTTCCTATTAGAGCCCTATTGAGTCCTACTTCATTGTACTGCTGAAGGAATATCCTGCAAAGCTCCAATGCCATGGGGCAAGGAGAGGGGGTGATAGGCAAATGCGTTCCTGTGAGCTCCTGAGCTATTGCTAAGTAATAATAATGATCATGATACAAATAATCATGGTAATAGTAACCCTAATATTTCAAATGTGATTGACAACTGAGAGGCACAATGTGAGGTGTTTTCTATGCATTACTTTGCTTAATTATTGTTACAACCAAGTGAGGTAGGAAATGTCTTTGTTTCCATTCCAGAAAGAGGTGAGTTACCAGAATGTATGTTTGAGGAAAGCGGGTATTTGTGTTTATCAACTGCAGATCCTTAGGATCAGTCACATGGGAGGTGCTCAATAATCAAATAATTGTTCAATGATGGATGAGTACACACTAACATGTAGATTTCAACCTCTCAGGTGATCTGATTGGAAACAGCGCTGGGACACTCCTGGGACATCTGGAAACAGGAAAGTCTCTGCAATTTCTCCCAAATGGTAGCCTCTTGTCAACTTTGGTCTGAGAGCATTAATGACTGAGTGGTGATTTTCTCCTCTGGGGATTAGTAAACTACAGCCCCTTTTCACTCTTCTATTTATACTAGGTAAGGGTTATTTTGAAGACTAATGCAAACTGAGTGTAATAATTGCTAATATCTATTGACTATCTATTATGAACCGCATAGCATGCTATGACCATATCGTACACATCAGATAATTTAATGTCTTCAGCGATGATTTGATCCTCTTGTTGATGATTTGAGACCATGACGAGTCTCTCTACAGGTGAGGAAGTTGTGGATGAGTCGACTAAGGAGTTCTCAGAGTCACTAATTTGAGTTTGTGTTCAACCCTGACCTTGTATTCTTGCTTCCTCAATGCACTCTCTACCAATGCAGTATATTACATGTCCAAGAGGCCTATATTGCGTCTAACTCACTCTTGTTGTGTGTTCTGATGATATAATTTGTCTGGACTTTATTCCCTAGTTTGAGAAACAATGGGTGAGAAGAACAAAATTCTATCTGGGAGCTGACTATCCTTCAGACTATCCCACTATATTCTCTAAAAATCAGATGCAGAAACTGGGCACTAATTGAAATATTTACACAAATTTTCTTTCTCAAACACCACCACCAAATTATGATATTCCTAAATGAAAGATAGCCCAAATTACTTTCGAAGTGCATTAATTTGATCTTGAATGTATCATTACAATGCAACATTTTCTAGAGTAAAAATTGAAGATATAATACAAGAAACATTAATTATAATTCAAAAAACACACACTTGGTGATGCCAATGCTTGATGATTATTCAAATCACAAGCCACGCACCATATTTAAACACATCGTTCCTTCTATGTATAAGATGTTAAGTAGTTTGCAGTATGTAAACACTATCAACCATAGTGTATTCAGTGTAATTAAGCTGCAGAAGCTAACATTTAGCAGAATATCTTAATTTATGCCTAAGAATGGAAAGATGAAAAAATATCAGATGTACGCCATTCTCTTCAAAATAGATGTTAACATTTTGTCAAAGTACCAATTGGGTCACAATAATGAGGAGGCATTGGCCTCAGGGCATTGGGAATTGAGGAGTCCAGCAGAGAGTGAGGGAAATGAGCTCCATTGCAGAGCCGCACCCAGGTGTGGTTTAAGTTAAACGTTAGTCTATACAAATCAATTGCAAGATTTTATATTTCTCTCTCTTTCTCTCCCTCTTCTTTGTTTTCTTTTTTTAAAAAAAATCCTTTACAATCTAAAATCAGCAATATATCTGAATAGAATAATTGGTTATTTTTCTATAGCTTCTGTCAATTTTGTAATTTTTAACTATGTTAGGTTTCACATAAAAGCCAAACTGAAAAGCATCTGGTAGGCCTGTAAACACAAAAATTGACTGTATTGTGCTGGCTGGTATTGCTCAGTGGTAGAGGATCAGCCTGCACATAAGGGGTTGAGGATTCAATTCCTGGTCAAGGGCATGTACCTGGGTTTCAGGTTGATCCCAGGCACTGATAGGGGCACGTGTGGGAGGCAACCAATCAATGTGTCTCTCTCACATCAATGTTTTTTTCTCTCTCTCTCCCACTCCCTCACTTCCACTCTCTAAAAATCAATAGGAAAAATATCATCAGGCGAGGATTAACAAAAATTTTTGACTGTATTGATGAAGATGAACACATTAGTTGTTATCTACATTAGTGATTATTCTAGTCAATGCATCTTTTTAACTCCATTAAGATCACTTAGATGTAACCATAAACATTTATTTTTGTAATTAAGGAGATATGACAGTAAGCATTAAGCAAACAAACAAACAAACAAAACAAATCAGAGAGGCCAGGGTGGAGCAGTCTCTTCCCCAGACCCAGAAGACCAATTAGTCTGGCTACTTGTCTTCTCATTGATTGAGAACTTCATTCACCCATCTTACCTAAACGTTATGGGGTGCTTATGGACCGTGCCATCCAAGAGGTGTTCAATGGATGGCCCAACCACTTAGTCATATCTGTGATTTAGTGGGTGTTTGACACTTAACTTCTACAGGGTTTTTTACTAAAGCCACAGTAAGTCTGTTTTATTCATTAGGTTAACTCCAGAACCTGTTTGTTAAATTCACTTTTGTGTAATCATGACCAGACTTAAACTTGGGATTAATGTGAAATAAACATTTTTTTTGACAGTAGGGATATTTTTCAGTCCACATTATCAAATTTTTTTTCCTACCAGGGTAGCATTTTATGTGTCTCTTGAGTGTCCTACAAACTCCCACTCTTAATGGTGTGTTCATGGTGAAATTGATGTGTTACTGCATCAGGACTCTGTGTGCTATTATAATGTTTTACGGTTGTAAACCATTTTTTAGCTGGTGTGTGTGTGTGTGTGTGTGTGTGTGTGTGTGTGTGTGTAGCTCTTAAGTCTAACTAGAGTAACATAGCACTAATAATTATATTGATCCAATTAATCTAATTAAATTGCAGCTAGATAAAATTTTGTACATGCCATTTGTCTACATTAACATTATGTAAACCTTTTCTGCCTGTCCATGCATTTTATATGCAGTATTTTCTTTAGCACTTCATGGACTTCGGGTGTTAGAGCAGGTTAGAACTCATTTTAACAGCTTAGTAAAACTGGATACCGAATGGCCAGGAGAAATTGGAAGATGAGCAACCAAGGAAAGTGACTTTCTGTTATAGCAGATATCAGAAACTTGAATGTGTTCAGGGAGAAACATTCAGTTTTCATCGCCACCCCATGCTTTTTTTTGCTGGTCTCCATCGAGTTCGTAGTATGTTAGGAAGTCTTTTGTTTCATTATAAATGGAAGGTATAACATTCATTCAGCAGCTAGGAAACAAAAGATTAAATTAAATATATCTGACATATATATATGTATATATATTTATATATATTTGCAGTGTGTTACCATATTTTAGATTATCTGTGGGAAAATCTAGAACAGGGGTCCTCAAACTTTTTAAACAGGGGGCCAGTTCACTGTCCCTCAGACTATTGGAGGGCCGGACTATAGTTTAAAAAACAACTATGAACAAATTCCTATGCACACTGCATATATCTTATTTTGAAGTAAAAAAACAAAACGGAAACAAATACAATATTTGTATTTGCATGTGGCCCATGGGCTGTAGTTTGAGGACCCCTGATCTAGAATATTTAAGTGTTTTAATATAAACTTAAAAAAATTAAGGACTTCCTCATGAGAAAGAAATGGCCAATGATATGTCAAAGTTAAATATTTACACATATAAAAGTTAAACTATTACAAACATGAAAATAGTTGCCAACATCGATTAATTGAATTTTAATATGCTCTACAGAGTAAATGGTAATTATTTAAGCCTCATGTAACCCCATGAGATGGGTACTAGTAGCTTCCTCATTTCACAGGCCAGGAAACTGAGGCACAGATTAGTGAAATATCTCGCCAAAGTCTAGTCTGCAATTGGAATCCAAGCAGTCTGACTTCAAAGACACAATCTGAGCTCTTAAACACAAAGCTATGCAGTTTCAAAACAAAACTAAAGCTGTTGTTTCATCTAGAAGGCCAGCACACTGAGGCAATCTGTAAGGTTTTTTTCAATAAATTTCACCAGAAAATAAACGGTCACATTGTGCTCCTCTCAGCACTGCCTCACCTGACTGTATGAAGTGTTTTAAGGATGGCGTATGATGAAAAATGCCAAGTTGTCTCAACTCCTTCTTGCTACAGAAATGGCCTGGTCACTACACAAGTGTGGTGTGTTGGGGAAGCTGCGAGGAAAGGGTAAACCAGCTACTGAAGTGTTATGATTTCTGCTGGACGTAATGCAGATGGGGACAGGTGATAAAGGGTGGCCCATGGAGCCTCAAAAATCAGTTCCCGGAGGAATGGAATGGGTCAAAGGAAGTTAGTGAAAGCTAGAAACGCCACTGTACTCCTAGGAAGAGGAAGGGAGGGAAGAATTTGGGCCAAAAAACCGACAGAGAAAATAGTTCATTCAAAGCCTCATTTTTCTTTGTGAATTGATGACCTTCCTGAGAATTTAAGGGGCTGAGCTCTGGGGCTGTAATGACCACAGTTGACGATGGTGTATCAGATGTCTACTACTGCACAGCAAACCTCCCACAACCCAGTGGCTGATGACAACAGCCACCTGCCTAGTGAATCTGAGTCCAGGCTTCGCTCTGAGGACTCAAGCTGGCTCTCTGGAGCCCATGGAAAATTTACTCAAATTGTAAAGTTATCAAATCACAAATAAAATCTCAATAAATTAAAAAAAAATTGAAAATGGAAGACATATTGGTGGATGTAAATCAGGGGCGGGGAACTTCTGGCCCGGGAGCCGTATAAGGCCTGCAAAATCATTTGAACTGGCCCTGCCAAGGCATTAAGGGTGAGTTAATTAAATGTTTGACCAAATATAGCAGGCTAATTTTTAAGTTGGTAATGTTGTGTGGTCCTCAAATTATGTTTAAATATCCACATGGCCCTTGGCAAAAAATGGTTTCCCCATCCCTGATGTAAACAAACATTTCCTGTATTAAATACTAACAATAATTAATAGATTGTTTACAGAGCAAAATATCATCAATTTCCTTCTTCAGGTGAAAACGTGGATAACTTTACCCATTAGAAGAGAAATCCAAATTAAAGCTCCATGGAAATTCAGTTCTCTCCTATCTGATTTGCAAAATAACCCAAAGTTTGAGAAGCTACTGGTGATGAAACTGTGGAAAAATAGATATTTTTACATATGTGCAATTTATAAAGATAATTTGCCAATATTTAACAAAATTATATATACTTTGACCCTTTGGCCAATAAAAACTCCTCTAAGAATCTGAATAGATACCTCCACAAAATGAATGAACTCAAATGTAAGGCTATACAATTTTGTGAATACAAAATATCAGAGGCAACCCCAATGTCCAGAAATAGATGGCTAAATTAATAAATAGTGATTTAGGCCACAGTGGAGGATTAGCCAATTTGAGAGGAATGAGGAAAGTCTCTGTACTCACATCTGGGTACAAATATGCAATGAAAAGAGGAAGGGCAAAAAGGTGGGTAATTCGGCTATATTTTGGATAAGAATAGGGCGAAAGGTTCCTGAGTTATAAACTTTCATGAAGGATAATGTGATGGGGATGTTTCCAATGTAGTGTATAAAGATTTTACATTCTGATACCAAACCTGGTAATTATAGCATGAATAAGAAAAGAAAGACCAAAAAAAAAAAAAGGAAAAAAATCCAGGAATATAAATATAGAAATTCTTAATGAAACACTAGCAAATTAAACACACAAAGAATATAGATAGAATTACTACTAGCAAATAAATAATATGTGGTTTATCACATTCTTACAAAAGTCACATTTGTTCTGGGATCAGACATAACTTCTTCATATTCTGGTTTTACCACCCACCAGATACTGAATCTAGTTAAACGATTTTCCTCATTTGGCAAAGGAACATGAAAAACTGTATTTAAATCATATTATTGTTCAGAAATTAAATGAGATAGGCATAACACATTTGGCTCTTAGTCTCCCAGTGATAAACAAATGTTGGCTATGATTATTATGTTAAAGGAGGAAAACCACATTACTTTGACAAATGTCCAAAAGGTATTTAGTAAAATGTAATAACTTTGCCAATTAAAACACACATTCTTTATGTAACCTAAGATTAGAGAGATGCTGGGACAACGGATATTCATTTCAAACTACAAAAAATCATCTTATTCAATGTATAGTATAGTTGACTAAAAAGCCAAGCATGAGAAGAATTCTCCAGAAAATTAACAAAAGGAATTTTATTACTATTACTATTAAATATCTTCTAGAAGCTTCTAGGCATTATAATAAGATAATAAAAATAAATAAGAATACCCATCAGAAAGGGAAAGAAAAGTGTCCTTATTTTTAAATAATATGATTGTTCACCTAAGATGTTCCAGAGAATCAAGTTCACCTCTTCTAATAACATGAAGCATTTTATGAGATCTCTGCTTTGACAAAGTAGAAAGTTGCTTTTGCCAATATATTTCCCTTGAAATACTATTTATCTGAACTAATTCGCACGTGAAGTAAGTGACTCAATGGTGTAATTTATGTGAGACACTCTATGGCTTTTTCTGAGGGTTTCTCAATGCACATTATTAAAGGTTATTTGAAATTCCATATGTTAAAATAATTAGAAAGCTCTCAAAATGTGTTTGTAATAATCTACTTATTCTGAACTTTTTATTTAGTGTCTACAGTATGCCCTTTGCTACATCATTGCCCTTGTGAAGTTTACGGTGTGGTGTGTGGCTAGAAGAGACAGAAATTAATGCAATCATAGCATAAACAAAGGTGAACTAGCAACTGTGGGGAGGTCAGGAAGGAGCCATGCAGGAGGTTGCTCCTCCAGATTCCATACAAAGTGGCAAAGGAGGAACAGAAAGCATTTTATCTGGAAAGAACTGTATGTACAAAGACGCTTGGTGGACAAGCATGGCGAGTGGAAGCTAAAGGAAGGCCACTCTAGGTAGTGAGTAAACAGAGTGAAACATGCGATGAGATGAAAGGTGGACAGGGCTTTCAGAGATTTCTAGGAATTACTGCCTGAATTCTGGGAGCAATGGGAAACCATTAGGAGGATTTATACCTGAGGATGGCAGAATAATATCTGCATGTTTAAAGGGTTACTGTTTAAAATTTTCAATAAAAATAAACCCATAATAATGAATAGAGACACATGGAAAGGTAAGCTAATAGAGACCCAGAGCAACAGAAAATTAGATGAGACTGTGATATAGAATTGTATGAAGAATGCCAGGAAGTATCAGAGACATTTTAGATAGGTTCAGAAAAAAAAGACAGGTCCAAACAGGTCTTTAGCTTGAAGCCAGTGACATAGATAAAGCAGAAGATCTCTGTATCTATTTTGTCCCCATTTTCTCTGTCAAGGAGAATAATTCTCAAACTGAAAAGGGTAAAAATAAATCTTGCTTCAAGGTAGCATAAAACAAGCCTGTGGAAGGATTGACACAGATCGCCCTGCAACTGAAGAGTTTTGGCTTCTGGCTTACGTATCACTGGACATCATGGGACTTGAAGAATGAGAAGGAAGTGTTTGGTCCTACCCTGGAAGGGACCTGCAAGAGGAGGGGGGCTGGAAACAAGGCAAATATTCTGGTTTTCAAGGAGAGTAATGCAGAAGGCAGAGCTTATTAAACAGAGATTGGTACACTGTGTTTCAATCCTGAGCAAATTCCATAGTGCATTTGAAAGGGTCTGTAAATACATAGGAGAAGATTTCATTGCAATGAGCTGCAGGCAGTTCTCAAGGAACAAAAGATGTCAGATTAAATTAAATTCCTCTGTTAAAGGGATTATTAAACTAAAAGTCCAAGGGAATTCCTGAGAGTGCATGCTATCCATGTGCAGAAACCCTTTCCCAAGACTTTGGGATGTCTGGGAGTCAACATAAGGAGATTGCCACGATTTCCCAGGAAAATCAGCTCCAGCATGTACTTAGTGAAGGGGTCTTTTTTTTTTAATATATTTTATTGATTTTTTACAGAGAGGAAGGGAGAGAGATAGAGAGTTAGAAACATCGATGAGAGAGAAACATCGATCAGCTGCCTCCTGCACATCTCCTACTGGGGATGTGCCCGCAACCCAGGTACATGCCCTTGACCGGAATCGAACCTGGGACCTTTCAGTCCGCAGGCCGACGCTCTATCCACTGAGCCAAACCGGTTTTGGCAAGGGTGGTGTCTTGACAGAAAATTGGATGTCCACCAGGTCCTGGTATCCTCAACTTCCTTTAAACTGATCACCCCACTACTCTGCCTTTTGCCCTGTAGAGAAAGTGTGGTCCACCTCTCTCTCTCCAGTGGAGTGGGGCCATATGACAAATTTAGGATCAATAGGATGCAAAAGGAAGAGATGACTAAACTCAGTGTCCCCCCCTTGGTTAAATTTATTCCTAAGTATTTTATTGTTTTTGATGCTATTGTGAGTGAGATTATTTTCTTTATTTCTTCTCCAGATAATCTGCAGTCATATGTACATACAAATACTACTGATTTCTTTGTTGATTTTATATCCTGCAACTTTACTGAATGTGTTGATTAGTTCTTAACAGTTTTTTTTTTTTTTGTAGAGTCTTTAGGATTTTCTCTCCATAAAATGATATCATCTTACCTAATAATAGACAAACATGTAAATTAACTGTCCCTCCGCTATGCTCACCAGCCAATCAGGAGAGTATGCAAATTAACCCAACAAAGATGACGGTTAATTTGCATACATAGGAGCGAAGTGGCAGAGCAAAGACTGAAGGCTCTGTCCGGAGCGAAGGCCTGGGTCCCGGGTGCTGGAGGAAAACCAGTGCCAGCAGCCAGGGGAAGGGAAGGCCTATTGCATAAATCTCTTCGTGCAATGGGCCTCTAGTCTACAAATAAAGAAAATGTTACTTCTCCTGTTCCAATTCAGATCTGTTACTTCTTTCTCTTAACTGATTGCTTTGGTTAGGACTCCTAGGACTATGTTGAATAGGAGCAATGAGAGTGATCCTTGTCTTGTTCCTGATCTTAGAGGAAAAGCTTTCAGCTAGTTACCACTAAATGCTATGTGAGTGGTCATATGTAGCCTTTATTATGTTAAGGTGTGTTCCTTTTATATCCGATTGGTCAAGAGTTCTTTTTAATCATGAAAGGATACTTTATTTTGTCAAATGCATTTTCTGCATATGTTAAAATAATCTTACAATTTTTATCCTTCATTTTGTTAATGTGGTGTATCATATCAGGATAATGCTGGCCTCAGAGGGTGAGCTGGAGAATGTTCCCTCTTCAAATTTTTAGACGACTTTGATAACTAGACTTTGAGAAGCATTCTTTAAATGCTTTCTAGAAATTGACCAGTGAAACCATCTGGTTTTGGGCTTTTTATTGTTGAGAAATTGTTGATTATGGATTAAATCTTCTTAGGCATTTGATCTGTTCAGCTTTTTTATTTCTTTATGATTCAGTCTTGGTAGGTTATATGTTTCTAGAAGCTTATGTATTTCTTCTAGGTTGTGCACTTTTTTGGTATATATTGGTTGTAGTAGTCTTATATGATCTTTTGTATTTCTGTGGTATCAGTTGTAATTCTATCTCTTTCATTTTTATTTTGTCTTCTGTTGATTTTCTTAGTATACTAAAAGTTTGTCAATTTTGCTTATCTTTTAAAAAACACAGCTTTTTATTTCCTTGATTTTTTCTATTATTTTTCTGGCCTCTATTTCATATATTTCAGCTCTGATCTTTGTTATTTCCTTCTTTCTGCAAACTTTGAGTTTAGGTTGTTCTTTTTTCTTTTCTAGTTTCTTGAGGTGTAAAGTTAGGTTGTTTACTTGAGATTTTTTAAAAATGTGGATTAATATGTATCTCATTCTTGATGTGAAAAAATCAAATCAATGGAATAAGTAGGAAAACTGATAGATTTGACTAGATAAAAATGGTTGCTACATTGAAAGAAAAATATAGAATAATGAATAACAGTGAAGGAGGACTGTTTATGCTACATAAAGAAATCATGCGATCAATTAGAAAAGCCATTGAAAGCCCAGTAGATAAATGAAGGACATCAAATAACTCACTAACTTCTAATACACATATGGCAAAAGTTTAATTACAATAATCACTTAGCATAAAATTTCATAAATATTTCCCCAAAAAGGGTAACGATGCTGACAAGCATTTTGGTAAACCACCATCAAACGACACTGGACAGAGAAAAGTTATTTCAGTGTTGTTGGACATCAATTTGACAACATGAGTCAATATCTTTTGATCAAATAATTTGACTTTAGAAATAAATCCTAAGACAACAACCCAAAAATATGGAACAAGTTTTATATACAGTGTTCAGAATAGCAAAAACATTGAAAACTATTTAAGTGGACAAGAGTATTCGAGAATGGGGAGCAAACCACGGCCCATGATGGCCATGTTGTCACTACTCATGAAATTTATGAGGCATCTTAAGTAACTTGAGAAAATTTTAGGAACTTAAAGTCCAAATTTTGCATAGGGCAATTATGGGTGCTCTTCTTTCTCATTTGTTTTCCCATTGCCTGTTTCCACATTTTCTATCATGATCATGTATGACTTCTAGAACAAGAAGAACATGCTCACATTTTAGGAAAAGAAAACAGATGCCCAACATGTGTGCTTATGTGGGTGTGCTTGAGCTCAGGCAGGGCTGGAGATGGGAGGGATGTGCTTGTTCCCAACACCAGTGGGTGTTGATTATTGGGGAGTTTATTGGAACTAAATGCTTGTAATTATGTTATCAAATTATAGCCATCAAGGCATCATTTGAGACCTGTGCTAAAAATACCACCTTGGGTTCTTGCTCATCCTGTGGGTGCTTTGGGTTTTCCTGTGATGTGTGTCTAGCTTTATGGGATGCCCGTGTCAGGTCTGCTGAGGCCGATATGGCCGTCATTCTTTCTAATAAACCTTTGATCTGTTGAATGGTGACTACAAAGCCTACAGCCAAGGTACCGGCGCAGGGAGAGTTTCACAATATGTGTGCGAGAAAGGATGGGTCCCAGGGGCTGCCTTGCTGAGCCTGAAACAGCTAATTGGGCCTGTTAGGGTCAGCAATTAGCTTTGAGCTATTCAGAACTTCTGACAGGCCACCTTTGTCTGTAAACCAGCTCTTCATTGAACAATAACGCACAGCCATCAGGAGACACTCTGCAGCACAAAGCGGGAGGAGCATCCTGGGGTAGAGAAGAGAGCTTTCCTGGCTGTGGAATTCTCTTGCCATTCCCTCTTCTCCCCTTACCCCACCCCCGCCCCCCAGCCCCGTTGAACCCAGGGATTGCAGGGGCCATGTGAGGACGGCACAGACCAATTCCTTAATGAGAGAAACATCATTTTATTTAGTCTCAATTATTACATTTTAAAAAAATACTAAAAATTACATATTGGAAGAGTCCCAGGGTTATGGTCTCTTTTTCAGTGATGAAAAGAGTATAAAGCATTTTGCTTTAGCAATGATCTACTGGTATTGTTTTAAAGGTTAGCAAGAGTGACAGTTGGAAAATAAAACTTTAGAAAAGTCACGTCTGGGCAGTCTGAAAACTTTGAGTCCTGCTTTGGGTGGTTGAGAAGGGAACCTATGAAGCTTTGCCTTGTCCTCCGAAGGCCTTGCTGCTTCCTATTGTTTGCTCTTCGTGTCTGAGAAAGAAAACTATGTCATCCTTTTCACAATAATCCTGCAGTCCCATAAGAAAATAGCCCATCTACAATGTTACCTGCTCACACTCCATAGCCCAGCTGTGAATATTTTGTTTATTTTTGCTTCTTAGTGGAGATGGGGGTTCAGCTAACTTCAGCTAGTTTGGTCCCTGGAGCATAGTGTTACCTGTAAATGGAAGCACAGCCCGCATTGGGGCGCTTCACCTTGACTTCTGCACGTAGTGGGGGAGTACTTCCCATGTGGTTTCTGACGGCCTCTGCCCAGTGACTCTCATGTCTGTTCTTCCATCCTTTCCTGAAGACACAAAACTGCAGCACGCAGGGAGAGGCACCTAGCGGCCTCCGGATGACAGACAGCTCTATAATTTCAGCATTATTTTAATACAATGTAAGTGCCTTATGTATTTGTGCAGCTTCATTTTACATCTACTTTTGAGGATAATTGATTTGTACTTGTCTCTGCTAGATTCCAGTAATTTGCCTGCTTTCCTGCTTTTTCCAGTTTTTTCCCGTTGCCCTCGAAGATCTCCAGCCTCGTTACAAACAGAGAAGCACCGTGTCCCCCCCCCCCCGCAGCCCCCCCAATGCTGTCTGTGTCCTGCAGCCTCTCATTTGTGGGAGGCCCCGTCCTGCATGAGAAGGTCAGACTGACAGGGCCACCAGCCGAGTTCAGTCATTCAGTGCAGTGACTGTTAAAGGGATAGGGACTGCCCTGGTTGACTTGGCCAAGGCTCTGCTGGTGAGCAAAGCAGGTAGGAGACCGGTTGGAGTTTCCTAATATCCTTCAAGAGCATAAAGAAGCAGACTGATTAGGTATAAGCATATGTCCATTATCTCCTGCAAAAGTGGCTCTCAAAGGTCTGTTACTAGGGGAAAAGGTGGAGGTGGGAAGCAGATTAAATGGGGATACCTTGCAAAATTTTAATTCTATTTTTCTTAGCTGCCAGTTTTTCATCAAGAAACCAGCATTTCATTTCCTGCTAAAAGTTTATAGTTCTTTCTTTCTCTTTTTGGGGAGTGTGTTTCTACACCATTGAGCTGACAGCTAAGTCTGTGTCCTCTCCCCCATGTAATGCCAACTGCTGGCCGGCCTGGCAACTAATGAGAGGGGAGTACCAGCCACACCTGTACCTCTCATGGCTGACATGCCATCAGCCAGCCTTTCCAGAAAGAGTGGATTGGGCCAGGGCTTTTCTGAGAGCTCACAATCCAGGGATACCAGGAAATGGAGCAATGTCGTAGGCAGACATCTCCTGTGTTATTTCTAAGAGGCATGGAAAGTGGGAAAAAAAGGACAGGAAGGGAAGGGAAGGCACATGAAGTAGGAGTCGTATGAAGAAAATGTCTAGTACTCAGCAGCGTTAGCCGAAATGTACAATTGCCTGATCAGTAAATTCTGCTTGTTTTGTTCTCACAATTTAAAATAAAAGCTAGAAGACACTCGTAACTACAGGAGAATGAATTACTATTTCTCTATTTCCCCTTTTTTAAAGTAAAACAAATATGGGATGCTAAAGGGACAAGATATTGTTTGGCATGTATTTATGGAACTGAAATGCTTAAAAACATGACATGGTTATGAATTAAGTGGATCCAAAGAGCAGGAGATGAAGTTTCACTGCTCAGGGGGGATTCTGTGTAACTATTCATTGTGCACAGGAGGCTGGAGAATAGCAGGGTCCCGGGAGCCCTTCCAATGAGAAGGGATAACGAGGACTTAAACTCTGTCATCATGGGACTCACGAGGGCAGGCGGGATGGGGTGTAAGTGGGCACATTTGCCACTGACATTGTATGACGCAATTGAGTATTTCACATGCTAACTCCTCATTATGGTGTCTTGTTGCCACTGCCTGGGCATGGTGACCCAATGGCTTGATGAGGTCTCTCTCTCCAGTTCCTAATTTCACTATATATCAAAGTCTGGTCCCTGGGAAGCTCAGAGCCTCCCACAGCAGTTTGTCTCTAGGAGAAAATACAGTGGCCCCCAACCCTTCTCCCCACCCCCTACCCACAGCCATTGCTGAGCATGATGGCAATGCACAGGATACATTCAGGAGGCCTTCTCTTGGAAGCGTATCACTACTTTTGGACTTTATCAATTACAGTAATTCTTACATTTGTCAGCGAGTGAAATTTTGTTGTATATGTAAGGTGAAAGTCTTAGGTGTAAATCTAAAAAACACACAGAACATGTATGCTGAAAACTACAAAATACTGGTGAAAGAAATCAAAGAACTAAACATGGACAGATAAGATTAGAAGGCACACAAAGTAAAGATAGGTTTAGTCTAAACATATCTATACTGAATGTATGTATCCGATTTTGCTGCCATCTTATTTTCCTTAAATACTATAGCAGAAATGTCCTTGCGATCACTAAATCCCATGCTTTCAGTTTAAAGATGGAGGTAACCAGGTCAAAAGCTATGAGTGACAGCTTCCCCAGGGCGTTTGGGAATCAGGACTAGGCGACATATGTCTTGATTCTCGGTCCAGTCTCCAGAAATTCTCATCAGGTTTCCAATTTCCTAGCCGGCAGTTATAAACAGCCCACTCTGTACTCTCGTTTGACCACCTCATATACTTAAATGTTTAGTAATTTGCTGAATGGATACATGTTTCCCGGTCCTTATTCCTTTCAGTGTGTGTTGGGGTGGGGTGGGGTGGGATTGGGTTGTGATGTAGTAGAAACACACTATTGAGCACAGGGCTGGGGTTTATGTAACCTGGCAACTCATCCTTCAGGCCTTCCAACATGCAGTTTGTGCCATAAAAAATTCTGCCTTCCTTTACAGCCCTATTTAAAACAACTACGTTTTTTTGTGTTTACAAAGTATTTACACTGTCCTTTTCATTGGATAAGAGCAGCTTTTTTCTGCTTTTAAATAGAAAGGATTCATGTTGTAGAGAGCCTCTTGTCCTTCCATTGTCCTCTTGCCTACAGACTCCATTAGTTGTCATTTTCTCTCTCTCACTAGAACATGCTGCTCATCAGAGTGATGAAGAATATGAAACATAAAACTCTATTTCCCCACACCCCAAATTAAGCCTTCCAGAAGGACATGACTATGCCCCAATTCTATCTGTTGAATTTTTCAGCAACTCAGTCCCCAAACCATTTTTACATTTGGTCACATATGAGCAGCACAAGGCTAATTGACACTAATGATTTTCAGCTCCTATTTATTTGTCCATTATTTCATTTTTACTCTCTTTTTTCCTTTCTACTTTTATCTCCCTCCTTCACGCCCACCTCCTTGCTGCCCCCCCCCCCCGCCTCCATGTGAAATTCCACGGACATCCCTTGATTTCAGAGTTCAGAGTTCCACAGCTCAGAAGGTACTAGTAATCACCTCCCAAAGCCCTGACATGGGGTTTCCCGTGATGTCTGGACTTCACATCCCTCGTTCCTTCGCACACTTTGGTTAGGGATCATTTCACTGTGGCTATCCGAGTCTGGCAAATATGTGCTGCACAGATACACAACATTCACAAACAGAGATCTCCAGTTAAATATTCATGATGGTCAACATTATCCCAGGGTTTTTCATACAAAGAAATGGCCTGCACTGTCGTTTAAGGCCAGCATTACCTAATGCAGAGAATGCTGAGTGGCGTAGTATTACATACATTGGTTGACAGGCGGCTTTGGGGGAAGAGACTAGTAACAATAAATTAAGGCAGAGTGGGTTTGAAAGAGGAAAACAGGACAGAAGAGCTTTGAAATTGGTGATAGATGTTATCATGCATTTGGATTGGCCTCCCTTGGCGTCAGTCTGAATACTGTGTTAAGGTTTTGTCCCCTGGTTGTTCATTTCTGAGGGAATGGAGTTGACCTGTGGGAAGATATTCAATGGCAATTATTTCAGTTAAATCAAATGGAAACCAAGTTTGAACAGGAAATAAATTAATCTTTCTACTTCTCTGCATTGTATTTCAGACATATGGGATGTTCAGGTGCTACTATTTAGTGATCTTTACAAAGAAAAACGTGCAACCTTTTAATTCAACCTTTTCTTTCATCTCAACCCAGATAGAGACGTCCTCATATGGGAATTAAATCCAGTATGTCATGTGCCAACACAAGGATGGAAAGCTTAGAATTCACTCTGTGGCCAACAAATGACAAGTGGCCTAAGGAAAATAGATGATTAGAATGGAAGGAGTCACGTTATGATTCTGAATTTCACTCTGATGAGGCCACACAGACTGCAGATTTCAATATGCAGCCTCCCTACTCTGTTCTCCCCACTCCTGGGGAAAGTGGTGTACTCTGGGCTGGAACTGGCATCCACAACTAATTTAATTGATATGGTGAACTACCTCATCAGACTGCTTGTTCATCATCACATTAATAGAATTTAAACAGAAGGTCACATGTTGGCTTGTAATAGAGAGTGGATTACTGTTGACATGACTATTTCATGGAGGATAAGGTGTATATTTACTTAGATGTGCAGTATACACGTACTAGTTATTGTGGCTATACTAACTCATTCATTCAATCAAGTGCTCACCAGTGATAGGCACTTTGGGGAATTCTGGGCACCCAAAGGTGAATACAAATCTCTTATCTCCAAGGAGTTCATGATCAACTTAACAATACAATGTCTTGGGGAAAAAAATCTGTTGGAGAGGATAGTTAAAAACTAAAAAGAGAGACTAAAAGTATAAAAATATGCCTCATAATAATAAAACATAGATATTTGGAAAAAATGGATTATAGGACATTTTTTCTGAAGAAAGGAAGAAAACAATATATGTTAACAAAATTGATAGTTTATTTCTTCTTTTCTTTGTTTTTTTCCTCCTGCTTTCTTTGAATTAGGAAGGTTTGTAATTATTTTCTAAAATCGTGATTGGAAACCTTCACTAGTCTTCTTTTCATATAGAATGCAGATGAGGAAATAAATTTACTATGGGTACAGCTTTAGTTACACAGATTTTAATCTGTAATACTTATGAATTATTTTTTTCTATTATTGCACTTTTAATTTCCTCTTTCGCCAAATAGTAATTTGCAAGAGTATTTTTAAATACATAAAAAGATTTTTTTCCATACATTTTTATTAGTTTCCTGTTTTAGAATGTGGTCTAAGTGAATTGTAGCTGTGAGGCCTTGGGTCACCTCTTGCTTAATAAATACAAGAGAATGTCGGGCCTTAGTTGTCTTTTCTACACTGTATTTTTAAAGAATTATTTTCATGACTATTTGTTTCCTGAATTTTGAAATATAGACTTCATTTTCTTCTTTTGTGATTTGGGACATAGATGCCATGTTTTAAATTTCACCAGCAGTTAGCTATAACTTTAAAAATAAATATTGCATTAGGCTAATTAAGATTTTAAATGGAAGACATCTTCTTCCTTTATGAAATGCGAGGATATTTTTTTTTAACTTTCTGCTGCATTTCTAGGTGGGTTAACCTGTTAATATCCTGTGATTTTAAATATATCTTCTAGTGTAGTTTATCTATCCTTAATATTTGCAGAAAGTACTTGGATATTTGTACATGCTTGATCATTTTAGTGTTGGTTACAAATCCTGACCCATCATGAACTCACTATTGGTCTCTTGATTTTCTTGATGATTCACAGAGAAGTTCCTCAAACTGGGGTCTATGAGTCAAATCCAGCTGCCACCTGATTGTGTTGGATCCTGAGCTAGGAATAGTTTTATATGATTTTTTAAAAAATCAGGAGATGAATAATATTTCATGGCATATGAAAATCCTATGATATTCAAATTTTACTTTTCAAAAATAAAGGTTTTTTTGATTAAGGTATTGCATATGTGTCCTTATCCCCCCATTACCCCCTCCACCAGTTCATGCCCTCACCCCCCTGGTGTCTGTGTCCATTGGTTAGGCTTATATGCATGCATACAAGTCCTTTGGTTGATCTCTTCCCCTTACCCCCACCCTCCCCTACCTTCCTTCTGAGATTTGACGGTCTGGTTGATGCTTCTCTGTCTCTGGATCTGTTTTTGTTCATCAGTTTATGTTGTTCATTATAATCCACAAATGAATGAGATCATGTGATATTTACCTTTCTCTGACTGACTTATTTCACTTAGCATAATGCTCTCCAGCTCCATCTATGCTGTTGCAAATGGTAGGAGTTCTTCCTTTTTCAAAAAGTTTTTTGGCACACAGCATTGTTCAGTCATATATGTGTTGTGTTGTGCTGTGTCCTGTCCTGTTGTGTCATGTTGTGGTGTAGTGTATTGCATTGTATTGTCTTATACTTTATTGTATTGCATTGTGCTATACTGTAATGTATATATTGTACTGTACCATATCGCACTGCATTGTACTCTATTGTACTATAATGTATTGCATTGCATTGTGTTGTATTGTACTGTACTGTATTGCAATGTATTGCATTGCATTGTAGTGCATTGTGTTGTGTTGCATCATACTGTACTGTACTGTATTGTATTGTAATGTATTGCATTGCACTGCATTGTACTGTACTGTACTATACTGTTGAAGACTGCTTCCACACTATGCAGCAGAGTTCAGTAGCTACAGTGGAGACTCTGGGAACACAGAGCCTGAAATATTTATTGTATGTCCCTTCATAGGACACGTTTGCCCAGCCCTTATCTAGAACAGTGATTTGAGCCTTTTTTTCTAAAAGCACACATGAAAGACAACATTGATGATGTTCTGTAGGGACCCAGTCCCCTCCCTATGCCCCAAGTTTGCCTGTAAGTGAAGCATGAGGCTACTTATAATTGCCACAGATGTCGATGGTGTGTCAGTAACGGTGTTCATCCAGGCTGTGCATGGAGCTATGAGGCTGGATTCTATTATTCTAATCTTTTCATCACTCTTGATCAAGCAAGTCAGAACATAAGGGGATGTGAGTGCTCCTACTCTGGGATAACCTTCAAGAAATCACAATACAATTTAGAACCCTGGCACTCTGAGCCCACTCAGGTCCCTCGCCCTCATCCTCCAGGCCGGGGAGGAGTTAGGGGGTGGTGGGCAGCTAGAAAAGTTCTTTCACTGAAATACTTATGTGCTTGCTGGTAGTTTGAAGCAAGAACAGTTTGAATCTGACTACAAGGCAGCATTTTCACCAACATTCAAGCCCACACTGTGTAAGGTGGTAGTGATAACATTTGAGCCAGACTTGAAGTGGTGATTCCACAATGTATGCGATATTCACACCAGGGAACAGATATTGCATGTAAGTTAGTTATGCTCAGGTTTTCTTCTGCGGAAGGCGACTGGACCTGTGGCTTACCGATTCTGAGTACCTGTGTTTCTAAATAGTTCCACTAACTATCACAGGGATAACGGATATGAAATCCATTGATGTGTATTTTGAGAAGCTTTCTTTCAGTTACCCCAATTAAATGTTTAAACATAAATTAAAGTAGATTTAAGAGTTTTTTGAGTTCTTCTTCATTGTCTTTTGAATTATATGAGAGTACTTTGCTTGGCTTATTTTGACTTTGAAAAGATATTTAGAATCTTATGTCTTCTTTATGAATTGAGAATCAAATATTAAACACAATTTCTTCTCTTACAATATGACTTATATCCAAATAATTAAGCTGAAGTATTTACTGGGCCACAGCTTGCCTGCATGGAGTTTCAGGTTATAATTGTGAATGTCACCCAAAGTGGAAATAAATAATTCCAGTTTTGGACTTCCTCAATGTTGCATCCATTTCAATGCCACATAGAGCTGAGAACCTCTTGACATACTAAAGTTGTGTTCTAACCAAACTCTTTAAGAGCAATGCTTCCATAATTTAAAAGAAAGATAAGATGTTTGCCACACCACCCCTAGGAAGTCTACTTTGCATCATCATCACAATCATCACCTTCAATATTAAAACAGCTGCCATTTGTGGGCATTTATCGTGTCAAGCACTGAGCCAAGCACTTTGCATGCATTGTCTTAATAGATTTTACTAACCTGACGGACGCCTGTTTTTAAGTGAGTATGCTGAGACTCAGAATAAGTAAATTATCCAAAGTTACACCCCTGGGGAAGGAGGGAGCTGAGGTTTGAGTCTAAAACAGCCGGGGGCAAACTACGGCCCGCAGGCCGTTATCATCCCGCCCTTTTGAAATGAATAAAACTAAAAAAAAAGAGACCATACCCTTTTATGTAATGATGTTTACTTTGAATTTATATTAGTTCACACAAACACTCCATCCATGTTTTTGTTTAAGAACCCATTGTGGTCCTCGAGTGAAAAAGTTTGCCCACCCCTGGTCTAAAATGTCTGATTCCTTAGTCTTAACATCCACCCAGCAGGTCTGCCTGTTGTAATTGTAACAAGCACAGTCCTTCCCTGACCTACCTCCAAACAAACTTGTCCTGATTATTTGGGAAAGATAGAAGACAGAAATCAACGAGCTTCTTACAACTGTTTACATTTGAAAGCAAGTGCTTAAGGTCCATATCACCATTGGCTAGCTGGCTCCTCCAGGGGCATGAAGTTTAAGTTCTTCTGGCAAACATTTTAAATTTAAAATACCCAAAGATGCCCACTTTTTCATTGATAACTACCACATTTTCATAATGTCAAGGATGAGGTCTGTTGCATCAGGTAATGAACGTTAGTTGCCACTGAAGGGCTGACTCATAGGTGCCAAGGGCCTCACCAGCTTGGCTTTCTTTGACCCTCCCGGAGAACCTGACTTCATTGTTAGCACAGAGAACTGGGTGCTCATGCGGGCGAAGGAATTTCTGGAAGCCACTGAGCTCATAAGAAACATAGTTGGGATTTGAATTCCGTGTGTGTTTGTTCTAAAGCCTATGCTCTTCTGATTAGAATGAGAAACTATTACCTTCAGTTCGTAAGAAATGGGGGGGAAAAAGATGATTGTTGACATGATGCACTCATCTCTACTGTTAGAAGGACTTTGGTCCAACAGTATCCTCTGAATTGTAGATTTTTCATCCTGCTTTATGGCGAAACTTAAATTTTGAGTTAAATAATAAAATAAAATTACAAATAGCAAAAGCTTCTCTTTTTTTTGCAAGTATAAAGTTGTTCAAATGGGCTTAGTTTTCTTTGTTAGGAATCCTAAATAACCTGAACTCAGCGTTAACCAAACCCTCTGGCTCCTTAATCATAGAAACTGTGTTTTATTTATTCTTTATTCTCAGCAGTTTACATGGTTCTTGACTTTTCATTTATATTTAAATATTTGGTGAATTTAATCACAATTCTTTTAATTTTAAGGTATCGGAGATGAGACACCTGGATCTGATGGGAAATTAACAATATGAAATGATGCTTTAACATTCTAATACCCAGGAGAAATTTAGGGAACTGTTACCATTATATTAAAACACTAGCTGGCTTAGAGATTCTTTGCTGTATTAAAAATGTGGACAGAAACATGGAGGCACTTTGTTTCGTAAATGATGAGAAATAAAAACAGAGAGAGCTTATTTAGTTTGAAATTGTATTGATCCCTATCTCCTCTTATAATATATTATTTGAGCACAAAACTAACATTTCTTTGTCCAATTACAGAAAGAAGGAAAGAGAAAGTGTACAGACGTTCAATATTGAAGTTCTGGTATGAGCTTCAAACCTACTGCTTTAACATTCACCATAGAAACTGCATTCCCAGGGACAATTTGAGAGCATGTTACAAAAATTACTTAAAAACGCATTGCATTTAAAGATCTATTGCCTTCTCTGTCTATTTTAAAGACATTTTCATTTATCTTTACAACTTTCTTGTTTAAAACAATAAAATGGTGTTTTATACAGTTTTGAACCAGAAAGCTTTCTGAAGACATAACTTTATTTGACAGGAGCTATATACATTTCTTAAATTTTTATACAAACATGCGTATCATATCTTCAACTTGTTTAATCCCAATACTGAGAAAAACCCTTATTCACTACAACAAAATATATATAAAAAGATAATAAATTTGTAAGTACTCCATTTTTCTTTTGGATTTGCAAAAATTATTTCCTTCTCATGCTTTCATGGTGAGACATATACTACCTTGTTTCTCTAGTCCTTTCTTTCTTTCTTTTTTCATTATGTATGTACTCAATGGAAAAGCCTCTTTACTATGACTATTAACCCACCAGGCCTGGAGAACCTGATGTTGGCCCACAGAGTTTTCAACACCACGCTAGGTTTATTGGGTATCCACACGGGCCAAACCATGGCTTCACCACTTCAGGCAGTTCTCATCTCCCTGAGGGGAGAGGACAAAATGATGCACAGACAATGGCACCATGGAGCGCTGCATGACCCGGTGAGACCAGGGCGGGAGGCGCCCTGTGCTTGGAGGCTGGGTGGCTGGAAGAGGGCAGGTGTGGGAAGAAATACAGCCGCTGAAGAACGAGCGTGGCCCTGGGCGCACAGACTTTCCTCACTGGGCGCCCTTCCTGTCTGTGGCAAAGTGATGCAGACAGTGACTCATGTTTCTTCTTCATCCTCAAATGCATGAGGGCTGGTGACAAGACTCTATTATTTCCTGAGTGTCTTGATTATTACTGAATTTAAGAGGAAATTGTGAAAAAAGCAGGGCCTGTGAAAATATGCTGATGAGCAATTGAAACCAGGCTTCCAGAGAGGGGCCCTGTTTGGTTCATTTGTTTTGGTGGTTGTTTTGAGGGTTTTTTTTTAAGTTTATTTTTATTGTTGAAAGTATTACAGATGTCCCCTTTTCCCTCCATTGACCCTCTCCACCCTGCATCGCCCCCCTTCTCTCGCCCCCAGGCCCTCACTGCACAATAGTCTGTGTCCATGGCCTTTGCTGCTTCTTGAAGTTCCTTCTGGACTCGGAGATGAGAACCCAGGGAGAGGGAAAGGCATCCGCAATGCCTCCACATCTCTAGAATCTTGAAATCATGTCTCCAGCTTCATTAAGAATCTCTATTTCTTCCCCCATAGAACGACAAAAGAACATGTGCCCATATTAAAGAAAAAAGAACTTTTGCCAGCAATTTCTCTAATAAGGTAATTTCACCAGATCAGATGTCTGACAGGAGTGAATAATATTACCTGGGGACCTTGGTTGAGTGGAGGCATTCCTAGACTTTGACTTTTCTCCCAGCGATTAAACTTAAAAGTATGAGCTCAGCCAAATGTGTAGATCTGGAATTCGCTAAATTACTTCCTCTGACTTCCTTACTTCTCCGTCAGTAATAATTTGATGATAATTGAGCTTTTATAATTGAGCGGCATACAAATATATCTTCTGAGCAGATTTGTACCTACAAAAATATGCTTTCACCTGAACTGCAGAATGTGTATGTGTGATTATGCCACATATTTATTCCAACTCACTTGATTAGAAAAATGCGATAAATAAGTCAAGTAAACCCGCCTCGGTTCTGGTGGAATCACACTCCCAACTCCAGGGAGGGAGGAGGAGAGAACCCAATTGTGATTAATAATGCTCATTACCCAGTCACTCCCCTTATACTCAGGTCTCAGCATTCCCCTCATATAAGAAATGAGAGAAAAATAAGGGAGTGAAACGTGGGAAAAGCCAATAGTTCGGTGCATGTCTAAAGCTGGGTAGAACTATGTTATTTAGGTAACTTTTGGTCCCCTCCTCTGGGCTTACAGTGCAGACCTAGCAGCAGACATACAGTAACTGAATTGTTTCAACTTATCCAAATAGCATTGAAATGGACTTAATTGTTGCACGAGAGGAAAACCCACGTGTCTCCAGAGACTATTAGTGTCATTTAAAGGGCTAAATGTATCATAAAACCTGTCTTTAACCGAATAAAATTGTGCAGACCAACACAATTTTAGCTAATGTTTTCCACATTTCGTGAAATGAAAAAAAAGAAAGAGTGAGAGAGAGAAGAAAGAAAGAAAGGAAGAAAGGAAGAAAGAGAAAGGAAATATTGGTTGTAAAATAAGTCTATTAGGTCACTAAATTATTCGGAACATTTTGACTCTGAAGAACTTCAAATACCTTTTTAAAAATTAAAAGGACTTTGTAGCAAGGTACTTATAAGGTGTATTTGAATGAAAAATTTTCAATTCCACTAGGTAAATTTAGCCTATTATGTTTCTTTCATACCTTGGATTTCAACAAAAATGAACCCAAACTTACAGAAGCAGTAGATTCAAACCACTTCTACTTTGTGCCTTCAAAACCGGAGTGAACTTTGTAGCTGGTTTCACTGACGCTTTCTTTTCATTTTATTTTTGTTCTGGGGAAACACTTCCCCACGGTCTTTTTCTTATTGTTACATGTGTTGTACCTGCTGAACGTGCGCACGGCTTCCTTTTGAGTAAAGTAAATAATGGCGCAGCTCTTCCCAAACAGAAAAAGGTAGAGAAAAGGGTTTAAGCATTGCTTTTATTCCATCAAAGAGACAAAAGAATATTTCTCTCCTCTAAAGGAGTTCAGAGGATAATGGGGAAAAATCAAGAGCAGAGACAAATAGTGAATCAAACCTCAATTGAAAGAACAAATCTTTCTATTTATCTGTCTCATCTTTTCACCGGAGTTGTATATCAACTATCAAGGAAGCTATTTCAAATAACTTCTGCTAACATAATTGTTATTTTATAAGTTTAGTTGCCATGGTAATGCATGATGTAATCGTCTATTACCATCAGAATCCCTTAGTTTTTCATACCTAGCTAGCATATTATTTTTCCCCTTTTTTTCTTCATTAGTCCCCCATGATCCAGGAGGAAAAACAAAAAATAAAACTGTGTCTGTGCTGTTCCATTCTTCTGGAAACTCTCTGAATCGGGACATAATTACCCACATGTGGGAGCTTTTCCTGTAACTGCAGTTTGAGATTTTCCTGCAACTGCTGCCGGTACCATCAGCTCCTCATAAACTGCGCATGGGTGGAAACAACCGCAATGTCTTCATTGTTCGCTGAGAAATGAGCGTGCAGTGCACAGTTTCCAGAGAGAGGGACCGCATGGCAGGTCGCCCAGACCGAGGGATGCCCACGCAGGGGCAGGCAGGCTGGGCTGGGCACGGTCTTGCATCCCAGGGAAGAGCAGCCTGGCCAAATTCAAAGTACAAAAGTCTTTGGCAAATGCCATTGTTCTCAGTGACTGGCTGCCCGAGAGCTGGAAATCTAGGATTATCATAAAATCATGTCCTGCCAGTAGCATCACAGACCAGGAAAACAGATGTTACGGGTGCTCGTGCTTTCATGAGGGATACGCACTACTCCTTCCGCTGGTGACTGTCCCCGTGGCACAGCCTTGTCACAGTAAACTCGACCTTGCAGGAATGACCTCAGAGTGTGCACAGGAAGCCCAGGGCTGCTCCCCTAGGCAGCTGGGGGGAGGGTCCCTAAGGGCACTGACATCTGGGGTCTTCTAGACCAGAGGCCAAGCACCCTTGGCCATCAGTAGGGAGAAAGGGCCTCTGTGGCTGGCAGATTGGACTGGATTCCTCCTGCCCGTCTTCCCAGACTCTCCTTCTCCTCCATCCAGTGAATCCCTAACTGCGGACTCACCTCCAGTGTCCACACCATCTTCGTTCCCTCAGCCCTAGAGGAGCAGATCTCGTCTCTGCTGCTGCCCTTCCTCACACTCAGCTCCTCTGGCTTTCCTTTCCACCCTTATGAAGTCGCAATTATCTTCCACAGTCATCCCACCAGCCAGTAAGCAATTCTGGTTGTTTCCCAGGCCTCGGTCCCTCTCCTCCAGGCATCGTTTGGCTTGTATCACGTTGTGTTTCCCATTATCCTGTCATATTTTAGGGGGAGAAGACAGCGTCTCTCTCCCTCCCCAGCCTACCAGCCTCTGGAAGTGGGGCCCAGGTCTTACTCACATGCGGATCTCCCAGCAGGGTTGGCACAGTGTCTACCACCTGGTAGACAGCTTTTTGTAGGAAAGGAGTCTGACTCAAAGCCCATCCTTGAGTCAAATTTCCAGAGAGGACATAGGTGATGTCCTATTCTTCTCAGCGTATCTGCTCCCATATCCTGAACTCAGACATCAGTTTTCATCTTGTTTGCTATTATCTAGGGAAGCACATGTTTTTCAGATTGCAGAATTTAAATATATACTTGTCCTGAATTAAGTCCCTCTCTTTGCCTGTTTAGGAAAAGCCCCAAATTCCACTATTCCCTACACTCTCATAGATTTTCCTTGATATATATCATGGAAAAGATTTCTGAAAGCTTCTGAGAAACACATAATAAATTTGGTGCTTCTCCCTTTCTTATGGTTTTGTGTTATATTTAGAAATATGATACTTCTGTTTCATTTTTACATTCCCATAAGAATGGCATGTAAATAGTGGGTAAGTACTTATTGAATGCAAGAAGGAGGAAGGAAGGAAGGAAGGAAGGAAGGAAGGAAGGAAGGAAGGAAGGGAGGAAGGGAGGGAGGGAGAGAAGGAGGGAGGGAAAGAGAAGAATGGGGGGAGGGAGGGAAGGAAGGAGGGGAAAGAAATAGGGCATCCTTTCCGTTTTCCTTTAATTGCTGATCAGGCTCAGAGTTCCTCCTCTTAGGTTCAAGGCCCAGCAAATGGCTTTATATTCTGAGTTTCAGTGCAAGTATAAGGGTTATCAAGAAGTTACAAGATAAGTTACTAAAGAGGAAGCTCAAAGGATCCATATTTTAAAATGAAACTATTACAATTATGGCCACACACTACTGTGGGCAGATATAATAACTTTCCTTTCCATCCCATTGATTTCAGGCATTTGAGGGCTGGCTATGCACAGAAGTACATTTTCAATTCACAGATGTCCAACCTGCATTTCTTCACTTGCCATCGAGCTACTTTCTTCACAAATGGTGTTTGGTGGCATCCTTCTCTCTAATTGCTTTAAATTAAAAAGCAATTAGATGCCCACTAATTTCAGATTAGATTCTCTGGGTCAGGACCACAGTGGCTGCAGAATGATTAGAAGTGTGCTTTACACATCTCCTTCCAGGATCAGCCGGACCTTCCGTGAGCAGGAGGCCCCACGATGACAAGGTGACACAGGGGAGCTTGTTTATGGCGGGCTACCCCGGATGAAGCCACCAGTCTTCTTGCTGGACATGTATGATGATTCCAGGTGTGGCTGGTACTCTGAAGTCATCATCTGGCATCTCCAGTACATGATGCCCAGCGAGTCACAAAGCTCGGTGTATGAGGAACTAGTACAATCTCGCTTTCTTTGTAAAACACTTCACAGTTTACAAAGGGCTTTCTTCAATTTACATAGGGCGTTTTTGTTTTTTTTTCTTTCTGAAATTGAGCTTCAAAAAAATCACAGTTTGGGGTGGTTATCATTCCCCCATCTTATAGATGAGGAATGGGAGGAGATTTGGGGACCTGTGCAAAGACTTTGGTTGATCACAGAGCAAGGGTGACAAATCAGGTAATCTAATCCACGATTGTGCTTTTCAATGTGCCTCATCATTCAATACAAATGGAATTATCTGTATTTACAGATCCGGTGATGCATTTTCACATGACTCAAGCTTCTCATTAACCTCAGATTCTTCAGTTTTGTCCCTAATGTGAGAATCATGACCTGAAGAAAGTGGTATTTGTTGCCACTGTGGTTGCCTGGGACAGCGGTTGGTTGGGGCTGCTCTCTCTTATCTCACTGAGATCTTAAGGAACAGGGGAGCAATTTGGGCTGCAGCTGGACTTTATGAGCCCGTGGGCATCATTCAACTCAATCACAGTGGATCCCTAGAAGGATCTGATCTGCCCAAGTCACTCACCCACCAGACTCTGCAGCTGGACCACAAAGTGTCACTTTTATGTCCCTCCTGCCAGATTCTACGAAGAGTGTCATTCAGTGAGTTGATGTCCTAAGCACTCTTTTGTTCAAATAGCTTTTTAGGGGAATTGCCCATAGCAAACTAGCACATTGGTGTAGATGAGTCACCCAAACAATTTTCTTGTTCCAAGGAAATAGTGCACGCTTGTAGGGGCAAGATTTTCCTCTCAGCACAAAATGCCCATTGAAACAGCCTGCATTGGTTTGTTTTTATCTAGGTATATATGAATTGGTACCTGAATATCATACCAATTAAGAAATGAGACCAGAAACGATATTAAAATATTCCTCCTACAAAAATTAAAAGTTAATGTTTAAAAAAGATTGTCATTTGGGACTGCATTGGAATCTTAAGAGTCAATGTTAAAATTATTTGATAATTCTCTTTCAACTCAAACCAATATTTTTTGACTTTTAAATAAAAACTTAAACATATTTTATCTGTTATAAAAGTGAACTTTGAAGAAAACTGGAAGTACACAAAATATAAGAGTATAAATGAAAAGCTTTCATAATATGAACCTGCTAAAATATTCCTACATTTTCTTTTTTTTTTTTTCACTATACATAATTGGGGCTTTCTTGTCTGGGGAATTTTGTATCCCAATTAACATTTCATAAGTACATTCTTTTTTATCGGTGGTCAAAGCTTATATAACTAATTCCTATTTATGGATATTCAGGTTATTTTTAAATTTTTGTGGTAATAAATATAACTGCAAAAATGTATATATCATTTGTATGGTATATATATTCATATTCATATATAAATATATGCTTATAAAATATATTTACATAAATATATGGATGTAAACTTATAAAATATACAATGTAGTATATTTATAATAATTTTCTCACTTTTTATTTGGCTGTGAAAGAAAACCTAAAATTTTATATATGACTTTGATGGATTTAGTTATAATTTCTTTGTGGCTTCTTAATTTTTAGGTATAGAAGTTTATTTTTTAATCAATAGCATTTTTACTATATGCTTTGGCTATCTTTCTAAAAATATAATCACCAATTCAATGGGCATAATGCATTTTGAGGATGTTGCAATATTTTGTTGTCTGGAAGGGTTTCACCAATTCCCACTCCACCCATGACCCCAGGAGGAATATTGCGAATGGTTCTGCAGTATCACCTTCCGGCCTCCCTCTCTGCAATGGAACTTTATGTACAACTTTTATTTCTACTTGTATTCACTTAACATCACTTGTGAGCATTTTTTACATCAGCGACTTTTGACCCATGTACTGCAAGAATTTTTATAACATGTAATACTTGACTATTTAGTCAGGGGCACTGACCTCTTTTCCCTTAGATTGTCAAATAAAAACAATGACAACAGAAATACAACAATAGCTGTCCTGTGTGAATGAATCAAAATTATACCTATTTTTTTTGTCAATGAATTTTAGTCATTAGTTTACATACACCATGAGATGAAAAGGTTGCACAGTGGTGCCCTACATCATTACATAGCAGGACCTCACATCATCTGTTACGGATGTCATTGCGTTGTCGAGCAGGGTGGGAGTCTCTTTCCTCTGTGCCAGTGTCCAGCCATGTTCCCACTGCTGTGGTCATCCAGGTCCCAGAGCGGGGACAACACAGGGCACGGAGTGGGAGCAAGAAGTAAACCTGAGTCATTCTAAGGTCTTAAAATAATATCCTCTGGTGCAGGCACTGTCATTTTTCTCTATTTCTATTTTTAAAAAATTATTTAATATTTCTGAGAGCCTCTATATAAATTTAAAATTATTTAAAATTTATTTTATTTTAATATTTTATAGAAATTAAAATGAAATATGCCTTCTTATTATTTTTTTGACCCAGGGAAAATAACTAAGATATCAGCTAGTCTGAAGCCTAAACTTTGCAATGAATTTAAAAATCCCTTCAGACAGTGTGGGTACTGGGACTCAGGCTAATCTAAGGGAAGAAACTCCCATGTTCACAGAGAGGGGGTGACCGAAATCACGGCATAAACGATGGCCTGGGGTTCCGAAGCACTTTATAAAGTGAATTGACAGAATTCAGTTCCCATGTCGAATTTTACCATCTGTTGAGCTATATTCTATACTTTTTCAATCAATCCTGCCCATCTAACCACGGGGCATCTATATTTCTGAGGAGTGAATCTCAGGAGTAAAATAACTGATGTTTTATAGTAAGTTGGCTTCCTTACAACTTTAGATTTCTTTCTTACTATGGATATTAGGCATATTTTTATTTAGTATTTTCTTAACCAACTTCTCATTGAATACACTTTTGTTAGATGCCTGTTATTTTGTTTCTAGCCACCAAGGTCAGAACACATTTGTCTGCCTGCTGCCTTTAAAGGAATAGGCCATCTTGTAAGAAATAGAAACGGAAAAGTTTATCTCAGGACTTCTCTTCCTGTTGGCTCCGAAAACACATTACTTTATTTAATCTCTGAAGTGTCATTGCCCCTTCGAGCTTCAACTATTTGTTTCAGCCTCAATAATACAAAATAGCATTGTGGAATTTATTTCTCCTTTTTTATTATTTTATTTTATTTAGCATTTCATCTATCATTTTGCTGGCTGATCCACAATTTGCTTTCTTTTCTACGAGCATTTCATGTTTCATCTGTATAATGTCTTTTCGGTCCTTACCCCTCCCCCACCCCCTCTTGCTCATCCACCTAAATCATGTTTTATTTCTGTCCCGGAAGGCCTTATGGTAATTAAATAATGGTGTTTCTTCTAATATTTCTAGGAACACTTTATTATTTTATACTAGACATATTGGATGCTGTGAATTGAAATGGACTTGAGGCAATTGCTTACTTTCAATATTGGTCTGTCATTAGGTTATGTCTAAAGGACAAAATCAAGCGTATTCTGCTTCCTGATGTAGTAAATGTAATTGAAGTTAAGACTATTTGCTTGTCTATGAAGGCAGCATCACCAGCCAGCAGAGAATATCTGGAGTTTTTTCATATGAAGAAAAAGGAGCAGGTACCAATAACATAAGGGTATCTCACAAATGGAGCCACCAGTTTTGTTTGAACAAAGTCAGAGACTCAGACCCACACATCAGACAAGGGTGACCTTTGTATCTAATGACCATGCTTTTATTTTACACAGAAACAAAAGAGCTCTGGGATGCGACCAGCAGCACGGCGAAGGGTCCACATTCAGACACCAGGCCGTCTAACCTTTCCACGCCCCGGTTTCCTCATTGGAGAAACGGTTCCAACCTCTTCACCAGTCTTTTGTTGAGCTGCTTGAGAAAGTATCTGTCAAGCACCTGGCACATGGAGATTTCTCGAAACATAGCTTCTTTTCTCCTGTACTTCACACTTTGCTCAAGGAGGAATGCAAAATGCAGGCTCACTTTCCTGTGGTTTTAAATGTGTTTAATAGCTGCAATTTACTTGCATGTTTAGAGCCTGAATTCTGATGTTCCTAAATATAAAGTTCCTGATTTAATTGATTGGAACACACACACGCACGCACACACACACAAGTTTTGTTTACTTTTAATATTAGTGTTCAACACAGCAAGAATAGTTTGAGGGATGCTCTTAATTTTATTTGTACCATATTCACTTATGTTCTTGAAGACCTGTCAGCACTGAATTAGGATTTGGAGATAGAAGCTCTGCATATGTTGAGAAATGATGTGGCAAAAGTTCCTATGAAGACAACTTTTGTCAATTTGCAAAATATTGAGAAAGATGAAAACTAGTTGCTCCCTGAAGTCATTAATGAAAAGTTCAAGTAATATATTTTTTCAGGAAATAGTCCAAGAAAATGTGTAAGATTTTTTTTTTAACGTAGACTGTGTAAACTACTTTTTTCCCCCCACCGTGGTTGCTAAGAGGCTCACAGATGAAAACAATGCATAATTAAATGAGATTTTTTTTTTGGAAATGTAATTTTTGGTATCCCTGCCAGGTTTTGGTAGCAGGGTTATGTTGGCCTCATAAAATGTGTTAGGAAATATTGTCTCTCCTTCAATTTTTTGGAAGAATTTGAGCATGATAGTATCAAATCTTCTTTGAATGTAATGGCTATTATCAACAAGACAAATAATAAATGTCGGAGAGGGTGTGGAGAAAAAGGAACCCACTTTCACTGCTGGTGGGAATGTAAACTGGTACAGCCACTATGGAAAAACAGTATGGAGGTTCCTCAACAAATTAACAATGTAGCTATTATATGACCCAGCAATCCCTCTTCTGGGTGTCTACTAAAAAAACTTAAAAGCATTCATTTGCAAAGATATATGCACTCCTATGTTCATCACAGCATTATTCATGGTGGCCAATACATGGAAATAACCAACGTGTCCTTAGATAGATGATTGTTTAAAGAAGATGTGGTACACGTATATAATGGAATCCTTTCAGCCATAAGAAATTATGAAACACTGCCATTTGCAACAACATGGATGGACCTTAAGAATATCATGCTAAGCAAAATATGTCAGTCAGAAAAAGTCAAAAACCATATTATTTCATTCATATGTGAGATCTAAAACCGAAAGCAACAAATGAACAAACAAAAAAAAGAAACAAACAAAAACTCATAGACTCAGACAACGGTATCGTGATTACCAGAGGGAAAGGGAGTGTGGGGTAGTAGAGGGTAAAGTGGGCTAAATATATGCTGATGGAAGATGATTTGACTTTGGGTGGTGGGCACAGAATGCAATATGCAGATGATGTATCATAGAAATGTACACTTGAAACCTATATAATCTTATTAATTAATGTTACCCCAATAAAATTAATAAAAAGAAATATAATTTGTAAAATATAAATGAACATACAAGGGCTACTACAAGTATTGTTTGCTGCAATAATTAACAGAACCCTTCTACTGTTAAATTTATCTCTATTTTCCTATGTTCACATATTTAAAATTTTAAATATTATTTTTATGTTTTAAGACTGTAAGCTCTGAGAAATATTTTTGAAGTATAGTACAGTTTTTATGTAAACTGGAGGCCCAGTGCATGGATTCGTGCACTGGTGGGGTCCCTCAGCTTGGCCTGTGCCCTCTTGTAATCCGGGACCCCTTGGGGAAGTAGTAGTACATGAAGTGGCAGACGGCTGGGGAGGAGCCTGAGCCCAGGCCAGGCACTGTGCTGCTCCTGCTCATCCTGGCCCCACTGTGCCTGCTGTCACCACCGCTCAGTAGTGCTGCCGGGTAGGGGAGTGGGGGAGGGAGGTGAGGGGAGAGGCTTGTGCAGCCACAGCTGCATTTGCCAGCCGTGAACCTGGAGTTTGGCACCCGTTGGTCAGCTGAGCGGCACTCCTGCTGTGGGAGCTCACTGAGCACCAGGGGGCAGCTTCTGTGTTGAATGTCTGCCTCCGGTGGTCAGTGCACATCATAGCCACCGGTCAAACGGTTGAACGGTCGCTTAGAGTTTTATATATATAGATGATATATAAAATAACTTTAGCACATTCAAGAGTCAATAAAAGTGACAGTTACCATCTAGGAATTCTTTTTGTTTTCATTAGTTTTCTTTCCACTTTTTTTGAGATATAATTGATATAAATTAAGTTAAAGGTGTACAATGTGATACATATAGCAAAAAATTTACCACAATAAAATTAGTTAACATATAATTACCATGGTTGTTGCCATGGTGAGTTTAAGATCTCTCATAGCCACTTCAAATGTACAACATAGTACTATTAACTATAATCACCACGATGCACTTTAGTCCCTGAAAATCATTCATCTCATAACTAAAAGGCTATACTCTTTCACCAATATCTCTCTTCCCTGCCCACATGGCAGCACTATTCCACTCTTTTTATATGAATTCAGTTTTCTTAGATTCCACATATAAGTAGGATCATATCATATTTGTCTTTCTCTGTCTGACATTTTTCACTTAACATAATGCCCTCAATGTCTACCCATGTTGTTGCAAATGAAAAGTTTCCTTCTTTCTCATAACCAAATATATTCACACTAGAGGGCTGGTGCATGAAATTTGTGCACTTAAGGGGGTCCATCAGCCCAGCCTTCACTCTCTTGCAGTTTGGGAGCCCTCGGGGGATGTCTGGGACTGATGGCTTAGGTCTGCTCCTAAACTGGCAGTCAAACATCCTTAGCGCTGTCGCTTCTGGCTGAGCAGCGCTCCCCCTGTGGGCGTGCACTGACCACCAGGGGGAAGCTCCTACATTGAGTATCTGCCCCCTGGTAGTCAGTGCACATCATAGCAACTGGTCGACCTGTCGACTATCTGCCCCTTGGTGGTCAGTGCATGTTATAACAAGTGGTTGAGCAGCCTTAGCATATTATTAGCATATTACACTTTGATTGGTTGAACGGATGACCACACGACAGGACACTTAGCATATTAGACTTTTATTATATAAGATTTTTGTAATCCATTCATCCATCAGTGGACATGTAGGTTGCTTCCATGCCTTGGCTATCTATATATATAAAAGCCTAAGTGACCAAAAGACTGAATGACTGGTCAATTGGTTGCTATGACATACACAGACCTCCAGGGGGCAGATGTTCTGACAGGCACCAGACACCGGGGCTCATGGCTGGCAAGTGCAGCTGTGGTGGTTCGAGCCTCTTGGCCTCCACGGCAGCACGCTACTGGGTGGTGCAGCGGGGTGGGGATGAGTGGGAGTGGTGTGGCTCCAGGCCCCACTACTACATCCCTCAGGGGATGTTGGACTGCTGGTTTCAGCGGAAACCAGCAGTTCAACATCCCTGAGGGGTCCCGGATTGCAAGAGGGAGCAGGCCAGGCTGAGGGACCCTACCGGTGCATTCAAGGCCTACATCTGGCCTCTAGTTGTAAATAATGCTTGAACAGAGAGTGCAGATATCTCTTCAAGATAGTGATTTGTTTTCCTTTGGATAAATGCTCAGAAGTGGAATTGCTGATCATATTCTATTTATACTTTTAATATTTTGAGTAACTTCCATACTGTTTTCCACAGTGGCTGCACTGACCTGCATTCCCACCAGTAGTGTACGAGGGTTCCCTTTTTTCCACATTCACACCAACACTTATTATCTCTTGCCTTTTTGATAATAGCTATTCTAACAGGTGTGAGGCAACAGTTCATTGAAGTGTGGACTTGCATTTCCCTAATGACTAGCAATGTTGAGCATCTTTCCACATACTTGTTGACCATTTGTATGTCTTTGGAAAAGCATCTGTCCAGATGCTTTGTCCATTTTAATTTGATTGCTATTTTATTTGCTATGAGTTGTACGAGTTTCTTATATATTTTGGATATTAATCCTTTTTCCTATATATGCTTTACAAACATTTTCTTCTGTTTCATAGGTTGCTTTTTCATTCTGTATGTTGTTTTGCTTGATGTGTAGAGCTTTCTAGTTTAATGTAGCCCCACTAACTGATTTGTGTTTATGTTACTTGTACTTTTGGTATCATATACAAAAAATAATAATAATTGCCATGCCAAAGTGCTTTTCTACTAAGTTTTCTTTTAGGACTTTTATGGTTTCAGTTTTTACATTGAAAGACATCCATAATAAAAGGTTAATTTATTTTGCCTAGAATTTGATTAACCCAAATAAAATGATAAGGTTTAGAATTGAATTCCCCTCTCTCCTTTGCTTTCTAGACTTGAAAAAGTCCCTAAAAATATTATCTTATTTTCTTACCTAATCTTTCCTTAAATAAAATAGCAAGTGACTATTTTATCTATTTCACAATAATATAAAATATTTAGTTACACATTTCTCTTTATGATTTAAGTGAAATTAGAATAAAGGATTCATTTTGGAATATTCACTATGTTCTTACATCAAAATTGTTATCCCTGCAAGCTCTAATTTTAAGTGAAACATTAATAATAATGCTACTTACATTTGCATAGCACCTCTACTTTCAAAGTACTCAACCATTATTAATTAGTTAATCTTTCCACTCACCCTATGAGGTAGGTCAGCATACCCTTTATTCTCATTAGACCCGGAGGTTAAGTGGCTTGCCCGAGGACCCAAACATATAAGTTATACTTGAACTTGGAGTTTGATTTCTGATATTTCCTGCAGATCACAGAACTCAGGAGCTCAATATTTAATAGACTAAACTATGGTCGACAAGAATAAATTGAAATAGGTTTTTAGCTGCTCAATGACAAAGCAGTAAATATTTAAAGTTGACATTTTTTTTCCTACCCCTATCTTAGAGCTTTTATAAGGAAACTGTGGCTCATTTTGTAAAATTATAGTAATTTCAGAACAATTAGAAAATTAAACCAGCTTCCTGGTAGAAAGGTCATTTTGAGGAAGAGAGTGACCTGCTTCTTCTTTAATAATTGAGTTAACTGAAAATTGGAGTTTGCCAGGAGCCTTTGTAGTCATTTGACAATTTGACAATTCGCTCCCATCAAGAAGTAAGTTTCAGCAGAAGAGAGATGAGGTAGTGAGTATTCGTTCATTAGCGTCCCACCAACCCCAGCCCCTCAGTGGACACACATTGTGGACAGGGCAGTTGACCCCTCTGGACAGTGATGTCAGAGCTGGAGTGTGCTGGACGCCTACCCTCAGGCTGACCAAGCCACCCCGGCCTCTGTTTCCTCTGTTCACACCGTTCCTCCTGCCAGGAAAAGCCAAGGCTCCATTCGCAGTTTTCATCCTTTCAAAAAGAATGTTGTCCAAGGCATTTCTCGGTCCTTTAGCTGCTGGTGGCTTTGGGGGACCTGGATGGATTCCTTTCCTCCCCTAAATGCCTGGCTGCTTATCACCTGGAATTCATCAGTTTTTGAAAAGTGGAAGTTTCAGTTTCACTTTTATCTTCTAGAGAGTCTGGTCTTCAGTCTTATACAAGTTGGCCAAATGTGAGGTGAAATAGCATTCATCCTGGCCTCACCCAACTGTCTGGTAAGTTCTCATGCTACTCTTCAAATGCTGCTGTTTCTTAAATAATTATCCCTTTTGATGGAGATCAATGGGAAAGGGGAAAACACATTATTAAGGGCTTTTTTTTACAGTCCCTGAACTAATGCATGTGAATGCTACAGGAGAGTAAACAAGCAGCAAATCCCAAAGGACAGCCACGTTAGAGCAGGTGAGTGAAAAGGCAGCCTTCCCTGGTACCAACCTGTGTGCCCGATCCAGTGAGGGTCAGGGCTGGGGACAGGCAGTCACAGTCAACATCATAGATCTCAGTGGTAAACAAAACACAGTTTCCAAAATTTGCCATGTGACATTTTCCAGTAAAATTTTAGAGGATTTAATCACTGTATGAATCAATTATAAATTATGATCATAAAACATTCACAAAAAAAGCATTTAAAAGATGAGATACTTTTAGAAATAATATTTAAGTAATTTTAAATTACATATATTAATAACATAAATCATTAATAATAACATAATATACTAAGAGTAATAAATACTTTATTATTTTTGCAAAATTTGGCTAAAGTTTTAAAACACAGCAATTCAAATGTCAATTTATAAATTCTGTCTGTTTTACTGCTTGATTTCAATAGCTGTCAAAACTAAAGAATGAAAAACCCTTCACAGAGATGCATAATTCCAAGGGGGAGAAAGGCCTTGTGAGCTTTACCCAATCAGGCTGGAATATTTGTTTTCCAAACCCCTGCCATTTGTTTTTCAAACTGTTATGCAAAGACTTTGTGGAGCTCTGGCTATTTGCCTTCCTTCTTCCTTTGCCACTCAGGAGTAACGGCACACGAATAGAAGATGTGTCTTTTCTGTTCATTCTCAGTCATGTTTGGGGGAAAGACTTTTAAAAAGATCAGAGGAGTCTAAGTTCCTCAAGTTTGCAGCTGTAGATTTTTTATTTTTTAGGGATAACAGTTTTACATCATTTTTAACTACAAATTACAGATTAAGGAAACACAGTCATCTGTGTCTTTCCAAACATTTACGAACATGTTTTCTTCCCCCAAAAGCTGAGATTTCTACCATTTTGTTAATAGAAAATGCTATCATTTAGTATGCATTTGGCTGTAAATGACAGAAAACCTGACTCACAGTGGCTAAAGTCATGAAGGTATTAAACAAACTGTGCAATATGTCTTTGCAAGATGGAATAGCAGCTCTGTGATGTCATCAAGGACCTATGCTCTTTCTTTCTTTCCTTTCTTCCCTCGTTAGCATGCTTAGCTTTGTTCTCATGCTGATACCCCATGGTTACAAAATGACTGCTGTTGTTCCAGTAATCCTGTACTCCTTCACATGAGCATCCTGAACAGATAGGAACATGATAAGGGGGAGAAGTATTTATCTTCTTGATTATTTTCCAATTATTGTGGAAATGAAATCTTTTCCTTTAATCTGTCTAAGAAAAAGCTCACGATAGAAGCAGGAGAAAGGTCACTTCTGCTACTTCTTCATGTTTAATCTGCCTATTTGTATCATTTCAGATCTGAAGTTCTTGAAGCTTGTCCGCTTTGTGAAGGTCAGCTGGCAATGCGAGATAATGTCATGTGGATTCCATTTGACAATCTTTGCAGCTTCTGTTTGCAGAGGTCCTGTCTGCCCCTAGGAGAGCTGTGTGCTGCATGTGTCTCAGAGCCATCTGATGGGGGCAGTGAGTGCTAGGGACATTTATCCGCTTTTTATTGACTGAACTAGGTATCTCCTGTTCTCCCAAGGCTGTGGTTTGCAGCCCCTGGAAATAGGCATCCTGTTTTGGACCCGCCCCCCAGGCTGAATAACTGATTTCATAGTGCACAAAGACAAGACAGGGTTTGAAACGCCTTCTTTCTCTTAATCACAAGTGGGCTAACTGTTGGACTTCCACAGCAACCTCACTTGCTAATGACATCACTCTTCTCCCAAATCACAAAAACAGAGATGGACTCATTTCTCCTTCCAGAGCTTAATGAGAGTGACTAGAGGTAAGTCCCCCACAATGTAAGAGAATGTTGTCACCCACATGTGGAGTCTTAGACATGTGTAAGGGAAAAAATATGAGCTGGAGTTCCAGCATCCTTGCTAAAGTAAGCAAATGCAGTAAGATGAACATCCAGGAGTTTGATTTAACTTTGTTTTTGGCCAAGGCCACTTGTACTGAAATGATAGCTGGCCCCGTATTTTCCCCGAGTCTTAGGCTCTGAATGACGTACAATTCAGGAGTAAGTATATTACATTGGGTAGGGAGACTAAGGGATCATGGGGCATCTGGTCAACCTCCAAGGTCTCCCATTGGGATCATCCAGGAATCCTATATAATAAAGAGGCAATATGCAAAGTAACCCTCACACCCTCACGAGATGGCTGCTATGAGCACGCCAGCAGGGAGGTTAGTGAGGGACGACTAAACGATTGAACAAGCAGGCTGTGTAGGGTGACCAGGCTGTCAGGGGGGTTAGTGAGGGATGACCAAATGACTGAACAGCAGGCTGCCTGGGGCAACCAGGCTGGTGGAGGGACCGTGAGGGGCTATCAGGCCAGTAGGGGGCAGTTAGGGGCGATTAGGCTGGCAGGGGGGGCAGTGAAGGATTACTAGTCTGGCGGGGAGGGGAAGTTAGGGGCAATCAGGCCAGCAGAGAGGGACAGTTGGGGGTGACCAGGCTGGTGTGTGTGAGGGCAGTTAGGAGCAACCATGCCAGCAGGGAGGGGGTAGTTGGGTGTGACCTGGCAGGCAGTGGGGGGCTGTTGGGGGCAATCAGGTCGGCACGCAGAAGCAGTGAGGGGCGATCAGGCCGGTGGGGGGGGGGCAGTTAGAGATGACTAGGCCGGCAGGCAGGTGAGCAATTAGAAGCCAGCGGTCCAGGATTGTGAGAGGGATGTCAAACTGCCAGTCTAGGCTCTATCCCCAGGATTGGGCCTAAACAGGCAGTCGGACATCCCCCAAGGGGTCCTGGATTGGAGAGGGTGCAGGCTGGGCTGAGGGATCCCCACCCCCCATGCATGAGTTTCATGCACCAGGGCTCCAGTACAGAAATAAAATCTTAGGCTTCAAGGTGAAGGAAGAGTTGCTGTTTCCTAGAGGGAAATGATGGTTGCTTTGCTTTTTCTTTTAGTCCTTGAGAATTCTGGTAAAGCATTAGCACAACTTAAATCTTACAAAATACGTCAATGCATTTCAGCACCTGGGCACACAATTAATCTTCATCCATCTCTGTAATGCGAACACACCTATGGGACGCTTCCCATTAAATACCTGAAAAGAAAACTCATAATAAATCTCAGACTTGATGGCTCTATCACGGGAGGGTGCTGCCAGTGGCACCCTCTGCAGGAGAATAATTTGGAGGCTAGAAGAGCGGGCAGTGATTTCCACAGTACCTGCCTGGTCCTCAGCATTTAATCCCAGCTGCACAACTCTTTTCCTTCTGAAGAATGAAAAAAATCCCACAAAATATGTTCCTAGATTTAACTTATGTAACTGAAGTGCACATGGGTCACACACATGCATTGTTAGTATTTAATGCCTGGAGGACACAAAGGTGGCAATGAGGATGTTCGGAGGATTGACCTCTGCACTTTTCACACAGGAGGGTCCTTTTGGAACTGCTCCTTTCAAGAGACAAGCAGAACAATTTCATCCCTATATGAGAAGCAGTGCCCTGGTTAAGTAGTAGATTTAATGTCATTATTTGGGTTCAACTGTACTCATAATTTGTAAGGTGTCAATCAAATGTCCCATGTTCTGTGATGGTTCTTTTCAAGCTGTTCTGGAATGTTCTGGAACCAATCTCAGAGGTCTAAAGTATGGATGGGCAATGGCATGTGGGAATGCTACATGGAAGACGCTTAAGCCTCCACCCTATCTTTGATGAGAACACCTTTTCTTTGATCTGTTTTATACACTTGTACTCTGTTTATGATTTTTAATGGTGAGCTATCCATATTAATTTGGAGACGGTTGGTCGATGGTAGATAAAGAGTAAATAAAACAAAAAGTCAGAGATCTGGCAAAATAACTCCTCTTTTCCGAAGGTCACACTGTTTTCAGAATTGATTGATTCTCCTTTGCTGAATTCAATGACTATGTCCTTGTGACTTTGTAGCCATAAAGGTAGAAATATTATAGTAAGCAGCTCTCTCTCTCTCTCTCCTCTTTTTGAGTTTGCTAAAATTTACCCAATGTTAGAGAAAAAAATTTTTTTTATTTATTTAAGAGGACTTGGGGAGACAGAAGTTTGAATTGTAAAGTTAACTTAAAAACATTTTAGTTTGATATAGTTTTAGACTTAGACTTACAGAAAAGTTGCAAAAAAACAACACATCTAGTTCCCATATACCTTTCATCTAAGTCCCCCTACTATGAACAGCTTACAAACCCCAGCACAGTAATTAAAACAGATAATGAACACTAATGCAATGTTCTTAATTAATGTAAATACTCAATTCAAATTTTGCCAGTTTTCTCACTAATGTCCTTTTTCTGGTCCAAGTTCCAATCCAACATCCTGTGTTTTATTTACTTGTCTTGTGTCCCTAGTTTGCTTCGGTCCATGGTAGTCCCTCAGTCTGTTTATCATGAAAATTCTCTGTGTTGTATATTGAATTATTAATACTGGCTTTAACCAGCTTGTTTAAAAATGAAATTTAATATTAGACGTCATTCAATAATATTCTCAAATATGTCAGGACAATAGACAGTAAATATGTATTACCTACATATATGGACCAGTTGTCAAAATCCTAGTTTTGACAGTTTACAACATGTGTATACATTGGTAAAATGGTAGGCTACACTCCAATATTCCATAAGCTGAACATAAGCATCATTATGATGTTGTTATAATACCATGAAATTATGGGGTCTGGTTGTGTTCTACAGATTTACAAACAAAACAGTGAATTCATTGTTTTCATTTTGGTTTAGGATGTGGCTTTGTAAGCTTTCAAAAATGCAGGGAATTGGGAGGGGTTTGGTCCTCTACATATAAGTAATTTCTAATTATATTGCTTTAGGGTCAAATAATATCTCTGTATAAAACTTAAGTGGAAAATTCTTTTTTAGCAGACTATGTGCTCAGTTAAAAAAATTGTTTTAGGTACACATGTAAAGGATTTGCAGTCTCTATATGTTGAGTGTAGGGCTCTCTCTATATTAGATCGATTTGATCACTTATTCAAAATGATGTACAAATCTACAAAACTCTAACCAATGTTTTATATATAAGCTTCTTTAAAAGGTGTGCTACAATTTCCCACAGTATTTGTGGGTTTTTTCACTTCATGTCTCCTGCAGTACTCTCAATTTTTTCTTTATAAATTTTATGGTTCTTTCATGAGGAGAACATACATTTAGGACTCTATTTATCTTCCTGGTTTGTTGCTTCTACTATTATTGTTATGGTTAATTTTATTTCTCAACTTGACTGGGCCATGGGTACCCCAAAATTTGTTCAAACATTACTAGTATACTGGGAGTTTCTTTGAAGATATTTTTGAATGAGGGTAATAAAATAAGTCCACTAAGTAAAGTAGATTGCCCTTCATGATATGGTGAGCCTTATCTAATCAGTTGAAGACCTGAATAGAACTAAGAGCTGGCCCTACTCTGAGTAAGAGAGAATTCTCCAGCCTGACTGCCTTTGAACTGGGACATCAGATCTCCTGGATCTATAGCAGGTTGTCAACCCTTAGACTTCACTGGGACTCGAGCTTTGAAGATTTTGGACTTGCTAGCCTCCCTAATCTTGGGAGTCAATTTAAAAAATAAATATCTTTCTATATATTTATACACACTAGTATATGAACATCCTGTTTCTTGGAGAGCCCTGACTAATACAATTGTTCTAGAGTACTTTATTTCTAATAATAATTTTGCCCTAACATCAGTTTTGCCTAATATTGATGGTGCTACACCAACTTGCATTTGGTTCTTTTTCCATTCTTTACTGTCAAACTTTTTTGGTCATATTAAATGGTGTTGCTTTCTGTAAAGCTCTTATAGCTAAATTTTGTTTATTATCCAATCTGAAAATCTGAATCTTCTAATGTAGGAATATAATCCATTTACATTTATTGTTAAGCTGATACGTATTTGGAAAAACTTCCATCACACTATTTTTTGGCTTCCTTTTCCTTCTTTTCCTGTGTTCTCTTAGATTTAGGTCATCTTCTATCTTCTTTTCCCCATACATGTTTGGGTGTTGTGATAACAACAGTTAATGTTTGATAATAATCTATTGTGTTCTAAGAACTTCATAATTTGTGAAGCCTTCACTGCAACACTACAAGGTGACTAAGTAACTTGGTTTAATGTTGCATAGATCATAAAGACTGATTGAGAGGCTATAGTCTAACAACCTTGTAATACTAATTCACAAGTTAAATACTATATTTCAAATTCTTTAGTGATTGGCTTATATTTTTACAAGCATTTTTTACTGAATAATTAATAAAAATGTATGTGTTTCTACTAAGCAATCCAAGGGTTGAAAAAAGCTTTTTCACTGATCTCCCCTTTTTCTTTTTTCTAAGTATTGCTATCTACTAATTTTGTTATATCTTCTTTTTAACCCCCACTTTCCAAGTCCATCATTGTTATTTACATTAACTGCTCATTTAGATATCCTCACTTCTTTACTCATTACTTCCTGCACGCCACTCCTTCCTTCTGAGGTCAATTTACCATTTCACAGCAGCTCTAATGAGTGTCTATAAATGACAACATGTTGATGGTTGTTTGTATGCAAATGACCTTAGTTTTTGTTCACCTTCACAAGATTATTTGGAAACATATAGATTTTTGCATTTTAATTTTCCCTCAGTGTTTCAATGTATCATTTAATTGTCCTGGCAGCTATGGTGTTAAGAAATGTTCTCTTAGCAATTGTGTTTATTTTACCAATAATCTTTACAGAAGGACTTTGATGGCTACCAGAGCTGCCTATTCTTTAAAATCATGTTTTTAAGAATCATGTTTTTTAAGATTCAGATTGACAGAAAGTTAAAAAGTTAGTGCAAAGTCCTGTTTTCCTTGTTGTCATATCTTCCATTAAGCTTGGTACATTTGTCACAACTAGACACCATTACCAAACGTAGAAACTCTGCAGTAACTGAACTGCACATCTTATTTGGATTTCATTAGTGTTTCCTAACAATCCTTTTTTGTTCCAGGATACTACCCAGGCGACCACATTGCACTGAAGCATTGTGGCTCCTTATGTTCCTCCTGCTTATGTCAGTCCCTCATATCTCCCTTGTTGTTGACCCTGACAATTTTGAGGAGGACTGGTCAGATGTTTTGAAGAATGTTCCTCAATTGGGCTTTTCTAATGTTTTTCTCATGATGATTTTCTCCTTTGGAGAAGGGAAGTGCTACTTACGTCCCATCAGATCAAGGGGCCTTCATGTCAGCCTCGCTTGTTATCAATGACCTTAACCTTGACCATGTGTCCATGGAGGTGCCAGCCAGATTTACCCCACTGTTGGATTACTTCCCCTGCCTATACCAGTCTCGGGAAGCCAGTCACTAAGTGATAGTTGGGGAGGGAGAATTAAGCTTATTCCTAGGTTTTTATATTATCCTAATTATTTTATTATGGTTTCTATTTTTTAATCTATAACCAACTTAAACTTCAATGCATTTCATATTTGCTCATGGGGCTGCATGATTTCTGATCCTTGAGATTTCCTAACTCTCATAATCAAATCTGTTGACTCTCCTTCATCCTGCTTCCTTCCTCATGTGATTTAAAATGTTTCATTGTGACTTCACCTTCCAAGGGATTAATTTGTTTTGTGACTGTCCTGTTTACTTTCAGATTTTGTTTTGTTTTTCTGCTCATGCCCAGCCCCTAAGGGTTTCTATGGTCCTGGCCACACATAGGTCACTTGTTCCTTCAGAGTTCCCTCTGCTCATGCAAAGCCAAACCCCACTTGAGAGTTTCATTTCTCCTGGGTGATTTCCCTTTCTGTTCAAGGTTCCAGCAGGTGGCAAGCTTCCTTGCTGCTTCCTAGTTCCAGGAGATCAAGCTTTCCTTTTCTGTTTCACCACTCAGTGGGCAAGGGAAGACCGGCTGCCCCGTGTCCCCTCACCATGTTCAGGAAGAGCTGTGAGCCTCTCCCACAGGAGTACCTCCTGGTCCCTTTGTATTCCTGAATTTCATGGTGCCTCGCACACAGGTGCTCAGGAACACGATTTATTTTGCACTGATCTCAGAGCAGAGTGTTGAAATGAAGGCAAAGTAAAACCTGTTCACGCTGCTCTGTCCCTTCAAACTCAGGAAGGTGGCCTCTGCTGACAGCGAGCCTCCGCGGTGACCAGGCCCCCAGCATTGCCGGGCATATGGGCAATTGGAGGCAGCACTGAGAGGGCCAGCCTGCGCCTCACATCTGTTCTCTGGCGATCCTGCTGAAGGCTGGTCACACGCTGGCTGAGTGCCCGTTGACAAAGCCTCTGCACTCTGTCCCCATCGATCTCCCATCACTCATTAGTAAGTGACCGTGCTAGACACGGCCCTTGGGCATTTTCCAATGTGAAGCCACTTAGCATTGAGGTGGCAGCATCTCCTTCAGCCTTTCTATAAGCCTTTATCAAACCCACTTAAAACCTACCTGAATCATGCCCACTCTCCAGAGAGGCTCAACTTTGACCTCTGACCTCTCCATGAAGACAGGAACCACCACGCCATTTAGCATTCATTTTTTTTCCTATGGTAAAAAGTCTCACATGAATTTACTAAATATACAGAAGATGGGTAATTTTTTTGACAATTTAAGAGCAGAGGTGTCTTATATTATTATTCTGTCGTCAATATTCTATAGTCCAATGTAAACAATCCCATCTTCTAGTTGTAATTTAAATTTCAGCGGGAAAGGTCCCTGAGAGTTGAATGTATGCAGACATTACGTTTTAGAAGTAAACATTTGAGAAGTTAAAATATGTGTACAGGTGGTTCCATCTATCACTCAGTGCTGTCCTTGTGAGGGGTGCGTGCTCATTGGCTGAGGCAGGAGCCAGGCAGGTCAAGGAGGAGGTCTCCCCAAGCCCACCTCCTAGCAGGAAACAATGTGTGATTTTCTTAAAGTAAACTTTTTATTTGTTTCTCAGTCACAAAACACCGATCACTTCTTTGGAAGAAAATGCACATCTATCTCAGGATGAAAATGGTCTAGCATCCACCCAAAGGTCAAAATTATTGACTGATGGCTTCAGAATAAAGCGCTCGTCCCAGAGAGAGCGAGGGGAGGTGACAGGAAGGTACAGGATACGGTGTCATGGGCTCATTTGTTAGTGCTCTGCTCTGAGGTGGGCTTGTAGCCCTTCTTGCCATGTGGGGAGGTGCTCATTGCTCCCCATCAAGGAGCTACCAAGGACCAGAGGAATTTCCCAGCTGTGGGGCATGAGTGCAGTCCATTCTGAATGCGCCTCATAGGCAGGCAGGTGGGGGCCTGGCTCTGCTGAACCTGGGCCACCGATGGCGGAGGAGGAGAGCTGTGTGAAAATGCGTCGTTCTGCTCTTGTTTACATCATCTGCAGTACAGAAAAAATGGACACTGAGCTGAGCCTTGCACTGTGTTTCAAGATAGAAAATCGTCATTAATGATGACAGAAGAAAAGCTCATTTGCTGTTTTCTTAAACGATGTAATAAATTACTATAAAATAATGTAAAAGTGTTCCAGAGTAGAAGAATATAGATTAACTATAAAAACTTTCAAAAATTAAATCACACAGAGATTTGAACCTTCTGAATGTATAATTTTATCACATTGTATTTCCTTTTAATATCTTTCCATGGTCAACCCCCCATGCACTCAGAAATACACTTTGGTTTAATTATACAGAACATAAGCCAAACTTCTACTTTCTAGTGTTCTTACTGATGTATCATTTAACCTCATTTACTATATTCACATCGGTAACTCATTTCACACAGGGACATCCACACAGGCAGACAAACAGACACACACACAATAAGCTTTTAAATATGTGTTAATTCCTAAGCTATGGCACAACAGGAAAATGTATCCTCTTTATTCCTTGTTTCCAGAACATGTGGAAATGAATGAAATGATGTCTGTGAAAATCAGAAGTCCTCAGAGGTTGGAACAATGAGAATGTGTGTTATTCTTTACTGTTATGGAGAGATGCCACAAACTTAATGCATGCAAACAGAATGTATAAATATTTGCGCACACATACACTCTTGCCTTTATGAGAGTTCATAAAACTCAAACAGCATTCATTGATTTTTGTCTTATTGTAAAGAATAAAAGCAATAAAGTGTACACAGTACATAAAAAACACTTAAAAACTCTCCCCTAACCAATAAAAATATGCTTAACTAGCTAGGACATTGCCTTCCTGTTGAAGATTTGCATATTCACAGCACCTGACCCCTCACTTCCTTTCTAAAAAGGGGGGATTTTTTGCTTCCAGATACTATGCTCCTTACAAACACCAAGATTTTCTTTAATGGCAAAATAAATGGAAAACAGTGCCCCTAAAAGGCACTGGGATTTCATAACGGTAGCGAGTTGTCTAAACACCCCACTGCAATTCCTTGGCAAATTGAGATTAAGATTCAAAGTTCCTAATTTTCAGCTGTGAAGATCATCACCTCAGGTTGACCTTCTGTGGGAAGATCCTTCATGAGAAACACCACTTTGTTTCCTGCTCTTACTTGCCCTCATAGCCTTTTCCGACTTTCGGTGGCAATGTGGCACATTGGAAAGAATTAGTTACTATGACTTGGCCAAAGTCACCCAGCTCCTCTGAGGGCCAGTTTCCTTCCCTGTCAGCCGGGCTTCTGCTTGACGGAGTCCTGAGCCACACTGATCCCAGGGGCAGAAGTCTCTCATGCTGGCATTCTATAGGCCTTCAAACATTAGCTCTCTTCTCTCTTCAGGAGTAATTTTAAAATTTCAAAATTTGTTACCAGATGTATTTTACTTAATTCCTGAGTGTGTAAATTAAACATTGTATTAATGAAAAATGCATGAGAAAAGATGTTAGGTGTAACTTTCAGAGTAATATCCTCACTCCCTTATAGTGAGATGGAGGTACAAGTCCCTAAGTACAATTACTTAATCTTCTAAGGCATTAACCTTCAGGTATGTGCTCAGTATGTCCTCTGCCAGGATTATTTCATTATTGGAGTCCTACAGACACACACACACACACACACACACACACACACACACACATATTAATTGTTCTTCTAATGCGTAGAAGATGTGCTACACGTGGGTAATACAGCTCAGAGCTCCTGGTTCAATACTGTTGCTCAGTTGCATCCTTTCATAACCAGGGAAGAACCAAGTTATGAATATGATACAGAACTACAGAGATCTTCCTGATGGACTGATTGGGTCTTGTGAAAGCTTTGGTGAAAAAGTTAGCTTATTTGAAAAGATTTCCTTATTAATAGAAATAATTCACAAAGAGACATAATTAGTGTCTCTTCATATTGTGTATATAGGTTAAAGTTAACATGCTTTAAAAACAAGGAAGGCTATTCATTTCTATAGCCCTTCCCATACCAACAGACATTAAAATAAAAACATGTCTTCTCAATGAGCATGTTTTTTAAAAGCATGCGTACACTCGGGCTTGCTATGTTTATATCACTTTATTTTTGTTGATCCTATTTTATAGTAATTTATTTCGATTTCCTCCAAGAGACTCCAATATCAAATGTCCAACAAATTACCCTGAGATGAAACTAGATATTTGTAATGTATTTTAAACAGTTGTTAAATTACCCACATTGGCTTATCTCCTCTGAAATTTGCTCATCCAGCTTCTGAATGCTAATCACGGTTTCTGGCTTTTTATTTATATTGTTTAATCTTATATCTGCACATGAATTACTACCCTGCAGCCCAATGTAGCTTATTCTAAGCTTCCTTGAATATCTGTACCGATGGAAAGGGGAGTGACTTCGCAGGTGGCTGGCATGTCGCTGCCAGCTTCCCAGCACGGAGAAAATGCATTCTGCAGAGCCTTCGATGTGGCAGGTATCAGCATATTGCACGGGAAGCTCTCGTGCTAACTTCAAGACAGCTGTAGTCAGGATGGGCAAATGTGGGTAAAAATATGTAGGTGCTGTCAACAGATGTGTTTCTTGAGCAAACAAGATAAAATTCTACATATTACAGTATAGAAACCCTGGCTTATATACTGTTATCCTGAAATATACATCATCTACAGACACATTTATCACCTATTCCAATGAGGAGATTATGTACATGGAGTTAAGAATAACAATGAATGAAAAGTAACTGTGCTTTGCAGAATAAACTGACAATTTCATTCTCCAAAGTCTATTGAGAGGAGACTTCCCTACCTCATGGTAGTGGCTAGAGATATTTGTCTTTTTCGAACAACCAATCTCCTAGGAGCCTGAAAGGACGTGTTTTTTTTTTATCCCTCTGCCTGTTATAAAAGCATATTTTCTGTAAACAGAAGGGTGGAATTGCGCTTATAGAAATCAGAACAGATGGTGCAATAAGAATTTGTCAGCGTCCTCCCAATACGACGACGATTATGGGAGTTTTCAGGGCTAATCTATGATCCTCTGCCTTCTAAAAGCATGTGAAAGATCTCAATGGTGGCATTTAGCAGGGAGTTTTTGTAACACTAATTGTTATTTTATTTAAGACCAAAAAATCCCTTTATTGGTAGGAGGACATATTAGTTTTTATCTAGCTCTATATATTATTTATATTTGGATTGCATAGCCTCCAAGATGGAGTAAGTGAACCTAATTTAAGGTTCCTTAAATTAAGCTAACATTTTGTCACAAATTGTCTCTTTGTGTCTCCTTTCATACATTTCCCCCTCTATTTGTCATCTTCCCCAGCCACCTGAATGGATGGCTTAAAATAATTCTAGTGTAATCATAACCCACCTCCCACTCACTCCCCAAAGAACCACCAACACATTATTTGGGGGAGAAATATCAGCTTTGTATATAGTGAACACTTCATTTCCAAAAGTTTCTTCTCCATTTGGATTTACCAAGGTCATTGCTAATTTAAAATACCTCACAACTTTCTGGCACTGAACTGTGGGCATTTGGTTGGCAGTTTTGTTTAAATAACTCATGACAACCATGAACCAGCATTTTTCAGCAAAAGAAATAAAAAGACTCCATTACCCCCTTAGCCAAAATATGAGCTTGTTGAGTAGCTGCTACCAATCATTTTGCTGAAGTGCAGCATGTTAGGATCCTTAGAGCTATTTATTATAGATGAAATTTTTTATCTCTAGGTAAGTCAAATTTTCTTTATTTTATCTTAGAAAAATGACAACACTAAACTCAAATATTTAAGCAACCTCAGACACTCAATAATTAAGAAAAGCAAACTCCAGAGGCAGCCTTAGGGTTTAGGTTTGAGACACTCCCTTCTTTGCATGTTTGAGCTCCAGTGTAACACACTCCAAAGCAAGATAGCATTCTTATTGTATTAACATGACCATGGCTAGATTCTTGAAGACAAATACAACAAAGGCCTTTTGGTATCACTGGTCATCAGTATCATAACTCATGGAAATGCTCGACAGAAGAAAAAGTATTTATCCAGAATGCCAGATAGGTTATTGGTTTGATGGGATTTTAAAATTTAAGTGCTTTCTTTTTCCCCTTCCAAAGTCATTTGCCCCTCAAGTAGTCATTTGAACAGAGGGTAATGAGGAGAGATCCTTCACAAACCATAAATCAGATGCTTGACTTTGTGGATTCTCATCACCATGACGATTGCGTTCACATTAGTTTATTTGAAAGTATCCAGCACAGTAAATTATATGGTTGCTCTTCTCTTTCCTCATTTTTACTTTCCTCTTGGCTACCTCTGGTAATTTTTCATTCATATGACTACATACTCGGTGCATTCTGCATTTATAAAAATCCCTAAATACATACAGGCTGCACACACGCAAGAACATAATTCTTAGTGATGCTCTGATCTGACCTGGAATGAATGTTAAGGCAGCACAATGGGTCTTTCTCCCCACTTTGGTGCACACAGAGACATTTATTCATTTTACCATTAATACCTAAGATGGCCCCTCATGTTTGTCACAAACACACTCATACTCCACAGTTGTTATCCAAAATGGGCTAACATCCACAAACAATCAAGAAATTAGAAGACTTCTATGGAAGTCAATTAAGTGTAATGGTGGATGTTTTGAGTGTTTCACAGCTGTCCTCATTAGGGCTATTGGTTCATGATGCAATGCGGGTTGAATCTCACCAAGTGATAAATTGGGGTTCTTTCTACTCCCTTGTCCCTAAAGCTATTTGTTTTTCTTTTAAAAGCTCTCTATAATGTTTCCTTAATGTGGGTGGTAAAATAAATAAACCTTTCAGTTAAAATGTAAGTGTCAACATGGAATCCACTAATTTGCTGATTGTTGATGAGAATTAAGCAGTCGATACACTTCAGATGTGATGGATGCACAAGTCCAGTTCCACCAAATCTCAAGCGCACTGTGGGGACTGGAAGGGAGTTATCTGATGAGTAAATGTATATGATATATGATCTTAAGTGATGAGGTCATAAGATTTCCATAACAAATATACCACATTTTCAAATGATAAAATGGATATCACTCTGTTTAGGGGCATCAATTGAAGAAGCTATAGACGGACTCATTTTCGGGAATTCCTTCAGAGCCTACATCAGGTCTTCTGGACTCTTTTCAGTGGTGAAACAGTTTATCCTTCTAAGAGTATATTTGAATTCTTGTCTAATGTCTGTGTGATCCACCATGTCAGCACAACAAAACAGATCAAAATCAATTTAATGAAAAGTGTACTCTAAAGTAAACTCGATGGCGAACATGTTCATCACAATTTTCCATTTTCTATAACACAGAAGTTCACACCAGACCTTCTTCCAAATACATTGATATATCGTTATACTTTAGAAGATAAATTGAGTATACCAGAAACATAGTGGAAACACATGAATATTTTCTCTGGAAAGTGATGTAGGTATATCATACAACTGCTGGTTCATGCTTCTCTCAAGCACTCGTCACTTACTGGGTCATACTGTGATATTTTTATTGTGATTCTTATGCTTGTCTTATTTCCTTTGTTATGTCATAAAGAGCTGGAGGACAGGAACAACATCTTCTTCATAATTATAACTGTCTCTATGTTCAACATAATTCTGTATACCTAGTGTGTGTCCCACAAATGTATACTGATTAAATAAAGTATGATTTAAGAAAGAGGCTTGGGGGCCAAATATTGGGTTGTGAATATCTCCACTGCAGACTCAGCTCTGAGTCTAAGTTCTCTTGCTCCTTGTCTCACTTCTGGTTCCTCTTTTCTTCATAAAGCATTATTTTATCCAGCTCCCTCTGAAAGATCAGAACAAATGTCAAGACTTTGCTTTTCCTGTTCATCACTCAAAGCAGTTGGCACGATCTTCACAGAAACTTTCCTTATGTTCAAGTTTTCTTTCAGAATGTGAGCATCTGTCTGTTGGTCTAATTTTAACTCTTCAGGCATCATTCTCACAGATAATCACGGATTTGAATCAGCCTAATCATGATCTTTTCAGCATTTCCTTTGGTCCTCTACGTGATAGCATGGCTATTCGTCACCTGGGACACCAGAGCCGCCTCATGTGCCTCCTTCATCAACAAAGTGGGGTGGTCCCAGGAGAGGGCTCATGTGGCCTTAGAGCCAGACAGACTGGCTCTGCCTTGAGGTCCACCATTTCTTAGCTGTGGAACTCAGGGCAAATTCTCGGCCTCTCTGAGTATACAATGCAAATACTAAAATCTATCTTGTAATTTAATCAACAGATTAAATGGAGGAGCAAAGACAACATTCCTAACAAGAGGTGTCCCATAAACCTTAGGAATTGATATCATAATATCTTACCTGGTCAACTATAAGGAACAACAAAATGGCCAGGAAGATTGAATACCCAGGAGAGCCCGGGATAGGGGTGGTGGGAGGCATGGGAAGGGGGCGGGGAGATAGACAATGCGTGATCTACTTAATTATGTGCTATTTTAATTGCTATCTATCTTCCCAGGACAGCAATGGAAAGAAATAATCATAGGATGTGACTTCTATACGTTTGCTCAGTTTCTGCAAAGTAATTAATGTTTTGATCAGGTTCAAAAAAATCTTAATTAGGCCTATGAGTTCTTAGGGGATATATCTGTTTTTCAAGTGGTCCATTTAGAAGACTAGGCATCAGTGTTGTTTCTGCTGGCTGGCTCCCTGTGATACACACATGTTGAGTGGACCTGATTCTAAGTCCACACCAGCTGCCCATGACCCTTGGCACTGTCTCCTGGAGGCATGTGATTCAGGGGTGGTGACATTTGCTTTTCTGCCTTCCTATAAGGAGATACTTCTGCATCCATGTGTGGCATTTTACTGCTGGGTTCTCGGTTTTGTGCACATGCATTTGGTAAAAATAAAGCAAAACCAAACAAGCTTTTGAGTTAGGATTAGAAATTGTTTCTATGCACATCCATAGAGGTTTGCAGATAAACTCCCCCTTTTTTTTTAATCACTTTTCTTTTCTCATGCTTTTACTTTGCAACTGTTTGAAGAAATTTGTTCCCAATGAGACCCTAACTTTGTTTCATGTAGGCCTCCCAGGGAACTGGGTAGCCCTGGGGAACTCTGACCAGTGACATGGCATTCCAATCTTTTGGTTCTTTATTAATAAAATTAGAGGCCCAGTACACAAAATTCGTGTGTGTGGGGGGCGGGGTCCCCTCAGCCCTGCCTGCACCCTCTCCAATCTGGGACCCCTTGGGGGACATCCCTCTCACAGTCTAGGACCCCTGGCTCCTAACTGCTCACCTGACTGACTGCCTAACTGCCTGATTGCCCCTAACTGGCCCTCCTGCCCGCCTGATCACCCCTAACTGCCTCTGCCTGCTGACCTGATCACCCGTAACTGTCCCCCCCCGCCAGCTTGGTTGCCCCTACCTGCCCCCCCCCCTGCTGGCCTTGTTGCCCCACTCAGCCTGTTTGGTCATCCATTTGGTTGTTTTGGATGTGACAGCCCCTGGCTCTTTATATATGTGTGTATATATATGAATAACAACACCCATGGGACATATGACAGTGACTTGCCATAGATAATTTAACAGGTTGTAAACTCACTTCAATTTGGGGTGATATGTTTGGATTTAATAAAGTCTACAGTAATGTCCCTAAAAAATTCTATAGTAACATCTTCCTATGTGTCAGTCTTTGATAAAAACTGGCCCTAAAACTTGGCAAAATGCTGGAGCTTGTGTTCTGTAAAGACAACAATCAGAAATTTCATGAATTGTCCATTTGTTTACATTGCAACTAAAGATGGTCAGTGTTTTGTTTAACTCGGTCCATGTGCATTGATTGAGATGAAAAGTATTTGTAGGTCTAAAGAAGGCTGAGCATCCCAGTGTGAATGTGAGGGCTGTGCAAGTTGAACACTGTTCTGAACAGCTTATGTGAGTGTCTGGAAGGTCCCCTTAAAGCCAATATCATGGCAGCCATCTGAGCATGTGTAATTTCATCTCCTGGGATGACAAGGGATCTTGAACAGCTTTCTAACTCCATCACATCAGGCCTTCAAGCAACTCTAAAGGAACATTGATAACGTGGGTGTCTTGCTGTCCAGCACACAGACAGCCTAGCACTTGTCACTGATACATGCAGCAAATACCTGGCATCATTATTTCATATTTATCCTGGTATTGTTATCCAAATCCCTAACAGTGTTCAGCATTTATGAGTAATGATTTCTTTCTCCAGATCTTTTTATAAACATGGGTGATGAATCCTAGTTGCCCTCTGTGATTGGATGTGTGGGAGGTCTCTGAGTTATATATAGAGAGAGGCAGGTTAATCCCTGCTATTTTGACTTTGCTAATCCAGAGGATTTGGCCCCTGAGGCAAGTTCAAGTTTCCTCCTAAGTCTATGAAAGAAAAGGTGCACAAGTTCAACATCACTTTCTTCATTTTCCAAAGGGTGTATTTGTTACCTGCCTGTCAGCTGAATTCTAGACGTAAAGCCTTGAAATACATCCCAGGCATCAGAATCCAGCTGCACATGCGGCAAGATGGGTCTGGTGATGCATCTTCCCCAAATGGCATCGGTGTGTAGAGCTTCTCAGGGACCCAGTTCCTGTGGTCCTTGGGCCTGTGGGCCTGTGGGCTCCTCGCCTGCTGCTGTAGGGACCACCAAAGGCTCCTGTCACCTGGACTCAGAGCCATGGGGACCACAGGCTGTTCTGTGGGCAGTTGGAGGGTCATGATGTGGGGTGAAAATCTGAAGTAATGTTTCCATCAGTGTTAAAGGGTGTTCCTCCAGCAAAAAAGTGCCTCCTGGAACCTCCCTTGTTATGATCCCAACAGCAGGGAAGCTATCCCTCCAGAAAACATGGGCGGCAACCTCAGCTGCGACTACCTGGCTCCCTGGTTCCTTATGCAGTTACTGTAAGAGGAAATTGAGACTGTGCTGGGAGAGACAGAGAGAAAATGCAAGGGAGGCAGGGAAGGATGAAGCTGTAGGTAAGTACCTGTGAGGTTCATCATCTCCCTTAGACATTCCAGCTTTTCCAGAGAACGGGTTCTCTGAGATTTAATAATGTCCCTTTCTCTGCATCTCTCTGAATCATCTTTAATGTAGCCTCAGTGTGGGATTCCAAGGAAATGTCCTTGCAAAGCCTCCTTCTGTCTTAGGAAACACGCCTCACAGAGTCGGAGTTGGTCCCCAGACCAGCCCCTGCCAGCAAATTTCTGATTTGGAAACAAGCCATGGCGGGTGTATGTCTACAGGTATGGGAGCCATCGTGCTGCCGGCGCCCAGGTACACAGCGCCCTGAGGGACAAGGGTGCTGGACATCTGAGGTCTGTGCTTCCCTGTGTCCCTGTCCCTCCAGGTATCCAAACCAAGGGCTTTGTGGAGCGGCTGTCCTCAAAGCCTTGCTTCTCTCCCCGCCCAAATCCTGGTTCAGACATTTCTCCAGCTGCTCTTGCTCCTCTCTCTGAGGACTCCTCCCCTTAGGTAACCAGGGAAACTAGTTGCCATAGTAACATAGACAGGTTCACTCTGCCCACCCCCTGGAAGGATCTCATGCCAGGACTGGGCAGGCTGCTGGGAAAAGGAGGCCAGGCCCAGGGCCAAGTAGATCCCTGCTCTCCAGGCCTCTCTGCCCTTCATTGCCATCTCCCACCCTTTCTGTTACCTCTGCCCCTCTCGTCCTGTGGAAATGAAAGCAGGGACCCTGTTCTCACAGGAGCATTTTAGATGGTTAGCAGGTAATTTAATTGTCTGCACGAAGCCTGGCTGCAGTATGGGATCCGGGACTCCACACAGGTAGACAGACTGCACTTGAACTACTGTCTCCTGCAGAGGCTGCTAACTCGCTGGCGGCAGCGGCGCGGATGGATGTGCCTTGGACAGGGGCCTGGCTCCGAGGAATGCTCCCACTGGCCAGGCATTTACAGCCAAGCCAGCCAGATTTTTAAAAGGGACTGTCCCACCCTCCCGTCTGTTGGAATCTCTACTTCTCACCACGCTCGAGAGGGCCAGGATGGTGAGCTCCACATATTCAATGCAGACTCTAAATGTTTCTAACAGCAAATTTGGCAATGCCGTATGGCCTAACCGGCCTGCCCAGCTTGTGTTGACAGCCCCAGATCTCACACAGAATTGCATGGCATCCCCTGTTGCCAACTGCCAGGAGCCAAGCAGGGCCCCAGGCGCAGCTTTTCTCACTGTTACTCCTTAGGCATCAGAGCAGATTTTGTGGGCTCACAGGCAGGCGCCCCAGAGGGCACCCTTGGTCTGCGTCTGCATTCCCTGGCTGTGTGTAGGTAACTGTTCCTCATCCTCCCCTAAGGACACAGGCAATGCGAGAATACAAAGGCAGGATGTGTGCGCCTCCCTCTACTGCGGGAAGGATGCCGCTCTTGGGAGGAGAGATGGACCTCAAACACCCACTGTACTCGCTGCATTTCTGAGTGACTCACATTCTTTTCTTCCAAGGAGACATTTCTGATCAATTTCTAAAACCTTCTAAGCAACCGTGTGTCCCGCACCAATCCACTCTGGCACCTCTGTCTGCAGACGTGCTTGTCGGTCACACTTCTTGAAAGAGTTCTTTCTTCAGTAAGGCAGGTGCTTATGTAAAATTATTCCTAATATTGTCTTCACAAAAGGAAAAATTGGTCAACTAACAAAGTAACGAAATTCCATATTTCCTGAACCTAAAGAGAATGTAAAGAAATTAATCAACATGGAATAGCTTTTCCTGGACAATGAATGGCCAAGGAATCACCCAGCATTTTGTTGCGATAACTGATTCGGGAAATTCGGAGCAAAGCAGATGAGTCTCCAATACAGAGGAGCCTCCTAGTTCTTTCAGAAGAACAAAAAAAAATTTCTTATGAAGCTAAAGTGTGCATCTAACAATCTCCTGTGTTTCAACTGGCTGGGAGGGAGGACCCCACATCACATCAGCTAAATGAGGGTTTTGGACTAAAATAATCTTGCTGATCTTTTCCAGCTCTGACATTGGATGCTACGTATGTTTTCTGACATTTCACAAAGTGTTTGGAAAAACAACATCAGCTGTCACAGGTAATAAGGTTTTTTTGTGATTTTTTTTTCACCCTAGAAATGTTGTTCCTAGGAAAGTAATGGTTTTATCTACAGCAGGATTTGGGGGACATAGGTGAGTAAAGAGAAAGGAAAGCCTAGTCCTGAGGCCTCGTCCATTCTGGGGTCAACCTTCCATGTTCTCACTTCCAGAGCTTTGGGAGGGGTGACTGAGAGACAGCTGGGCCATAAGCAGGAAGACAGAGCTTCTCATGGAGCGTGAGCTCCGCTGTTAGAGAACCTGGATCCGAATCTTAGATTGGCCATGCTCTTGGCAAGTCTACCTATTTCCCAATCCCCCCTTTCTTTTGTTTATTTGTTCATTTATTTACTTATCCCTTGCTAAGTACTAACTGGATTTGATGCAGTCTATATCTCTAATGCTAATCTCATCTCAAAACACCCTCACAGACACACTCGGAATAACAGCTGATGGAATGGCTGGGCATCCTGTGGCCCAATCAAGTCAACCAAAATCAGCCCTCACACTGGCCTATTGCTAGACAAAGTCTTCATTCCTAAATGGTCCACTCTCCCAATTTCTCGTGTACCAGGACTCATATATAGAAACATTATCTTGCACATTTATATTTTAAAGAAATACATTTGCACTTTAACCAGCTATATTGTTTTTTAATATTATAGTACTCCCCTGAGAGTAGCAACTATTTTTCCCTTGGTATTTAGGCATGTTATTGGTCTGCTAGACCACTTGTCCCTGAGGCTTATAGATCATTTGACTTGCTGAGATTTAAATTTTATTTAAATTTTGACTCTAGCCATTATTTCCAAACCAACTTAAGGATTATAGGCTCTGTGTTTGACCCTAATATTCCAACCTGTGAACTCGTTTCCTTAGTGTGAAATTACATTATGTAAGAGGCTCCCCTTTGTCCATTATCTGGGCATTTCAGTGACAGAGCTCTCAGAGAGGCACAGTATTGTAAATCAGGAGGGGCCAGGAGGTGCAAGGGGAGAGAAGAATCATTTTAAGGCCACTGTGGTAATTTCTCCGCTCCCTAATGCCGTGGAAAGAGCACTGTGAAGAATGGGCATGAGGTGTTCCTTCCTGGCAACTTGTCAAAGGAGGAATATTTTATGCAAATGGAAATATTCTATTCCGAGAAATAATAGATCTATAGTGCTTTCATTCTCGTGTTTAACTGGACAAGGTTTACCTTTAAAAGATAGGTCGGCCCTTACCAGCGCTACTTGTTGAATAAAGAAGGAATACCGAGAACATATTAATTGTGCGACATTAAGCTAATAGCAGGTAACCCACATACCACACTTGAGAGAGGTCACAGATAAAAATTGGCTAAAGAATAATTGAGTGGGCTGAATTACCTTATAGGTATTGAAAATGATAAAATCAAGTCAGTAGAGAAGGATAAGAAAAGACAGGCACTGATGAGATGCTGAAATAGTGACCTTTGGTGATCAGCTTTGTGTTCTATCAGGAGAAATTAAATCGTAAGTGAGAATGTTTTAATTGGTTGCTCCCACTTTGATTCTGAAATACTTACCAAAACCAAGGAATTTAGAAATAAAATGAAAAAAGAAATTTCATTATCTGGCCGTTTTGTCTTCACTTTCCCCATCTCTGTTCCTGTGTGAAATTATACAAAGTATGCGGCATTGTGGTAAGATTATGACAGTCCCCTTTGGCAGATTCTTGGACAAGCCCTGAGGGCTGTGGGTGGAATGGTATCCCCAGTGTTGAATTACATAACACGAGGTCACAAGAGCCACACAGGGCGTGTCATGCCTTGCTTTTAAGCACTCCACCTGGGAGGCCTCAGGAATTCAACATCAGGTAGCAAAATGTGTATTACGTGCGAGGCATTGTGAACAAGTTATAAAACATAGGGCACAATCTTTGCTTTTGCTGTTAGCTTGCAGCTGAGCAGGGAAGTCAAACAATAAACAACTTTCTTATAATGTGGGGGATGTCAGACAGAGGGTGATATAGGAGCATTCACCAAAAAAGTGAATACATTATACTTAGATTCTGAAAGCTCTCCATATTGTATTTATTCTCTTCTTAACAGCTCAGTATTAACATCTAGTCATTTTTAGGTACATTGATTAATGGTCCCCCAAAGTGCCCTGAGTGCCTCTGGTCCAGATCCTCCAGGAACTCATGGCTGGAAAGGGTATGTGGATGATGTAACCACAGGGTGAGTCTTTGCTGCAGTCTGCTGATGCAGTTAGATGGGCACACTCTACTTCAAAAAGCAGGCATGGATCCTTTGTACCACCCTATTTCTGTTTTCTTGAATGAAAAACGAAAGGTTAATTTATGTTAAAAGCAAATACTTTTCATAGGTAACAGTATGTTTTTCTCCTTCCTAAGCTGTATCAAACATATGTTAATTTCTATAATTTATATTTTGTCTTTATTTTGTGCATTTCTATCAAATGGTATCACTAAAAAGGTCTATTTTATAATAATTTTAATAGTATCATTGAAAGAAAAATGATTATAAAAGCTATCAATAATTCCCTGCCAAACAGCATACATACTGTTGAATTAAATTTAGAAATACATACTTATGAATCAAGGAAAATCTTCCATATGTATGCATTGTGCAAGATACTGCATATGCTATTGAATAGGAATGAAACAGGATTACAGTGGGGCCTTGAATTACGAGTTTAATTCGTTCTGAGACCGAGCTCATTAAGGAGCTCATTAACTCAAATTACTCTATCAACTCAATGCAAAAAATCGGCCGAGAGACAGCTGGTATCTCAAAAAACTCATTAGTCAGGACACTCGTAAGTCAAGGCCCCACTGTATTCTGAATTTGGAAAAAAAGGAGGAAACTTTGCTATTTCTGGGGAAAACATCCTCCATGAAGCTAAGTCATACTTATGGTAAAAAACAATGGGAACATTGAATTTTCCCCAGCGTGCCATGTTCTCTCTCACACAGAAGTGATGCATGGTAGATATGATTTGACCTTCCCTCAATGTTACCCATCAAAAACCTACCTGTTCTTCAAAGCCATTGATTGATGGGCTGTTTTCCTCTCCCTAGGACTGATCTATGCACCCTCCATGGTGCTGTTTCAGTCCTATCCTGTTAATGAAATTCCTTATGTGGTGGGTTCCCTTGTGGGATATGATCTGCCTGGTAGGCAGGACATGTTGTCTTTTCATCTCTGTGTCCCCTAGAGCATGTGACACTGGACCTCATACAGTATAGTTGTTCAATAAACGTTTTACTTCTTATCATTTCAAGTAGCTCCAGGGGAACTTGGATGATATAAATTCTTATGTCTTATATGCATTTGGTAAAAAATGAGTAGAAGACTACACTCAACATGCTGTGTTCCATAAGAAGGTCAGGTGATGCTGTTTAGTCATCACTATGTTAGGGCAACTGTCAGTACTTCAGAATTAAAGGTGATCATGATCTTGATACACTTTTGAGGTTTTTCCCCCATTATAAAAGTGCAAGCACATCCACGTAGCAAAACTAGAATTGCATTAAAATCATGAGGAATATGTGTGTACACTGTGCAGTTATACCTTTGAATGGTTGGAAATTATGATTCTTTAAACAGACCTCACCATTTATGATCTGAATGTGCCATTTCAAGAGTCTTCCCCATATCTTCTATTTTCAGTTTTCATCATTCAACTGGTTCTAAGTCCTATTCACTTTGGCATGAGTCCAGCACCTTCCTCTTTGATCCCAGATAAGCTGATTGGTGACAGAGGTGGCAAGTTTGGGGATCACAGCCTCCCTCCTCTCCTCTGGCTATGCTTTTGACTCTTACTCCCAATAAAGTAGTAACAACTGAGTCCAGTAATATTTAGTGATTAAAGAATTCTTTGGGGAATCATATTACCTGCAGGAACTGATCTGGTCTTCTTTGATTCTTATGGCTCATCATGCAACCCAAGGTTTAACATTGTCCCTTAAACATGCAAAGCTCTGCTCTGAGAAATATAAAAGTTATCAAAGCAAACTCCAGAGGAGGTTTTATTCCAAGATGCTGCATAGGGCCCAGACAGAGATCCAATAGGTTCATTTACTTTGATCATCTTGAGGGCAAGAACATCTTCTTATTTATCCCCAAAGTGCCTTAGGATAGCACCTGGCACTTTTGTGAAACCAAAGATGCTTCCACAAGAACCCACAGCTCCTGTGCTAAGACTTCTCAGAGGTGGCCACCCAGCAGAATGTCACCATTTTAGCCAGCCTTCATTTGCATGAAGATCTACAGCAGCTGTCTCTGGGGTTCCTCTGGAGGGATAGATCTTGTACTTGTCCTTGAACTTTAATCATCCAAAGGACTTATGAAAACTCAAAACTTATTGGGGCCCCACCAACAGAGTTTCTCATTCAGTAGATCTGGGTGTGACCTGAACATCTGTATTTCTAACAAATCCCAGGCTGTGATGATGCAGATTTGAGAACTAGAATCAGTGTATCTCAAGCTTCAGTCAATGTGCATGTGGATGACCTGATGACCTTGTTCAAATGTACTTCTGTTTCAGCAAGTCCTTGGTGGGGCTTGCGATGCTGCCTGTCCACCAAGCTCGCAGGTGTGCTGATACTGCTGGATACAGACCACTGTTTGTGCCAAGACCCTCCAGCAGAGGTCCACCCTAGCTGGTCATCAGAATCAACACTGAGGTGGTCAGCCCAAGGCCAACCAAACCAATAAACCACAAGACCGTGACTCTGCCTATGGTCACTCAATGTGGACTCTACACAAATTTCTCCAATATCAATCCTGCCTCAGCTCTGGTTTGAGCTGATACCCATACTTTCACATTGATGCTGAGGATGCCTCACTTTTCACCCACCCTTCTCTGGGGCTACTGAGCTTTCTGCCTTCTCTGGGGCTATTGAGCTTCTTGCTCTGAACCTGGAGATGCTTGGCCTCTGCTCTGCCTCCCCATTTGTCAGTCTCCTGGCTTCTCCTGGTCCTTCCTGGCCCATCACCCCCATGGCCCTGACTCTAGTCTGATAGCACATGAAGCACCTTATTAAATATTTGTATTTCTAACTTTGAATTCCAATGTGGGTTACCAAGAATATCTCTCTTCCCCATGAAACTCCACCCAGAAAAATCAGGAGCCCTTATGTGCTTCTTCTACTGGCCCAGTGGCAGGAAACAGTGAGAATGGCCATGGCCATGGGTGATCCTGGGATAACTGGAGAAGCAGAGAGGATCTGGAGTCAGTGTGCTCCCTCCGCTAGCTTGCTCTGCTCACTGTTTTCTATTTTTTCTGTTGTGTGTTAGGTTATAGCACACAGCTAGATATTCAAAATTACTTGATGGATTGCAAAATAAACTATCATAACTGCCAAAGCTGAAAGAATATCATTTTCAGATACATAGCAACCCAATTTATACATCAAAGAATGCTATTATTAAGTCAAAGAATAGGGGGGGAAAGCTATTCCAGATATATTCAATCAATCAAAAACAGTAATATAAGACTCTCTACTGACGAGGAGCTTAAAATGTTGTTGGGAGGTAAACCATATTTACAATTAGGGAATAAGATAATAACACGTAGTGTATGGCGTGTGCGCACGTATAAGCATTGGAGTTGCTATAACACAATTCTACACGGCAGGTCTCTCTTTCAAGAGGAGCATGAGTAGAAAATAATAGGGGTTATTTATGGAGTATGAACATAGGGCCAGGTGCTTGTGGAGCCCACTGTCTCCTCCATTTTCTTCAGTGAGCCCTGAAAACAGGTACTTTGACCAAGTCCACACAGGGGAGCATGATAGAACCTGGCCTCCAAGGTTATAACCAGCAAGAACCAGTCTAACTGTGGGAAGGATGCCCAAGGTCATAACCAAATGACTGGTGATCAGTTGTGGGATTCTCCCCAAAAAGTGCAGCTCACAACTGAGCAGGGAACAGCACCAGACAATATAGCCACATATAAACCAGCCTTTCGATTTAATTCTATACTTTTAGGCAATTAATGTATTCATATCCTCCTTGGGAGTTTTTCATCTCCTGTTAATCCCCAGTAAGATTGTGACTGGGAGGAAGCTAATCAATATTTCAAGGTTTCTCTCTCACATCGATGTCTTGCTCTCTCTCCCTCTCCCTACCTTTCTCTCTAAAATCAATTTAAAAACATTTTTTTAAAAAAGAACACAAGCAAAAATCCAAAATAATCTACAGAAATGGTGAATTTCCTTGTTTCTTCAAGTGGTATTTCTGACTTCGGGTTTAGGACATCAACTGATATGGCTTCTTCTCTGGGGTGAGGCAGGTGGCATAAGGAGCATGAGCTCTCCCACTCTTTAGTTCATGACTACTGCATATGTGCATATGCTCTCATGGAACATAAAAACACAAGGCCCCAGAGAGTTTTCAACCTATGGTAGACATTAAGGAGGTGGCAGCCAGCAGTAAAAATTCCATTTATGCAGATATGGCTGGTGCAGAGAAGGCTAGAAGACAACAAGGCTGGAGAAAGTTTTTAGGAAAGATTTACAGGTCAGGAGAGTATGTCTAAATCATAAAAACCCGAGAAGCTGCTCCAAGAAGTTAGGGAAGTAGACTGGGAGAGGTGTACGTCCGGAGGTAATAAGCTGAAGTGACCCACCAAACAATTAAAAAGGAAGCGTCGGGTACATCTTAACATGGCCACCAAGTAAGTTATCACCAGCCCATATATCACCAGATAGTCATCTTATTTAAAGAGCTATTTCCCCCAAATGGCTTTTCTGGAATGATTGACCATTTGGGACCACAGCCGTAGTTTCATCGGCCTTGCTAAACATTCCATGATATTAGAAGTGAAGTGCACACCCTGTTTCCTAGCAGAGTTCCCTGGCCAAGTTCACACCCATGTTAGATGACTAATACATCTCCAGATAAAGATAATCAAACATTCTTCAAAAGTGCATTGATACCATGATGATTTCTGAGTCATTAGAGTTATTGGTAGGGGGAATGTTGAATGGTCCCTAATGAGGAATCAATGGCAGAGATGTGACTTAACTAAAGCCCCATCTCTATAAGGGTCTTTGTACAATGTGCCCATGACAGGGGAGTTCTGGGTCTGTTGTGGGGTTGTCAGAATTCCCTAGGGCAACACTGCCCCCAAACACAGGAAACATCCCTGCTCTGGAGAACCTCCAAATGGGTGTCCCCCAAGTTCACTGACTGCACTGAGCCAGGAGAATGCATGAAGCACTCATAGCATCTATCACATGTTCTTAGCAATGAAAACAGCACAAGTCCTTTAGAAAAAATGCAAATTATGGAAAAAATCAACTAAATTCCACCACTCAAGAAAAAGGACAGTTGACATTTCAGGTACCTTTTATGAACATTTCTGTATTGTTTGAATGAACATGTCATGAGCATTGGAATTTCTTTAGCCATTTCATTTCTAAGGGCAGTACTGTGCTCTCTAATAATATTAACATCTGTTATGTTTGATTTGAGCTGCCATTTTGTATCTGGTGTTGGGCCACTTAATCTTAAGTTGCTTTCAATTATTCTGATTCTACAAAATGGGTACAATTAGTTGTGTTTTGTTTTGTTTTTTTTCTTTAGGTAGGAATACTGATGTTTAGAGAACTTCATGTACCAGCCTCAAATCACTCAGATTTTTCACTGTAACTTCCTTATACCTTTTTTCATGTCCATTGATTAAAAACTCCTTATCTAACAGCCTGCATTTCAGTCCTGTCGGTGATACTATTGCATCTCCCTTTTCACATTAAGCTGGAGCACCGATTGCAGGCTAAGATCCCCAGTTCCTGCTCCTCATTTTCCATGTCTATAATGTCGAGCCATGGAATGCAGCCCATCTGTAAATACCGAAGTGCTGTTGCTGCCATGGATATTTATGGAAAACAGATACTCGATGACAAAAGGACACCTGAGCAGCTGCTGTGTGATGAGCTCTAATGGGGCAGCTGCTGTGAACAGGGTGGAGTGGAGGACTCCCCCTGGGACTGAGGGGGGGGGCGGCCCCTGCAGAAGGTGGTATGATTGGGCACCACTGGGACCCACCGGCACAGAGCAATCAGAGCGGGAGCTTCCTTCAGTGTGGGAGAGGCCAGCACATGAATCTAAGAGATAGAAATGTCAAAAGTTACAAGAGCTCAAATAGTGGCTATGGTTGTGGGCTGGAGGAAAAGTCTGTACTTGAGTAAAAGTGCAAAGAATTCCTGGCAACCAATATGCAGACGTGGATTAAACCAACAAATTATGACAAACTAGAACCAGGTCAGCAACAGGAAAGCATTTGCAATGCATCATGGGAATGGGACATGCAGGACAATGATTTCATCTCCACACTTGAATTAGTGTCATTAGACTGAATCCTCCCCCCAAATTCGCCATCTAGGTCAGGAGGAAGGACATTCATCCATGCTCCCTGGAATTCTGTATCAGTATTTCCAAAAATATGGCCCTTTGCTTAGTCATCCATCGCTAGTTTCAAAGGTGTTCTTTCTTTTCTATTCAATTGGGATGTTTGGAAATTTTTCTGGATTATTGCAGTCTTTTATGAGTTGACCTTTTTGCTCCATGCAAAATAGACAGTGACCTTGGCTTCATCCAATCTGTCACTGAAGAGAATAGTTCACCTTTTCGTAGATCTGGTACATAAAGAGACCACAGGAGTTGGTCTGAGAGTTGAAACGGCGAGTTGGGTCAGTGGTGAGTCACTGCATTACAGAACATGCCAATGGGCTCATGACTACAATGTGGCAGAGCAAAGCTGCTACGTTAGGCCAGCATTATGAGTACGTGGCCCACAGCTCCCATGACAGCCCTCTGTGAGCCAGGCATTGCCATGGCGCCTCCACCCAGCTGGCTTTCACTGGCATCACTTTGAGCATCTCAGGAAAGAGACTACCCACATCAGTTATCGCTTCAGGACATGTGTTTTTAAAATCCCTTTATGTTTGGTAAAAACCTCTGCTTGAGTAAACAATTACATCACTAATTGCTAAATATGACATTATCAGATTGTTTTGACTTCCTGGGGCTGGGGGTAAGAAAAAAAGGTTAATTACAGTTACTTTTGTCTCTAACTAATGGAAAGCAGTGTTACAATCTGGGTGCTGCCTGCTAGGAGGTTGGCAATAATCTCTGTGTGTTAACCAGGGTAGAATAGAATGACCCAAAGTGTGGATGTCATTGCGTTACCTGAATGTACCCAGCAGCCAGCAAAAGAGGTCTCTTTCACTAAAGACTAATTTTCACATTAAAAAAAAAATCTTGATTATGGGCCTAGTGTGGTTAAATTGCCTGACGCAGTAGGGAGTCTACACTTAGCTTGGTAATATTAAGCACTGAGAAAATGCCTCAGGTGATGATCAAGCTGAGCGGTAATTCAACCCCCTGATAATTCTCTTTCAAGAAAATTCCACCAGGTGGCACAAAAAGTCTCAAAGTACCACTGAGCATGCTCTCTCTTCAGACCACAATGAATTGGGAGGAGAAAAGATTAAGAATTGTTAAAGATTGTAAGAAACCTCCCCTCTTTCTTCCAAAGGTAGACATTCTTATCCACAAACAGTTTTTTAAAGACAAAAAAGGATATCTGCAACAATATATGCATTCCATACATTCGCTAACCTTTATCTTTTGAGCAATGCACAGAACATGCCAGAAGAGATAAATGCAGCAGTGTGGGAAGAGAAGGAGATTTGCAAAGTTGCCAGTTCACCAAATCTGAAGTCGACAGGTTTTCAGATAAACCCTAATCTGAAATCTTTCCAGGAGTTTAAATGCAGTATCATTCATACGAGTTGTAAATGTTCTGGCATGTTGAGAATCCATAGTGATTATAAAGATCTGGAGAGTTTAACTGACTGGGGAAAGACTTCATCTTGGAGTAAAATAAAGTGAGATGGTTCTATTTATTCTGGATTCTGTCACTACTCCTTAAAAGCTAGTCAATGTTTGCCCAGCATCAGGAGTGAATATATACTAGGATGAGTGTCAATTAAATGATTAGAAATTGCTATTATATGCAATCCCATGTGACTACAGCCTGACAAATGAAGCCTGACAAATGATGGGAGAGTGGTTTGGCTCTAGGACTGTGGTGACCTCAAATAACCTATGGAGGAATTTTCTTGGCTCCCTCTGGCCAGTGTCTGGACCCCAGAAATTCTGACTTGATGTGTCCATGGAAGGGTCAGGCACATGCATCTTAAAAAATATTTTCCAGATTATTTAATGTGTCTTCTAATTAAGAGACTTGGATTTAGTTTTCTTTAATGATAATCATGGTGTATCTCCTGGAATTCCATCCTAATAGACCCTTCCCAAGAAGCAGAGGAGAACAATAGCCGTGAATTGATCTAGAAAGAAATCTAGTCCTTCTTCCTTATAGAATTCTTCATTCTTTTCTGGAGATGGAAGGTGATTTAATCATATGAAATTTCAAGCATCCTTTATAGTCACCTGTCTCTGAAGAAATATCTTGTCCCCTTAACAGAAATAATATATGAACACATAAGAATATCATATAAAAAATTGTTCTTAAACTGAACCTTGTGATAACATAAAAACATTCAAACCTGAAAAAAAAATTGTGAGTTTATTTGAGCCAATCTGTTGATAATTGCCAGGAAGCAGAATCTCAAAGGGTTCGGATAACACTCCGGAGAATGGCAGGTTGCATCTAAATTTATACATTGCAATCAGAGAAAGGGACGTAGGTGGGTTACATGAAATCCACTGGTGATAGACCAGAGAGGTGGGAGAATGCAAAGCAGGGGGGAAACCCCTGGCAATGGATAAAAAGCAAAATGATAGACAAGTACTTAGGTGGGTGCAGGAACAATTAACATGATAATGAAGGAATTTGTGGTATCTGTCCTGGGGCCCAGCACATTAGGTTGTGCCCCAAGGGGTCCAGAAAAAGGGAAGTTACAAGTTACCCAGACATTTCAAGGGTATGTTATTATAGATGCCACAAGACAGATAGGCTCAGTTAAGGTAAAGGTTGACCTTGTCAATGAAGATACCGGCCTAGGATGTAACTACCCACCATAACTGCTTTTAATTAAAGTTTAATTTCAGATCATCCTTTGTGGTTACTTTAGGTCTCTGAATTTGCAAGACTGCCACGCAGGCCTTCCCTGAGCTTGTCAGGTTAGCATGTGGCCCCTTTCGTCCATACTTGAAAAGGAAAAATTTGAATATTTTAAGCAGCAAGAACATAAAAACAGAGATGCAAAAAACTAAATTTTGTACTGGAATAAATCTTTGTTTATTTGAACTGGAATATAAGCTATATAAAAGATAGTGAAAGGAATCAAGTCTTAAATTTTAGACTAACGTGTTTGTAATTTATTCAGCATGAAGGCAAGAATGTTTCTGACCCAAGATAGAATGTGATTGTTTTTATGCACTCAGAAGTTTACATATATCAGCTGTGTGTAAAGTAAATTGGAAGAGACCGAATTAATACTTGCCTTGTAACGAGTCCTTTCTCAGTATCAGGCTTTGCAACAGACACTGATTTATGGTCAGCATTTTATTTAAACCTTATTATGACCTTATAAAATAAGAGTTCTCATTCCAATTTTGAGCAACAAAAACAGTTGAGGCTGAGAGAGTTCATGTTCTGACTAATTTAAAATGTAAAGTTGTGGAACAGGAGTCAAACCAATTCTGTCTGAGTCTTTAAGTATAATGATTTCACTGTCTTCTAAATGATTTTGCTTGGTTATCTACATGATTTTGCTGAGTTATCCAGGTAATTTCACTGAGTCATCTATGTAATTTTGCTGAGTCTTAGAAGTGATTTCGCTGAGTCATCATGAGTGATTTTGTTACAGGATTCCAAGGCAGGAGGAATAGGGAAACTGAGACAGGAAATTTAAAACAAAGCCAAACAATGGGCAATTTGCAACCAGCTTATAACAAACAAACTATTATCTTCCTCAGCCAAGGAGATGAGAGCAAATGGTTAAAAAAACCTCCCCAATGAGAGAATGCAGAAAGGGAGGGGGGACGGGGGAAGGAAAAAAGGGCAGTTTTACTGCCTAAGCAGAGAAGCCAGCAGTCTCAAGGCTTGGCAAGATAAAGTTGCCAGGTGCTTCTCATAAATTCTGGGAAGGCCATAACAAAATAAAAAAATAAAAAATGGGACCTTGAGAATTACTCTGTACCAAAATAGTCAGCAGAGGAATTTTGAGACCTGTAGACAGGAGGGTATATAATGCCTGGGGCCCTCACCCAACGGCTCTTCAGATTAGCTGAGAGCCATTTCTGCTTCATAAGCCAGATGTATAGGTTTGCTTGCTTGCTTTGCTTTTTCAATAAAAGTACATGCTTTAATAAATTGGCTTTTCACAACACAGTTAAGGTCTCTGTATAAATTCACTTATACGAGAAGATAAAGATCGAGGTCTAACTTGGGGGTTGTCCAGTAACACCCCTCTGGTGTCAGTAAGAGGTGCCTATAAAAATTTTGTTGCATGGTCTAAGTGATTTTGATGAGTCATCATAAGTGATCTCGCTGAATCAGCTGAACACTTTTGCTGAGTCATTGTAAGTGATTTTGCCGAGTCATCTAAGTCAGCCTTTGCTGACCTTTCAGACTTCACGGACCACCAGTGGTCCACGGATCACTAGTTGGTGACCACTGATCTAAATGATTTCACTGTTATCATAAGTGATTTCAATGAGTCTTCCAGATGATTTCACTAAGTCATCTTAAGTAATTTCACTGAGTCATCTAAAAATGAACTTAAGGAGAGAATTGACAGTCATTCAGGACAGAGGTGGAAAATTTGGGAAAATTTCAAGAGAAGAAGATTTCCTTGTAAAGTATAAACAAAGGTGTGTTTTTTCCTACTATACATTAAATGATACAAATTATACCTGGAGTAATAATCAAAGGAATTTTAAAAAACCAGATTTACATAGGAACCACTATTAAAGTAACACCTGACCTAACAGGTTTCCTGGTACTGGGGAAGAGCAGTGATCAAGTTTACTCAAGGAACTTTGGGTCCTCTTGGAGCATCAGTTTCATCTAGTCCTTTTTTTTTTTTCTTTTGAGCTCCATGATTTACAATTGGAGAAAGTCTCACTGTATGAGGTTGCCAATTTAATAATGTGATTAATGTAAACTCTCAGGATGCTTGGCAAAATTTCTTTGCCATCATCTAAACCCTAATTTTGAAATGAATAGGTATTAAAGCCATTAATTGGAGACAAGATACATTGTAGTAGAAGGAGATTCTGAACTCAGGTAGACCTCCATAGTTTTGGTTTCCTCATCTGTAAGAAAGGGCTCATCATTTTTATCTCACTGTGGATTTTATAGGAATAGGTGAGAAAAACACACTGTAGAGATGTGCCTGGTATTTCTCAGGATTCAGTCAATGATAGCTGCCTTCCACCCCCACCTGCCTTCCACACTCCATGTGTCTTCTCAGTGTCTAAAGGTGAGAACATGGCCAATGTCAATTGCCTTCACTACCATTCATTCATTCATTCATTCATTCATTCATTCATTCATTTATCCATCCACTCACCCATTCATTCAGTAAATGGGTGTTTGGGGTAGCTCCTCGGTGCATGGCACATGGAACTCAGAGATAAAAGGCAGGTCAGAGGAAGATGCAGTCATATGTCAGTGCTGTGACAGACATGGTCCACAGGGGGCTGAGAAGACAGTGAACCCAAAGTGCATAAGAATCACCCAGGAGAAGAAGAGAGGAAAGATGTAGGAAATTATATTCTAAATATAGAAATGCTGATTCCTGAATCCGAAAAGACTTCCTGCAACTGGAAGGGGACTAGCTGATATGTGTTTTAATAGTGATACTACTATGACTTCTCTTTTCTTGGAGTTCCTTCTGAGACTAGCCTTGAGCCAATTTAAAAATTCTCAATATTCAATTAAGAGTCTAGAAATGAACCTCTTGAACAGTCAGACCAGCTCCTGTGGGGAGCAACACTTTACAGTCTACTTCTTTTAAATAGAACACTAGAAAGTTCTTGGATCAACAAGGTCTACAGATTTCTCCATTTGAACTTTACTGCTCCCTGTCCCCTACCCCCCTCTGTGGGGGACCTCATCACAAAATCTGACTGAGAATTGAGGTCATATGACCAGTTTCAGGTTCACAGTTGCTTTGTTTCAGTTAACTATGTATCTTGACCATGTTACTAGAACACCCTTAATATACGAAGTAAGAGTTCCTATACTCTCGTTAACATCTCTGAATGATGGAGTAATGAAGTAAAATAATTTCAAACTCTAAAAAGAAAGAATATTTAAGCTATTATTCTAGAGGTGTTATGACCATTTCTCATTAATAAAATAGCTATTGGATCCTGGATGGGGTAAGAATGGGCATTACAATAGAAAGCACTAGAGTTGAAAAATACCCTTTCTGTTTACTTCCAGGTTATCATTAGGCTATTTTGTACTTCTTTTAGGCATTAGGATGAGTCTTTTCTTCAACATGTTTAATATAATGTGATATGTCAAATATCTATCAATAAAATAAATGTAGAAAAAGTAATATGTTTAGGAATGTTTGTCTTTTAAAATACACACATAAATTCCAGGAGCATTTGTTTGGACCATTTGCAAAATTGCTGCCACTCTGTTTATAATATTACTCAGAGTAGTGAAAGCATCACTTGTGAACAATGTTTGATTTATACCCTATTTTAATTCTCTACTAGGTAGTGAGTTCTTCTAGTGTAAAGTATGTGTCTTAATCTTTTTCATAGTCTCTAAAATATTTCTGTGCACATAGTATACATTCATAAAAGTCTTACATTTTTAAAAAATGGAATTCTCTAAAATCTTGTAGCTCTCATGACTACAAAAACATGCCATACATTTAATATCATTTTGGTTCTGGTCAGAAAGAATCAGGCAGACTTCTGTCAGCATCTTCATAAGATTAGTCTATGCCAGTGGTCAGCAAACTGTGGCTCGCGAGCCACATACGGCTCTTGGGCCCCTTGAGTGTGGCTCTTCCACAAAATACCGACTTCTGTACATGGGCCACGAAGTTTTAATCATACTGTACATGCGCGCCCACACGTGGTATTTTGTGGAAGAGCCACACTCAAGGGGCCAAAGAGCTGCATGTGGCTCACGAGTCGCAGTTTTCTGACCACTGGTCTATGCAGTCAAAGCTGAGCAAAGGATTGCATAAATTAGCTGGTACATTTCAATTCAGCTAAAGGTGATTCAAGTAAACAGAAGCTCTGTGTAACTTGTCTTGGTTTAGTTGGATTCTTGGTAGTTCTAAGTTAGAAGCACACTGTCTTCTTGTCATATATACACTCACAGACACACACACTCACTCACATACGCTCACACGTATACACACATGGAGGCACACACACACTCATGGACACACACACACACTCACACACATACACACACACACACACACACACTCAGAGGGGAGGGAAGGGGATGCAGTTGTCCCAGTTGTCTACCTGTAGGAAGACCCACCACAGCCTCTGGTGGCTATTGCTGGTGCAGAAAGGTGGCATCCAGGGCTCTGTGTTAGTGGACATGATTCCTCACCTGTCAAGCAGGCTGCATATTTGGGTGACATTTCTTCCTATGTTGCCTCCACCTTGTCCCTGAGCCTTCCCAACATTTCCCTTTCAGTACATTTTTTCCTGATCACACCAACCTTTTTGTTAGCAACTGAGAATCTTAATGACTTCCCAGTGCTGGACACTGAAGGACCCTAGAGAAAAGCAAGACCCTTCCTGGGTGTTTCAGGAGTTCACACTCAGGTAGGTGAGATGGGCCAACTCACCCTTAGTGTGAAGTGATGGTGATTATTCCCTCCATGAGACCACTCATGCCTGCAGAGATGATCGCCTATTGTGGTTCCCCACGAGCAAGGGAATTCTTCCATCCATGTTTTTGGGGTTTGCAAGGATAGCTCATTACCCAGAAAAGAGACATGGCAGGTAAACTGCCCCTTCCCCTTGTGAGTGACCGAAAAGACCGGCAGGAGAGTCTTGCCCTTTGTCTGAATGTATTTTCTGTGAGGTCAAGTCTGTGGCTGGGTTTGCAGAGCTGAGCTTCGGGCCTGGCCTGTGTGGATCTTCTGTAGATGGCGCTCCCAGTAGGATTGTACCTTCCAGGGGCTGGGAACCAGATGGAGGGGAAAGTTCCCTGGTTGAGAGTTCCATGCCACTGTTTCCCATTGGAAGTGCTGCCCCATGATCAGGCTTGGATTATCAGATGCCAGGCCACGGATGTCAGGTGCTGCATTTACCCCAGTGTGGAACCACTTACTCTGAGCTCCATAATTAGAAAGAACACATGGTTGTAAACTATTCAGAGTCATGCCACCAGGATCATTTTTGGCATTTCCAAGGCTACAGCCGTGGAGCACCTTCTGGAAATAAGGGCTGTCCCACACCATGGCAGGGCTCATGGATCCTGGGCGCTTTTGCTATCAGTGTCCCATCCCAGGAATGCAGACCTGGGACCAACTGTCAGGGAGAGCTTCATCCTCCCAACATCTCCCCACATGTCCCAGTTCGTGTCTGAGAAAAGGGCCCACTGTGTCTGAAAGTGGCCTCCTCAGGTGAGCAGGGCAGCAAGCGGCAGGGGGGCTAGGACGAGCAGCAGCATCAGGAACTGGCTGAAAACACAGGAAGCCAACAAAGTTGCCTGCCATGTGCACGTTTGACTTCCAAAGGCTTCCACTAAAAAGAGGGGTGTCTGCTGGCAACAGGTTGCGCATGGTCACCTCTGCTATGCCCGTCCTGGAGGAGATAACTCGGAGCTGCCATGGTCAAGAGAAAGGGCACAGCCTGACTGTGTTCTCCACCTATCCTGGGTGAAAAGCACATGACTTTCCTCTCAAGCTGGATCCGCTGCATTCTGGTGACCTGACCTCTTGTTTTGAACGTGTGTACTTCCTTTGTGTGTATCCCCCTGCGGTTGTAAAGCTCAGGTGCTATTATAAAACAAAGCCATTGAGGGCAGAGACTCACCTAAATGCAGCGGGTGTGTCTGCTATCTGGGGCCTTGATTAGAAGTATATTGTCTCAGATTGCAAACACAACCTGAGAGAAATAATAGGCACTGGGCTCAAGGGAGAAAAGGACACAGAAGTGACTGAGGTGGCACATCTTCATGGTTGAGGAAGCCTGTGAAGTGACACAGAACTTGCTGGCCTGGGAGGGACGCTGGCTATGGACAGACTATAGGCCATCCTCCAGGGACACACTAGTGCATTCTTCTCTGTCCCTGGAGCAATCGTGGTGGGAAGAAGAATGAAGGTGAGATGCAGGAAGGTAGAATCCACAGGGTGTGGTGAAGTTTGGGGGTGAAGGCCACAGTTCATTGAGCAGAGGGGGTATTGCTTTGAGCAGGGTTTGACATTCAGAATTTCTAGGACGTTGGCAGCAAACAGACACATTGATCAGCTGCTGTTAGGTAGAGTCTCCCTCAAAACCACGTGATCAGATTTTAGAGCTAGAAAATAGAAGTACTTGTTCAAAGCAGAAGCATATTTTAAGCACCCCGTGAAGGTATTAGACAAAACCGGCAATATTAGTAGGAAGTCTTCAGGCGGATTGAATCTCATCCAGAAACGCAGCTTTAAATATCGGTTACAAATACTCTCGCTGAGTCTCCACCAGACATCGATGATATATTCTGACCCAGTTATAAAGCAATTACCCCCACGGCTTTGGGCCAAAAGATTGGATATTTGAGACTCTGAAATGATCACCCTGTAAATGACCGTAATGTGGGTAATTAAAAATAGATTATTGGATTAAGATTTGAATTACTTTGGAAGACCTTGCTTTTCCTTGGTGTGTGTGGTTTTTGTGTTTGGTTCTTTTCCCCATACTTTTTCTCTCCCGGAGTGATCATAATTGAATGCATCTTTAGACCACAAATTGTAATTTTGCTGTCAGCAATGGTGCTTTAATCTCAGATGTTTATTAGAAAATCTCTCTGCACTAACCGTGAATTTAGCTAGCAAAAGGCACTTGAATCAAGTGAATGGACTCTGAACAAAATTAAGACTTTGGTGACAGCTTTGAGTCAGGGACTATTGAAATGAGTCTTGACAGCTATAAATTTCATATTTTTATATGTAGAAATTTAATAGTAATTAGAATAAACACAAATGTGTTAATCCTTATATTTGTTGTCCTCAAGAAAGGGGGATGAACTAAATGACAGTAGTTTAGATATATATGTAACTAGGCCAAAGGAAATGGGTAGTTGAGTCATTTCTCAATGAATTTGATTAATGGAAATAATTTATCTGGATTCTTCCACTCCTGCACCCTATTTATCCCTTAAAATGTAGGGCATGTTTTCCTTAAATGGATTCCCCTCCACTCCCTCCAATTGACACAGAGCCGGCAGCAGGGCGGCGGCCAGCAGGGGCAGACCCCAGAAGCCCAGCCTTGTCCAGCCTGACGCTTCCTCACCACTGGGGCAGGGACGTACTCTCTCTCTGGGCTTCAGTTTCCCTGTTCTGACAAGTGCAGAGATCTGGCCAAATAACACCCAACATTCTTCTGACTCCACTCTCTATGCTCTGTTTGCTGTCACTTCTCTTCACAGAGAGAAGAGGAATGTCCTCATAGAAAGAACTTCTACTCTTTGCACAAAGGGAAGACAAGTGTGTGTTGACTGTGTGATTTCTCTAAAAGTTAAACATGCACTTACATTAACCAGCTACCCCCCCTCCCCCCAGATACTGGTCCACGAGAAAAGAAAATGTGTGTTCTTACAAAAAACTGTACTCAAATATTTGTAACTGCTTTATTCATAATCACCCAAATGAAGAACAACCCAAACATCTTTCAATTGATGAATGGATTTAGCAATGATACAGCCACACAAGGGAAGACAGTGACACAAGGGAGGGAACAACAGCACCGCAACAACATGGATAAAATGGAGGAAATACTTACAAATTATACATATGATACGGGGTTAATATCCAAAATACATAAAGAACTTCTGCAACTCAACAGCAAAAAACCCAACTAATTCTATTAAAATGGGTAAAAGACTTGAATAGATAATTCTCTAAAGAAGATGTACAGCCCTAGCCGGTTTTTCTCAGTGGTTACAGTGTTGGCCCACCACCAAAGGGTCGCAGGTTCAATTATAGGTCAAGGGAGCATATCTCGGTTGCAGGTTCGATCCCTGGCCTTGTTGGGTCAGGACGTGTGCAGGAGGCAACCAATCCATGTGTCTCTCTCATGTAGATGTTTCTCTCTCTCTCTCTCTCTTTCCTCCTCCTCACTCCCCTCCACTCTCTCTAAAAAAAAATCAATGGAAAAAATATATCCTCCAGTGAGGATTAAAAAAAAAAAAGTCAGTGGTTACATGAAAAGATGCTGCAAATTAAATGAAAATCACAATGACATATAATTTTATACCTGTTAGGATGGCTATTTATTTTTTTAAAATGTTGGTGAGAATGTAAAATGGTGCAGGAACTATGGAAAATTATTTGGAGGTGCCTCAAAAATTAAAAATGGAACTATCATAAGATCCAGAAACCCCATTTAGGGTGTTTATCCAAAATAATTCAAATCAGGATCCTGAAGATGTATACCTCATGTTCATCACAGTATTACTTGTAATAGCTAAGATGTGAAATCAACCTGTGTCCATCAGTAGACAAATTGGTATATCCAATCTAAAAAAAGACAAACATGCAAATTGACCGTACCTTTGCTATGCCGTAAGCCACGCCCACCAGCCAATCAGAGCGGCTGTATGCAAATTAACCCAACCAAGATGGTGGCCAGCAGTCATGGAGATGAAGCGAGTAGGAGGCTTGCTTGCTCCAGTGATGGAGGAAGCCAGCCTGCCGCCGGTTCTCAGCAACACTCAAAAACAACAAAGTTGCAATTATAGAAGGTAAATAAACCCCAGATACCTGCTTTCAGCAGGCCGTGGCCACGGAGCTGGAGCTCAGCTCTCAGCTCCACTGAAGGCAACAAAGTTTCAATTATAGAAGGTAAATAAATCCCAGAATAAAAAAAGAAAAAAGAAAAAATGGAGAGGCTGGGAGCTTCCATTGCCAATGGGCTTGGCCAGCCTGAAAACGGCCCTCAGCCCCTCACCCAGACTGGCCAGGCACCCAAGTGGGGACCCCCACCCTGAAGGAGGTGTGACCAGCCTTCAAACAGCCATCAGCCCCTCACCCAGGCTGGCCAGGCACCCCAGCGGGGACCCCCACCCTGATCTGGGACACCCTTCAGGGCAAACCAGCGGGCCCCACCCATGCACCAGGCCTCTATCCTATATAATAAAAGGGTAATATTCAAACTGACCCTAACAGCAGAAAGACTGGGAATGACTGGTCACCATGACATACACTGACCACCAGGGGGCAGACGCTCAATGCAGGAGCTGCCCTCTGGTGGTCAGTGTGCTCCCACATGGGGGATCTTTGCTCAGCCACAAGCCAGGCTGATGGCTATCAGTGCAGCGGTGGTGGTGGGAGCCTCTCCCGCCTCCTCAGCAGCGCTAAGGATGTCCGGCTGCAGCTTAGACCTGCTCCCCGCTGACAAGTGGACATCCCCTGAAGGCTCCCGGGCTGCCAGAGGGATGTCTGATTGCCAGCTTAGGCCCAATCCCTCAAGGAGCAGGCCTAAGCCAGCAGGTGGTCATCCCCTGAGGGGTCCAAGACTGCAAGAGGGCAAAGGCCAGGCTGAGGGACGCCCCCCCCCCCAAGTGCACAAATTTTTGTGCATCGGGCCTCTAGTTTATATATAATAGAATATTCTTCAGCCTTGAAACAGAAGGAAATCTTGTCATATGCAACAACATGGATAAACCTGGAGGACTTTATTCTAAATGACATCAGCAGTCACAGAAGAGCCATACTGTATGATTCCACTTATATGAGATACTTAAAGTTGTCAGAATCATCAAGCCAGGAAGTAGAATGGTGGTTGCCAGGGACCAGAGGAGAGGAAGCGGGAAGTGCTGTTCAATGGTATAAAGTTTCCCTTATCCAAGCTGACTATTGGTAGTGGAGCTCTGCTGGACAGCAGTGTGCCTGCAGTTACGAATGCTGCACTATGCATTAAAAACCTTTACAGAGTAGAGCTAATGTTATCTGTTCTCATCACAATAAAAATACATAAATAAAGACATCATTTTCCTTAAAAAGAAGGAACACATACAACACCATAAACGAGTCTGAAGTGAATTATGTGCTAAGTGAAAGAAGCCAGACTCTAAGGACAGCATGCCATATGATGTTATTGATGTGGTATCTGGACAAGGCACAGCTATAGGACAGAGCAGAGGCATGGTTACTGGGCCACAGTGGGGAGAGGGGTGGCCATAAAGGCAGGTATAGAAATGTCTAAAATATCATGGTTGGGATAGTGGTTATATGACTGCACATTTTTTAAGACATAGGTTTATACACTTACAAGAGTAAATTTTACTCTGTAAATTATACTTCAATTTAAAAAATCAACAGCATGGATCTGAGGCATGTTACTAAGCTGACTTTTCCTCAAACCTAAATTCTAAAAATTTTAAATCTTTTTAAAAAACACACAACACAAATGTGGAGGCAGTTGTTTCTTTTCTTCTTTTCATTGCAGCACACAGGTGAAACATGGCTGTGCCATTCTCAGTCAGGGCATTGAAATGTCGTGGTGTGATGATGCTGTGACCAGGCATACGTGCTGTCCTCAAATCCACATCTGCCTCCCTGGTTCCTGAAGCTTCCTTTCTGCTCCCAGGAAGCAGTTCTCATTTGCACTGACTTCCAACGACTTCCTCCAGGCAAGGCCCTGGAGGCATGCACCTGCAACCATCTGCCTGCAGGCACAGGCTTGGTTCAGGGCAGCTCCCTCAGGAGTTCTTTGTGCTTGAAGACATTGGGACCGACAGAACCCATTTTTCAATGCAGCTGGCTTTCAAGCCAGACATTGTGCACCTGGAGGGCTTCCAGTGTTATCTACCCTGTGATGGTAGGTGCCTGTGTTAAAGGAATATTTTATACAAATAGAGAGTTCCTAAGAGATGCTCTAGATTCTATCCCATGCTAGGAGCTCTATCGAAAACATTGGCAAATTTCTATCTTCTTGTAAGTCAGGTCTTAGAGTTTATCTAGCTGTTAGAAGACACTGTGGTAGCATTTAAAAATTGATTGTGCTGATGAAAATATTTTATAGATGGCAACTGCATGGTCTGAGCAAATGCACATGCTACTGACACACATGTATGCATGTAATATTTAGGTGATTGAGAAGAGTTAAATGCATTGGAGAGACTTAACATCAATCCTCACATTGTATTATAAATGTGCTGCATGGTGTTTTCTGGTAGTAGCGTGAATTTGTACATAATCTCTTATCCCCTATTTCTATCTATATATAAAAGTCTAATATGCAAATTGTCCCTGCTGGAGTTTGACCAGGAGACTGATTACTCTCTATGACGTGTACTGACCACCAGGGGGTGGTGTGGAATGAAGGAAGGCCCCAACTGGCAGCCAGGGAAGGAAGGCCCCATCCAGCATCCAGAAGGCCCTGATTGGCCCTGATCACCAACCAGGCCTAGGGACCCTACCCATGCATGAACTTTATGCACCGGGCCTCTAGTATACACATATTTTTAACTACCTGGTTCAGAAGGGCGATGCAATCTGTGCTCATATGATGCTCAAATTTATGATTTTGAACTCAGATTTATTGAATCATAGGGATAAAGAGACTGGAGGTGGGAAAGTCCCAATACTTACCCCCACAGAATGCATATCAACTATTGTCTAGGTTGCTGGACTATGTATGCCTGGGTTCTCCCGTGAGAATGAATTTCTAACTTCCAGGGAAAAATCATTCTAGCTTCCCACAGGTTGGCACAATGTAAACTTTGTCATGATCCAGCATTCAGAGCACCAGTTTCAACCCAATTAAGTTACCCTTGAGCAGTGGCTTACATGAGTTGCAATATAAAGAATCGAGGCATGTTTAACTATAAATTAATTTAAATTAGTTTCAGGTAGGCTAAAATATCAATCCCTAATATTCATATTATCAATGAAAACTGATCTTCAAAAAACTGGCTCAGGGTAAATCTCACAAGGCTATTGAAAAACAAGACCAGAACAATGGTGCCTAAATGAGGAGTTTTCTGGGCAGTCCAGAATCAGGCCTCACAGGAGGGTGAAGAAATACCACGTGAGTCTGATGCACTCAGCATGGTGGGGAGTAAGCTGTCCTAAAAGAAAAATCCTCTTGCCCCCACAGTGCCATAGACCTGCAGAACTTTCTTGAGAAGATTCTCCACCCAATCAGAAAAACCCATGTATAAATCTGGTCTAAAGAGCAAAGGCACTGAGGCTGTCTTTGCCCTCGGCAGCCAATGGGGACCATTGACACATCTGCCCTCCTTGTATGAAACTCTGCCTCATAGGCCTGCTCGACACCATATTGTGGCATTTGCCACCCATTGATCCCACTGGGCATGGGAGGGAGCCGATTTCCCTCCTGGGCATAGACTGAGCCATTGCTTAAGCCAGGCTCAGGGTAACAATATGCTGGGGATCCAATCCAGTCTCCAGGCTGGATGTCCCATAAGATGAGAATGGTTTCACAGATAAACACATTGATCCCAGGGAGCACTGACTTTGAGCCCAACTATGTGAAATATTGTGCAGCAAAAGAATACCGTGTGTTTCTTTAGCTGCAGATCTAAAACATTATACTCAATTTTTGTTACTATATCTTGCATTTCATGAAAAGATTTGTGGGTATTTGTTTTCTCTTTCATTGTATAAATACCAAGATAACATCTCCCATTTTTCCTGGTTCAGCAACAACAATGCCTAAAGTGTTTATTCCCTGTGTCTCTCCAGAACAAAGTTTGCAGACCCCTGGTCTACGTGGCATCACTCAGCAGTGCAAGAATCAGTTGACTGGACAGAGGAGATTAGTTAAAAAGGAATGAAGTGGAACAAAATGTAGATGCCTTAATGCTCGTAACAAAAGCAGAAGTGAATGCCATCACCGTGATTGGAATTCATCCAGGATGCTAGAATCAACTCAAAGTGCCATGAGCTCTTGCACGTCCCTGAATGCTCCGTTCTTTACTTTTATATCCTTTCCAAAAGACAGAACTCCTCCACACCAGGTTATTGGCTCAATATGACAACAGTAAATCTCCGGTGACACTTCCAGCAGCACATAAGAAGAGAGTTCTCAGAAATGACCAATAATTGACCCAGTGTGACCTGCCTAAGCATGTGAGGTCTAACAGGCTCTAACATTAAGCACAGAATTATTTCCCCATAGGTCCTTTGCATGTAATGCTATTTGACTATTCAGAAAATGAACAAAATAGAGTCAAGTAAGAGAATAGACTCCTTTTTATCTCCCAGTGATAAATGAAATCGAGTTCTGACCAATTGATGGAAAAATTACCTTTTATTATTTCTAAAATCAATGATGGGATAATTAGATTTAGCAAATGGGATTTTAAAAAAATCTCTTTGAGGTCACGAGGGCTATTTCCTATAGTTCATCTAGGAGAACTCCCTAAACTGAATTTTCTAGGGTTTCATTTGGTTTAGTAAAAGTCTTTGTCTTTGTTGTATTAGTATTGCTGAATAAGAAGGCACACCAAACAATACCTTAAAGCAGCGATGACATTTCTTGCCATGCTTCCTGGGCTGGCTCTGGTCAGTGAGTGGCTTGGTGGGGGCTGGATGGTTGAATATGGCCACACTCCTGTGTCATGGCCTCAACTCGATGGCCTGGCTGAATTTCTCTCCCTCAGGTGGTCTGTTGTCACAGCTGCTACACAGCAAGGTAGGGGCTTCTCAACAGCAGAAATTGCAGGATCTCTTGGAGGCTGTGACTCAGAATTTCTGCCCTCCCCATCATGTCATTTCTACTATGTACTACTGGTCAAAGCCAGTCAAAGGGCCAACTCACATTCAAGGGATGGATAAATAGACTCCACCTTTTATAGGAGGAGGTTCAAATAATTTGTGCCCTTTTACAACCTACCTCACTTTTATTCCTTTTTTATCATTTTAGATGCTGAGATACTAATTAAGACCCTGGAGACACGTGACAGCTCTCTGAAGGCAGGGAACAGAACTAGTACAAACAACTCAGTGGCTATAGCAAAGGAAGCATCAGAAATAAAAAAATAAATGCCATCTTCTCTTTTACAATTCACTTAGAAAACTATGCAATTTGCTCCATTTCTCAACTTGCAGCACAAAGTGTTATATCAAGAGTCCACACTCTCTTCCCCAGATCTGCCATTGGCTAGCAGTCTGATCTCAGCTTCAGCTTTCTCCTCCCTATAATAGGAATAACAATAATGCCCACCTGATGGGGTTGTTGTGAGCATAAAATGAGGCAGCATGTGTACAGTGTCCAGCATGGTGCTTGACACATAATAGGTCCATGATTCGTATTAGCAACATTTATTTTTTAACAATCAATGGTCCTGGTACTGCTATTGACTAGGGGCACAACTTGGTAAGTCAGAAAATTAAGGATCTTAGATGAAATGATCTTAAAATTCACATACTTTAGTCCATCTGATAGTTACTAGTAAACCCACCCTTACCATGGTTTTATCAAGTAGTTGGGTAGGCTGCTAATAGCAAGGAGACAGGCACAAAATACTGGAAAAAATGATTTCTTTCTCAAACAGCCAATGGGGTACAGGCAACGTTCCAGGACAGCTGTCCTCCATGCAGTGACACAGGGATCCAGTCTGCTGTCCTACTCAATCAGGCCTCCTTGGTCACCTGCACAGGGGCAGAGAGGTGGACAATCACCAGGATTCACCACCTGGAAGTAACAGCCACCATTTCTGCTTAGATGGCCTAGGACTTGCCATAGGGCCACCTAACCACAGGGCACTGGAAAGGTCCCTTCTGAACTTCCAGGGAGGAGAAAGTGGCCTGGATTCAGTAGACACATGTAATAGTCTCTGTTACAATAGAGATTCAGCACTTTGTTCCACAATTTTCTGAATTGACCCATTTTGTCGTTAATAGTTCTGAATGGCAGGTCGGCCTGCTTCTATGCCACATGGATCCACAGGATTTTCCTCTGGGTTACACAGGACACCCCTAATCTCTCCCCTCTTGGGAGCCATTGCAGAATGTACAGAGGGTGGATGGATAAGCAACCCCGGTGCTGGGAGATGCGAGATTGGGTTCTAATAGATTGCCTTCATATCCCTTCTCACTGCGAGTTTTCTTCTCTGCCACTTAACCCTCCTTCATGACACCAGCACTGTAAGAGTTAGTGCAAAATAGCATAAAGGGAATATAGCTTGCATTCTCTTACCCCATGGGAGTGCCAAGTGATATGTTGTGTTAGTTTCTGTGACCACATAACAAATTACCTCAAACCTAGCTTAAAACAACACCCATCCATTAGCTCCCAGTTCTTCAGGTCACAAATCCAGGTGGGCTCCTCTGACTTCTCTCCTCGGGTGTCACAGGCCAGACTTAAGGCATCAGCGGGGCTCCTGTCTGGAGGCTCAGGGGAGATGTCTCTTCCAAACTCTCCCAGGTTGTTGGCGGAGTCCAGTTTCTCTTGGTTGTAGGACTGAGGCCCATTTTCTGGCTGGCTGTGGGCCAGGCCTGTCCTCTGCTTCCAGAGACCACCCTCATTTCTTCCCAAGTGGCTGCCTCTGTCTTTTGAGCCAGCAGTGGCATGTCGAGTGCTTTTCATGCTCTAAATCGCTGTAACTTTTCTGCCTGCCACCAAGTGGAGAAAACTCTCAGCTCATAAATGGCTCTCTGGATGGGACCAAGCCCATGTAGGTCATCTCCCTGGCCTCCCTCTCTGCAGTGCCTAGATCAGTGTGTGATTGGATAACCAGAGGTCGAGAACCTTTGGGGTATCTTCAGAAATCTGACTACTGCATATGCTAACCCTCCTATATTTTCATTTCACTCAATAACAACAGTAGCTAATACTTATATGGAGCTTACAGTGTGCCAGGCAGCGCTTACAGTAAACTGTGAGGTGGGGGTCTGTTTTCCTCATCTAACCATGAGGTCCAGTTCTTGGCTCAGATCTCCAGCAGTACTTTAGGGGGCATTCTGGCTCTGGCATCCACCATCCCAACTGCTGTCCTGGTATTTTTCCACTGAGGTCTCTGAATGGGCTTGTGAGGCAATATCAGGAGGGTGTCCCTTAGCCATAGTTTCTCTAAATTCATTCCTCTGTGGACAGGGTCATGAAATGAGCAAAATGCAGTGGCTGATCGGATTGTTTAATTCCATTTGAAGAAAGTGGTGAAAACCAGAACAAACTCCACAGATAAAGATGAGCTCCTTTTTTTGCCCGTTTTCAATATGAGAATAATTGACAGAGAGATAAAGAAAGAGAAGGAGAGAGAGAGATGGATGAATAGATAGATAGAAGTATAAATAGATTTAATCAATAATCTTTCTCCTATGTTTTTCTGAGTCTCTCTAAACCAGCAGTTCTCAACCTGTGGGTCGTGACCCCTTTGGGGGTCGAACGACCCTTTCACAGGGGTCGCCTAAGACCATCGGAAAACACTTATATAATTACATATTGTTTTTGTGAATAATCACTATGCTTTAATTATGTTCAATTTGTAACAATGAAAATACATCTTGCATATCAGATATTTACATTACGATTCATAACAGTAGCAAAATTACAGTTATGAAGTAGCAACGAAAATAATTTTATGGTTGGGGGTCACCACAACATGAGGAACTGTATTAAAGGGTCACGGCATTAGGAAGGTTGGGAACAATGAACAAACCCAGTGCCAACAAGTTGGGCAAAGAATTTGAGTTTTAAAGGAATGTTCTCTTTGGGCTGACTGTTAGCTGGAGTCCCTCAAATCCACACCAGTCCCCTGGGCAATGAACTCCCACTTACCACCATGATGCTTTCCAAAAAGCCACGCTTAAATCCAGGAAGCTGATAAAACAAGACAGCACTGCATTCTTTTCCTGGGCTCCTCTGCTGGTCAGAACTGGAAGTGACATCCAGGGCCTAGGAATGAAGGCTGAAGGGGGGAACCCAATGCTTTTTCTGAGACAAAGACGCCGGGCATAGCAGATCTAGCACTAGAAACAAATGGAATATGAAACGTCTTGAAGTAAAGGTGTGCTCTCCAGGTTTGGCTCTGGTTGGGTTTTGCTGTTTCGTGAGCGAGCCATGACACTTCTACATTAAGCTGATTTTGCAATAATGCTCCTTACCCAGCATCCGGAGGCGTTTGGAATCCACAGGACACCGAAGGTGGAGCTGTCACACATCCATTTCTGCATTTAGCATATTTATGCAGCAACTTATTTATAGAAAGCTACGGATTTGTGAACAAAGAATGTTCTAATTAAATCGTCCCTTTCCACCGTGCTGCTGTTGATGGTCAATAGAGAGACACTCTTATTTTAATCACATCTATTTTTTTTTTTTGCCAGGCTTTTGGGGCTTTTATTTGCATTTAACTAAACTTAGGAACTCGACAGCCTGTGACTTAATACAAAAGATTCCAAACCAAGACTTAAATCCATTTCTCTCTCCCCTTTTTAAGTTCGAGGACATTTGAAACTATGCTTATAAATATGACCATTTGGCTTGGAATTTTGGTCTGTTCCTACTAAAAAAGTGAATTAATCTTAATAATTGCAAAGAGATCATATATGGAGTAGTCCTCAAAAGGGTAATTACTCAAATACAGTGGTTTTCATTAAAAAGTTAACATTTATCTTATTACAGTAATTACCTTATTGCAGTAAATTGGCAATATTTCCCAATTCCTTCAATGAGATCGCATAGGAAGGTAACTTCACTGCAATAAGATGTGTTTGAACTTATTAACGAGAAGTAGATGAATTATTTTTTAAAGTTGTTTTTAAAAAGGCAAAACATGCTGATTTTTCTGTATGGAACATATTAAGTCAGACAACTGTCATCAGACATTACCCATCTGTCTTAAACACAGCATACATACCTGGTTCGTGTTTGTAATAAAACAATGCATATTAGCTAATTCATAGGCTCCGAAAAATGTTACCATAAGATGATTGTGGGGACTGTCTAAAAGTAGCTGGCACTCCTGTCTCTTCATCAGATAGGGGTGGGGTGGAGGAGAAATCAGCTTCCCTCCCTTTTCCAAAGCAGATCCTGAGTTTGTGTCTACAGGAACAGCTGAGCAAGCAAGAGATCAGGACAGCCTGGCCTCCTGTACACTCAGTGAGCCAAGGAGTCAGGCCACAGTGGGCAGCATGCAGCCCTCATACTGGCCACTGTGCACCACTAGCCCCATAGCCCAAGGGCCTGTCACTCACTGTGCAGGAGGGAAAAGACCCTCCTTTGAGGACTTAGTCCCAGCATGAGCCATGGCGGTGCAACCTCATGATCACCGTGTATAGTTGCTCTTGTTGGTTTCATATTCTATATAGGATCTATGTGCTAAGCCCTGTTCAAAGATATGAGTTAGGCACAGGTTTTGTCTAACATACTCAGATTAAATTTGATAGACAGGTAGGCTCCAAAGATGAGTAAATAATGGAAACACACTTCACTGTATTTGCAAACCAATAAAGTTATTCTGGGGATGGGGGGGGTAATGTTCTTTGAAATTTTCATTAAGAGACAGAGAGAGAGAGAGAGAAAGAGAGAGAGAGAGAGAGAGAGAGAGAGAGAGAGAGAGAGAGAAACACTGTTTTCACACCCTGATACATTTTAATGAGGAGAAGCATTAAAATAGAAATGCAAAGCTTAGAGAGAGAGGGGAGGAGAGACAGGGTCACCTGCTTTCTGTGACGCCTGGCAGAGTTCAATCTGTGAAGAGAGGATTACCCTAATCGGGGTGGCCCATGCTTCCTACATCTTATATTTGCATGGCCTTCTTCTTTGTTTCACAGCTGGTAGACATTTCAGGGATCATCTGTGTCTCAGGCAGATGATCACTTAAATGTAATATCTACAAAGGTAGAGGCAAAGAAAACCAAACTCAAATTCAAGGCTAACCCATCTTTGAGTGGCCAAGAATCTCTTTGAGGGTCATAGATCTGGGACCCAAGGAACTTCCTCTCTGTTCCCCTCACCACTAGAAAATTATTATTATACTAGAGGCCTGGTGTATGAATTTGTGCACCAGTGGGGTCGCTTGGCCTGATCTGTGGGATCAGGCCGAAACCGGCTCTCTGACATCCCCCAAGGGGTTCTGGATTGAGAGAGGGCCCAGGCTGGGCCGAGGGACCCCACTGGTGCACGATTGGGGCCAGGGAGGGATGCGGGAGGTTGGCCAGCCAGGGAGGGACAGTGGGAAGGCTCTAGGGCATGTCCGGCCCATCTCGTTCAGCCCTGATTGGCCAGACCCCGGCAGCAAGCTAACCTACCAGTTGGAGGGTCTGCCCCCTGGTGGTCAGTGTACATTATAGTGACTGGTTGACTGGTCTACTGTCTGCCCCCTGGTGGTCAATGCACATCATAGCGAGTGGTTGAGCACCCTTAGCATATTACACTTTGATTGGTTGAATGGACGACCGGAAAACTGGCCAATTAGCATATTAGGCTTTTATTATGTAGGATTCCTCTTACAATAAGGAAGATACAAGAAGCCCACAGGTCAGTGAAGGGTTTAAGATAATGAACATTTGAGGTTGATAGTTGGAAGATTTGTGATCATATATTTTTCATTGAAGCATCTTCCTCCTTTGCTGCTTCATCATGTTAGGAAAAGCTGAATAGTACAGCATCCAGGAGACTGCTTAACACAGTGCCTCACTATGCTATTGAGATATAGTCAACATGCAACAGCATGTAAGTTTAGTGTCAAAAGACAAGTGTTGGAGAGGATGTGGAGAAAAGGGAAACTCATATACCACTGGTGGGAATGTAAATCAGTGCAGCCACTATGGAAAACAGTATAGAGGTTCCTCAAAAAATCAGAAAAAGAATTACGCTTTGACCTAGAGGTTCCACTTCTGGACATATACCCAAAGGAAATAAAAATAGGATATTGCATACACAATGACTCACTCTTAAAAAATAAACCTATTTTAGCTACTGTCGTTATTACTCCTTTTTGTGGTTTCTATCTCTTTGTATAAGTTCTCACTAAGTTTATCTATTCCAGTGGTTCTCAACCTGTGGGTTGCAACCCCTTTGGGGGTCGAACGACCCTTTCACAGGGGTCGCCTAAGACCATCGGAAAACACTTATATAATTACATATTGTTTTTGTGATTAATCACTATGCTTTAATTATGTTCAATTTATAACAATGAAAATACATTCTGCATATCAGATATTTACATTACGATTCATAACAGTAGAAAAATTACAGTTATGAAGTAGCAACGAAAATAACTTTATGGTTGGGGGTCACCACAACATGAGGAACTGTATTAAAGGGTCTCGGCATTAGGAAGGTTGAGAACCACTGATCTATTCTTCCCCTATGTTCACTGAACATCCTTATAACCAGCGTTTTGAATTATAAATCTGGTAGATTGCTTGCCTCCATTTCATTTAGTTCTTTTACTGGATTTTGTCCTATTCTTTCATTTGGGATATGTTTCTCTGTCTCCTCATTTTGTCTGCCTCCCTGGGCTTGTTTCTGTGTGTTAGGTAGAGCAGATAAATCTCTCGGTTTTGGCAAGGTGGCCTCATGTAGTAGGCGTCTTCTGAGCCCAGGGTGTGCAGTCTCCCTGGTCACCCGAGGGTTTTCCAGGTGTGTCCTTGTGTAGATTGTATGTAGTTGAGTCTTGATTTCTGTTGGCAAGTTAGTGGGTGGGACTGATCCTCAGGCTAACTGGCTGTGAGGACTGGCACACAGACTACTGTTTAGGGGCTGACCCCACAGAGCAGGATTTGCTTTTATTGGGGCTCTGGTGCTTGTCAAGTCCACCCTTTGGGTGTGTCACTTATGGAGTTAATTGGGTGATGCTCTGGTGGGGTCTGAAGCCAGACACTGTGTAGGTGTTGGTTCTAGGGCCTCTTGGGAGGGGCTCTAATGCATACCCAGGTTAGCAGCTGCCTGTGCCCCACAGGGGGGCACCTAGTAGGAGCTACAGTGAGCTGCAGTTGGTAGCTCTCTGTGCTGGACTTGGAGGCACCTGGGAGAAACTATGCTACAAACTGAGGCCAGCTTCCACCAGTGCCAGGCCTGGGGCTGCTTAGCAAGAGGTGCTTGGCACACTGAGGCCAGATGCTGCTTGTTTGGGGTTTGTGGACTGTTGAGAGATTTTTAGGAGCAAAGTCCTCAGTGTGGGTAGAAGTTGGCCACTTGTGAGAAAGAGTGGCTAAAAGAGGTCCCGCCAGCTCTTGGTTTCAGGGGGTGGGTTCTTAGGGAATCTGCAGGGTAGGGCAGCGATGTTAGCCAGGTTGGAGACTCCGATTTGATGCTGGCCCTGTGCCTTGGCTGTGTGGGGATCTCAGCAAAGGAGCAATGGCATCTGCAGGCACTTCCTCCTGGTTCTGCTGGCATTTCTGCCTGCACCTGCAGCACTTCCGCCTGTACCTGCAGCACTTCAGTCTTGGAGAGAGCAGTCCTACATCCCTGGCCCTGAAGCAGAAAACTCATTGTGTCCCTGGCACTTTTTGAACTGCTATCCTGTTGCTTGAGCTTCTAGGCAAATGCTTGTGAGTCTGTGCTCAGGCCCTCTGAGAGGACACCTGAGTCCTTCTCTCTGTTTCTCTGGGATGGAGTCCCCAGATGTTTAGGGACTTCTCTTCCCGGGCCTGGGGAGCAGGTGTGGGACTCCTCACCCCTCCCTTGTGACCTCTGCATTTGAGATATCCCTCCGGATTCTTATCTGTCATATGTGGGTGAGAGACCAGTGGGTTTGAGGCCCTGCCCCTTCTACCAGTCTCAACATGGCTCCTTCTTATCTTTTGTTATTACACTTCTGTTCAGCTAGATTTCAGGTGGTTCCATCGTTTAGTTGTAATTTTCATGTGATCGTGGGAGGAGATGCATTTACCTACTCCACCATTTTGACCAAAAGGCCAATTATTAACTTAGTTTTTTTCTTTGGCATTCTACACATTGTAGGAGTTAATAAGTGAAGTAAAGGTAGAATAAAGTATCTGAACTTGAGATATCATTGCTTCATGCTTTTCCTATCTGTCCATGCAGCAGATAATCTGAATGGCAACCTGGCCACTATTTGGCAAACCCATGTCCTTGCATGTCCCATATCCTAGAGCCTAAGATATGCTGGAAACTTGAAGGAACCCCAGAGTCCAGGGTGTCTCTCACACCAAAGCTAGGTGAGGAAAAGGCCTGTGTCAACTGTGCTAAAACTGCACATGTTCAAGACATGGGAATTGATGTAGTCTTTAGAAGGAGAGGTGCAGTTAGACAAGTCCTGTTTTACAGGACTGAGACTGGGCAAGTAGCACTTTGAAAAGCATTTCCAAATAAAACTTGTGACTGAAGCTCAGTGCCATCCGATAAGTCATTGTCTCATTTCTGGTAAGTCTGGGGGAAATTTTCCAGGCCAGGAGAAGTTTAAAACCACTCTAAAAGATTGATGGATTGCTCTCTAACTTACATTCCTTTCCAAGCAAGGAAAGAACTATTTTTAAAAAACCATCTGACCTCGAATCTGTTTTTATTAAATGCCAATGCATCCGTATTACCACTGAGATCTTAATAGAAGTGATGGGACATTACATCTTGTCAGGGAGGCCACTGAAAACTCTTTTTCTTATTTCCTTTGTGTTAGTAAAGGAACATTTCCAAAGAAAGGAAGTGTTGTCGTTATAGAATCCATTACAAACAGTCCCGCAGACCTGCCTTTCCAACATCTTTCTATCTCTCTGTTTCTTTAACCACTTTGTTCTTTCTGATACCATCTAGTTGACTCTCAGTATTTCAGTTTACAAAGAAACATGAATCATCAGGGAGACAGAAGAATCAGAATAACTTTTTTTTTTCATTCCTTACATGCCGATCAAGATTTCCGTAGAGAAAGTGAGCCATGGGATACAGCGTGAACATAGCAAAGAAGTTAAGAGCGATGATTTATTTTTCATGAACTGGGTGATTCATTTGAGCATTTTATCTTTTCATATCTACTTCTTCATCTGCTAAATACTATTTTCTTCAAAAAATATAGTGTGGGTGAAAAATACAGCACATTAGTGTCCTAATATACCTCATCAATGAAGTAAAAACACATTCCACAAATTAGAAATGTTTGGAAATGGATATGATTAATGCTGACTGTGAAAATTCATAACTTTAGAACCAGTCATTACCAGCTTTTGGACATGATTCAAAGTGTGAGTTTGATGTCCCAACCGCCTCTATGGTGTTTCCACCTGTCCCTCTATCTGTATTTCCTTTCTTATAAGGACAATAGTTATATTGAATTAGGTACCCCCCAATTTTAACTTGATTACAGTAGCAAAGACTCTATTTGCAAATAAAGTCATATGCACAGGTTCAAGTAGCCATAAATTTTGGAGGACATTATTCAATTTAGCAGAGTTTCTCCCATTTTTTCCTTCAAATGTCATCTTTCTCCCCATTGACCAATTCTTGCATGCTTTTGGGGTCTCTTCACTGCTGGGATCTCCCTGAGCCTCTGTTGTTGGGAGACCACTGTGTAATGTCTTGCCTTCCTCTGCCTTTCCTGAGAGTGTCTGAGTGCTCAGGGCCCTCAGGCACTCTGGCATCCAGAGGCAGCCCTGCTCATGGGTGCGTGGATATAGATCACAGGGTGGAACGCTTCACAGCTGGGGGAAGAAATAGGGAGATGTGGGTCTGTGCAATCATGGGGTCCACCTCCACGGACCCAATGACTGTCACAGATCACTAAATGTGATGTTTAAGAAAGGATTACTATATAGATCATCAGTAAATAATGGATGTAAACAAATTAAAATACAATACACTTTTTAGTTAATACAGAAGACATTCCAGGATCCTGCAATATCTCAAAGATGACAGGACTATGGGAGAATGTTTGGATATAGCTAGATCTCCTCCCCAATATTTTATCTTTCACTTTGGCTCTTCATTTATTTAATTGGGTGTGAGAGAAGATAGTCTCAAATGCTCAAGCTTTGGGGGAGGGGAGAAACAAAGGATGCAGCACAAAGGGTTTGAGTTAGATTTCTGTTAAAACAAACGTAGGCAGCATTCATTCCTTGCAATTTGCTAAGACACTTGGCAGGCCTCATCCCGTTTAATGTGCACAGTAACCTTCAGGTGTAAATATTGTTACTTTCTCCATTTTTATCAATGAGGTGACAGAGGCAGAGGGAGCATAAGTAACTCCCCCAAGGCCACTGAGCAGATGCATCCTTTACAGGATCCAAATGACTCTGAGTCCCTGTAAGTCTTGCTCTTGCCGCTGCTGCAATGTGTCCTGCTGTCCTGCTACCATCTCCCCTCTGTCAGAGCCTTCAATCCTTGACCCTCACATGCCACATCCAAGTTTCTCCCCCTAACTCCTACCTTTGCTCCCCACTCCTTCCTCCATTTTGCCAAACCCATATTTTTCTAAAGCTTAAAAAACATTCATGCTGCTGTGTGGCCAATTGAACTGTGCTGGTCAGTTGGAAAAAAATGTGTATATGTGAATCCAAGAAATTCAAACCCACATTGTCCAAAGGTCAAGTGTACTTCAAACACTTGAGTGAATGTTTTTACTTCATCTGTCTTTCTACCTCCATAGGTTGTAGGTGGTGGGGATGGTCTTTTACTTTCTTAGTTCATTGTCATGGTGCCTAATTGAATACTTTAAACATACATTTTGCACTTAATTAATAGGTGTTTATTTACTGAGAGAATAAAGCAAACAAATGGAGTAACTCAGCCTTCATTTGCATTTATTTGGTACATAGACCATGTGTTTGAAAGCTGTGGGTGTCGGGGAACTGAAAAAATATATAGTTTTTCAATATGTAAAATTACTGTCTTTAAGGCTTTAAGATGGATTATGAAACATGTCTTTGTTCTTGGTAAGTTTTTCCATTTGAAAAAGATAGCTATTCTCCTGCTGAACCCTGGATTCTGAGCTGTACCTGTGGACAGAGCTGATGGATACTTGGTGATCCATCCACTCTCCCCACTGCCCACATGCATGGGTCCTTTCTGGAAAAAAAAGAGACAAACACCACACACACACACACACACACACACACACACACACACACACACACATACACAAAACACAGGCCACAGCTGTGCATGCCCACAACGCCCCCATCCCCATGCAGAGAGCTTGTGCAACTATCATCACAAACAATGTTAGTTTGGGGTCCAAGGCAGTCCCACTGGGCTTAAGCCCTCATTTGCACTGACCTGAGCAAGAGCAGACGCATCCTTTGCAGGACCCAAATCTAAATGGAAATACAGGGTGCTTGTTAAAACACTGTAGGGAAGGTCAAGATGATGACAATGGAGTTATTAGACCAACCACAGGCACCCGAGTGCAGAGTCCTGCATGAGACACAGGCTGCCCTGTGGATTAATGTCCTGGGGCTGCTGAACTACCACACACTCGGCCGTTGTTTCCAACCACCACAAACTTGGTGGCTGAAAATAACAGAAAAGGATCCTCCTACAGTTCTGGCGGCACAAAGTCTGAAGTCAAGGTGCTGGCAGACTCCAGGGGTGACTCTTCCTTGTCTCCTGAAACTTCTGGGGGCTCCAGGTGCTCCTGGCTTGTGGCTGCATCACTCTGATCTCTGTCTCCGCCTTCACATGGCCTTATTCTCTGTGTTTTCGCTTTCTCTGTTTCGTCTAAGGACACTGATCACTGGACTTAGGCCCAACCTGGAAATGTCTTTCTCTAACTTAATTTGGCAAGTAACTGTAATCAGGGGGTCATTGGCTCCCTTTATAGCCAGGACCTCTTGTGCCTCCTTGGGGAACACACTTTCCACAATGTCTGATTCTCCGTGTTGCCCCCATGTACCAAAAAGATTGACTTGCAGCTTCAAAAGAACCCAAATCCATTCTTGCCTTCAAGATCCATGCAAAAACTTTTTTTTCCTGAAAAAAATCCATTTTTAAGTTTCTCTTTTACAGGAGAATTTGACATGAGTGAGAATGTGGTAGAGCACTCTTCCCAGAGAGGCTTAAAAATAAGAAGCTTCTAGAAAATGACCACCACATTTCAACCGTGGGAAGTAGCTAACAAGCATGGACTGAAGATGTTTTTCATAATATTTTCATCTTTATCTTGAATGACAGTGATAGGATGTCCAAAGAAAGTGCCAGCGCAGCGGGTGTCAGGGGAAGTCTTTTTTGTCAGTGGAGGTGTCTGGGCGCCCGCATTAGAGTTGCTATGATGTCAATGCAGATGCCAGCGCCATTACTATGTCAGCAGAGACTTCTCCAGGCTTTTGTCAGTTTCAATTAGACGCTTGATGTTACCATCAGGCAGCCTCTCCCCTCCCCCACACTTAATGTACTTAAAGTCTCAAAGTTACCACTTTTAAGAACCCTGCTCTATTTCTTAATGGCACTGCACAATGAACCCATATTAAAAAGTAATACATTTTCCATACCGAAAGGAATATAAAGTAAGTTCCATAAAAGTACAACACACTTACATTTTAAAGTATATAACATTAAATATATTAAAAGCACATTGTGTCATAGCATATATATTAAATACCAGGAAAAAAAGCCGGCTTTGCAATTTATTTTAAGTACATGAGAACTGCATTTAATAAAATGTTTAAAATATAATTTATTACGGCAACAATTTATTAATAATGATAAGTAAATGCTGTTGAAGGGGTGATTCGTGAAAGAATGGTTTGTCAAAAGAAAAGACTTTTCCATGCTGCAGATAAGGGCCATAGTCAGAAAGGCATATGTCTTGACCCTCCTTGGTGATTTAACAATTCTAAAAGAGGCAGGCACATTAAAAAGCCTTCCCATAGCTGTGACTCTTTAAAACATGGACAAGGTGGCATCTTATTCTGTCCACAAACCAGTCATCTGTCCTATTGGGTTCTCCTTTTGCGTGCAGAGTGGCAGGGACCACTCTCTCCTCCTCTGTGTACGTCCTCCTGACTTAAATGATCATCAGTTTGGGTGGAAGTTGGGCATAAATATTTTACATATTGAATAACATAAACATCCATGCATTTCCTCCTCTGGGAGACTTGGTACATGTGGAATATTAGTCAGTGCCTGAAGCTCAGAGCCACGGTAGGAATGTCAGATCTGGACTATGTCACTTTGAGCTTTGCAGCTCGTGTGTTTATTTCTCTCAGACTGGTCTATATAAAGTGCCATAAAATGTATGTGCCATACCCTGCGGATGATCTGTCCCAGACAAATGGCAGATCCTTGCTCCACAAGCAGACACATTCTGCACTCTTGAGATGCGTCCCTCTCCAAAAAAAAAAAACCCCAAAAAACCCACCAAAACAAAGAACAAAGCCAAGTATATATTAATAAATAGTTAATACCCCTAGGTGCTTTCAAGAAACTCATGTTTAAAACTGAGAAAGCTCATGATGGCTGTTTTCCCACAATAAATGGTAAACTTCTAGAGCATTCCAGGAGAAAGGTTATCATGTTCACAGTAGGTTGTTTTTCTCCACATACTGCCTATCGAGTGGAGCTCATTGTAGCTGCTTATCAATCCCCCCATAAATGTGTCCGACAGCATCCAGCAGTCAAACCTGAGTTTGTTCCCATTGTAGTGGAGGTGTGAAGAAGACGGGGGTAGTTATACCAACAGAATTTGGTTTGTGTTATTGTTGTCCCCTATGACTCAGTGGTTTCCAATGTGGGAGGTAGAGTGGGAGAACTGGGGGAAAATGAAAGAACTGATACGTGAATTTAAAAAATTAAAGATTGCTTAGGGATCTGCTTTCACTTAGGTTTGGACACGCCGTGTCTTCCACATGGACACACAGTTCTCTACATGCAAGTTAGTAGGAGTCAGTGTTTGAGAAGGGTGAGCATCTGCATGGTCCTCAAAACTAACACTAGCATTATAGAATCATTAACCCTGGGCTCCAACATGTCGGAAGGTGGAGGCTTGTTGGATCACTGGCTGTCTACGTCCATGGATGCCACCAAGAGCATCTCGATCATCTCAGCTCCTTTCTTGTCCATCACAGAGGATGCCCAGCCAAGAACCTTGCATCTTAACATTGGATGCTCACTGTTGACCTTGTTAGTTTTAGGGTTGAAGGGATTGCTTAAAAGCAAAAGAAAATAGAGTAAAACACTATCAAAAGGTTTCATCTGTAGGTGTGTTTTTTTCCCATTCTTCAAATGCCTACCAACTGATGAAAGCATAGATAACATGTGGTATGTCCATTTAGCAGAATGTTATTTGGCTGTGAAAAGGAATGAAGTTCTGACACATGCTAGAGCATGACAAAACTTAAAAAAGTACTGCATGAACAAAGCCAGACACCATGGGTTGTATGTGATTCCATTCATAGGAAAAGTCCAGGAAAGGCAAATCTGTAGAGGGGTGGATTTCTGGAGCTGGAGGAACCAGGGGCTGGGGATATCATGGCTCGGGTATACAGGATCATGAACCAATTCTCAATTGTGGTGATGGATGAAAAACTATGTAAATATACTAACAGCCATTCAATTCTATATTTTAAATGTATTGTGTGGCCTATGAATTAGACCTCAATAAAGCTATTTAAAAGCAGAAGAAAGCTCAGAAAATAAACCTATAGCAGTTAGGACCAATGTATCTCAAACTGGCTTGCAAAGGGTTCACTGCAGGCTTGCTGGATTCAGCCTTTAAACAACATTGAAATCTTTTCATGCCCGTCTTGCAGCTCTAGTCGCCTTTAGGAAGGCTCTGCGTGGTGGCCGCTGGAAGCTCTGTGCTCCTGGGAGCATCCCCATGACTGACTGCACTGCAGTGTCAGATCCAGCAAGAAAGCCCAGTGACTTTCCAAAGTGACCCAGAAAGTATTTCTGGGAGAAGAGTTTGGGAAGCAATGAGTCCAAGAGAGAAGTAAGGGACAAGTAGGTGATTAGGTGACGGAAGAAAAAGAAAAGATAATAAGTAGATATAGAGATAGATAGATGATGCATAAATAGATGATGGCTAGATAGGTGATAGAAAGATAGATAAATAGATGATAGTTAGGAGATTGATAGATGATAGATGTGTTCCCAACATGCCTTCTAAAGAAAATTCCAAGTAATTAATTGCTTATTTTCATGCCAGAACATTTTCATTATTGTACATTTTCAATATGTTTTTACATTACATAGAGTCAATTTCCTCTAAAAGCACTCATCTCCCAAATTGCTTTTAGATTTTCTTCCAGATGTATGAGACGCACACCCACCATAAATTCTTCAAACAAAAACCTGGTCCAACCCTAGCTGGTTTGGCTCAGTGGATGGAGCGTTGGCCTGTGGACTGAAGGGTTCCAGGTTTGATTCCAGTCAAGGGCACATGCCCATGTTGCGGAATCGATCCCCAGTAGGGGGCGTGCAGGAGGCAGCCAGTTAATTAGTCTCTCTCATCATTGATGTTTCTATCTCTCTCTCCCTTTCCCTTCCTCTCTGAAGTCAATAAAGATATATTAAAAAAAAGAACCTGGTCCAGGAAAAAGTATACTTTAAGGAGAGAAGGAATTTTCAAAAAGTGTGGAAAATTCTCGTGTTTCTGTGGATACTTTCATGGGAACATAAATTCAACAAAGCAAGAGACATACCTTGAAGATAAAACAACAGAATCAGATGAAAAAGGAATATTGGGAAGATAAAAGAAATAAAGACAGAGATAAACATAACAAAATTAATTAATAGAAAATAGCAACTAACATTTCCATGGTCCGGAGCTTTAAAATATCACAAAAATTATCAGTTATTAGCAAGATAAAAAAGAAAGAGAAAGTACTAGTAAAATGATGTGGTTTCAGTCTACTTGTTGGAAGTAGCTTTTTATAATATTTTTAGTGACTTCCACTTGTCTAGTCAGGATTTCCATCTCTTCTATGGTCAATGTTGGTCATCAGAGAAAAGTTATTTAAGATTTTTAAGTTAATTTGTACTAAGGTTTATATAATATTTTCTTAGATTATTATTTTTGATCCTCATGACAACCCTGAGATAAGTTTTTGTTTTTACCTTTTACAGATAGATAATGTCTGTCTGTCACAGAAATAGTATGCTGTGACAGATGGACACGTCTATTCCAAGTATGTTCCTTCTGTTATGCTGTTTGCTACTCTTTTGCCAATCCTACTACTGATGTATATTCAGGATTTTAAAATCTTAAGTACTGTTGCCTCATAGCTTTGTGGAGTGTTGAATGAATAAAATTGCTTACAACATTGATATTTCTATCATTTTAAAAAATTGTATCCCCAAACCCCTACACCTAGCAATTTTTCACAACAGCATTATTCTCACTGTGGACTTACCAGAATCGACCTGGTGGCCTCCAGCTCCTCATGAAACCTGGCTCTCCTGGTTAGCAGGGAGAACCATGCAGGATGGGGGAATAGGGCTGGCTGGGCTCAGGGGCACTGTGACTACACCATTAGGTGGTAGTCTAGCCTGAATGTTATGTATGGTGACAGTGACATGGAAGCTTCCAGGCCTCTAAGGTCTAGACTTGAAATTGGCACAGCAGTGCTGCATTCTTGGATCAAAGCATGTAACAGGGAAGTCAGGTGCAAGGGTTAGGGGATGGACACACTTCCTAATACTGGAACAATAAGCAGATATGGGGTCCTTTAAACAGCATGGACAAAAAGGCTGACACTGACATATACAAGAGGTTGTGGAATGAAAACTCTTCTTACTTCTGTTTCATTAAGTGATGCCTAGGTAGAGTTTGTGTGTATGTGTGTGTGTGTGTGTGCACATGGTGAAATATTTACAGATGTTACCTGGAATTTGCAGCAGACTAACAGAAGACAGAGTGAAGTTTACGGGGATGTAATTGAAACCATATTCTCAATGACTGGATGCGTTTTAAAACTCCAATATGTGTACATAGGGCTCATTATATATTTTTATTTTTACATTTCCCCTGTAAAATATTTAAATAAAAAGTAAATTTAGTTCTAAATGATTTGGAATGAGCGAGGAATCCCTCAGGTGCATCACCGCCTGGTTGTTGTGGGGACTGCCCTTGAGGAGGGCTGTGGGGTCAATACCGCTCACGGTGCAGTGGGAGGTGTTTTCACGGGAAACAGAAGGAAGAGGATGAGAAGAAGGAGGAGGGGAGAGGAAGAAGCTCACAATGAGGAGAAAGAAACAGCTCAGACGTTGGATGATGAGGCTGCTTTTAATCTTTCTCGATGTATAGTGCGTAGCCCCAGCTCCCACTCGGTGCTTTCTAAAGGTGCCTGTTTGGGATCAGTGGAGTTTAGCTCTTTGTACAGGTATTTGGAGGAAAGGTCTCAACCCAAACCACAGGACATGCATTGTCCTGCTGGACCCCTGGCATGGCTCAGTGATATGCACTCTTAACTGCCAATGGCCATGCCCACTGATGATGACCATCAATATATTGGCAATAGTCAGCATGGTCTCTGGCTGCCTGAGGTCAGCCCACAGAGGACGTCCCCCCCACCTCCTTACAGCCATTGAAGTGCAACTGTGTCCAAGGCTTGAGTAAGTGGCCAGGGTCCTATTTATGCATTAGACATTCTTCTTTCAGAACCACAGAATAGAAAAACACCAACTAACCACACAGTGGCCAAAGACACCGCTCTAGTGGGAATTTTACAGATAATAAGAATATAAAAAAACAAGATGCAGTGGGCCATACCATTGACCTGAAAAACCCACACAGACTCTGTTGGAATACAGGTGGTGGAAACTCAACACCATCAGCTCCAGGTACCAGAGAGTCTTCCTGGTCCTCCTGGGTCCTCACCCCACCTGCACCTGTGTCCATGATTCCTGATGCTGTCATATGTCACAGTCTCACATGTGGCTCCCAGCAATGTGCTAGTGGCAGAAAGCCCCATCTGACATTGCTCTTGAGTTCGTAATTGTGAATTGTGGCACCTTCAACCATTTTGATGGTAATCATTTCTGTCTTCACTTGCTTCTGTACTGATCTCCAGATCTGAATACAATCAGGAATGGACACTCCTCTGATACTGAAAAGATGCCAGTTACGACACCATGGAAGCCCAGCAGTGCCTTCCTCTCGGCATGGCTTTGAAAACCCTCCAAATTTCTCTGGATTTCTGACTAGAATACATTTCTCATTATTCAGAAATTATTTTTTTTAATATATTTTTATTGATTTCAGAAAGGAAGGGTGAGGGAGCGAAAGATAGAAACATTAGTGAGGAGAGAGAATCATTGATCGGCTGCCTCCTCTATGCCCCCTATTGGGGATCAAGCCCGCAACCAGGGCATGTAACCTTGACCAAAATAGAACCCGGGACCCTTCAGTCACAGGCCGATGCTCTATTCACTGAGCCAAACTGGCTAGGACATATTTAGAAATTCTTATCACTTCCTGGTTGATCTATAATTATCCAAAAGATAAAAAAGGGGAACCCTTAAAAATGTGTTGCTCATACTTAAAAGATTTAAGCACTGGTTTGCTTTAGATGATTGGACAGAAAAATATTATATATTTAATTTAATGCAACACTTTGTGAATGTGTCTGTGGCAGCGACAGGAAGTCAGGAAGGAGGAGGTCTCATCCCAGGTCTTACAATGTGATCAGCTTTGCAAACAACTGTTTGACCTGAATGGGTGGATTTCAACTTAAACTACGTAAAATAACTTTATTAGCCCTCTTGATAGAAAAGAAATTATGGGATTAGATGTGCCTTATTTTGACTACATGTGGTTGTATTTCTACAGGACACAATTCAGATGAACATTAGACACACAATTTTGTAGGAAATATGCTTCAAAATCATGTGCTTGTGTAATTTAGCAAAATTCAGGCAGTTTGATTTGTCTGAATCCTTTATTTTTAAATTGTTGTGGTTTCTCCTTGTGTGTCCCTGTGACTGTGAGGACGTTGTAGGCACCACAGTGGGCATCAGCACACCAGGCTCAGAGTGTCCCAAAGAACTGGGCTCTGTATCACCTGCCAAGTCTGATAAGCTGGCCTTCCCCAATAGTGGACTCAATTCCTGCTGCACATACGGAAGGTTTATTTAATAACAGAATTTCAAAATACTGTCAAAAGTACTTGTATTCTTTTTTATTGCTGCTACAAAAATTTATGACAAACTTAGCTGCTTACAACATCTACTTATCATCTCCCAATTCTGGAGGTCAGAAGTCCAGGGGCTCAACTGGCTCTGCTGCTGGGGGTCACGGGTGCTGCCCAGCCGGGCTCTGGTCTGAGACCCAGGGAAGGAGAACCAACTTCAAGCTCACATGGGTTGGTGCTGAGTTTGGCTGCCTGGGACCACAGAGCAGAGATCCCCATGTCCTTGTTGACTGAGGCCACCTCATCTATCATATGGCCCCTCCTTCACACCAGCAGAGCATGGCAAGTCCATCTTGCCTTTAGTTACTTCCCTACCTATTCCTTCTCCTCTACTTTTGGCCAGAGAATGTTTCTGCTTTTAAGGGCTCATGGGCTTAGCTTGGGCACTCCTAGTTAATCCAAGATAATTTTTCTATTTTGAGATCTATGACCTAAATCATGCCTGTAATTCCCTTGTGTCATGCATGGCAATGTAAACACAGGTTCTAGGGGGATATGGTGTGACATCGTTGGGGAGCCACTCTGCCTGCTCAGGGCACTTGGAGCAAGACTCTATCCAAATTGGCATCTAGCTTTCTTGTTTTAAGACAGAACTTTCATATCAATGGGAAGACTTGATAAACTCCAATGTTGCTAAATTAGCATATTCATGGAAACCTCTAAGAATAGATTAATCAGGCATCCAGGTTGGTAATGAAGATAGGTAGACCTATTGGGGGGGTTTAGATGAACCTATTTTTTTTATCTGTAAGGGCATTACATTTGTACATTTCCTTAGTAACTACAAGTTGTTTCCTTTGAGCTCTCTTCCTCTAGCATCTGAATGGTACAGGATGGGGAGTAACTGGGTTTGCTCCTGGCAGTGAGGTTGCCTAAGCTCAAATAGGTCCATTACAATGGCTTCATATTAGTTATGGCCTTTTCTTCATGCTGCTTACCAGTTCTTCCAACTTCCTCCAGTTGCTGGATCTCTTTCAATATTGTCACTTAGCTGGCGATGGCTGTGGGAGGGTGTCACTGGACGCCCACATCTTGTTGCCGGGAGTTAAGCTTTTTTGATGGTCATTCCAGCTATTTCTTGTGTCCTATCCCTATTTAGTTGCTACATTACCCAGGAAGTTGGTAACTGGCCATGTCAGATTTGTTGCCAAGGACCAAGTATGCCTGCTATTTTTTTGTGAGACCACTACACACAACAAGGTGTTGATCTCAACCTTCCTTCTTGCTTAGAGAGACCAGTTTGTTGCTCTTCTGTGGAGTTTGAGAAAGTTGTCTCTAGACACCAGCACTCCAAATGCATCATTCCATTCTTCCCAGATGTGTATGCAGGAGTGGGTGAAGGAAGTTCTGAGGCTATCACAAATAGCAGGTGTTAGTACACACCTACAAAGAATATTTGACATATTCTTAAATATACACATTTATGCCAACTAAGGAAGAGTATGCAGACTGTTAATCTTTCCAGATGCAGAAATGTTATACTTAATCTGCATATGAAAAAAGTTCTTACCGTACTATACAAACATTTACATTCCTTTCCAGGAGATTTTCCTCTTAGAAAGTGAAATAGGTTGGTTAGGCAGTATTTGAGCATCAGAGAACAGAGCCAACATACACCACTGTGTTTAACAGGTGTGCTACCGTCCTTTTGGCTGTTTGATGGGTTAACTGGCCATGTGTCAATGCCATGAAAATAATAAAGTTTGATTGAAATTGTCCCATAAATTTAATAAAAATAATGGAACCAGCTAGGCATATATGCATAGATTTGGAAAGGCATGCATTCTCTTTCAGAATATTGTACTTTAGAGTTTGAAGTATATCAATGTTAGAGTAATAATAGATCACCTGTCAGGTCAACAACCTGACAACAAATATTGACTAGCTTCTCAATACAGAAAGTTAGAAAGAACCTAGAAAACACTATTTAAAGGGGGGGGCATTTAAAGCATTTACAGTCATCCATATTGAAATAAAAAAATTAAAGATGGCTGCTCAGAGCCTAGGAAGGAGTAGGAAAATTAGAGACCCCAATGCTACAGGAAAAAGAAAGGGTGGTTGACCTGAACTTTCCAGGTGTTCTGTGACATTGACCTTCAGACCATACTCTTCTCTTCAAGAGAATGGCTCAGCCAATGTAAAACTGTAGTCTAACATGAGGAAAACTCCTGAAGCCACACACAATAGTAGCCAATACAAAGGAATACTGCAAACTTAAAGGCAAACAAATGTAAGGTAAACCCCAGACTATTGAAAGAAAGATATATTCTTATGTCAACCCTTTCTGTCATAATAGCACTTACAGTGTAGTTAAGGCCTTGGGAATTTACAGCATAGCTCTCTGTTGCTAGAGTTTATCACTTAGCCATAAACTTGCTGTGCACTAAAATGTGACCAATGAATTTCACACCAGGTGTGAATGTGTTTGTGTATCCTAATGGAATTTAAGTAGGGGGTCATGTTCATAATTTGAGTTGAAAGAGTTAAATAACCAAATCAAAACCTCCCCTCATTGCTCATATTTCCCAGGCGCCATTCTCCATAGGGAGGTGCCCACATGATGTCCCCGGTGCACCAGGTGCATGGGCTCTGCCTGCAGCCATTTGCAGCCTGGCCAGCGTGTTTGAGAGCTGCGAAAGGAGCCTTTCCTGGCATTTGATTGGTATGAGGGTGCCACCCTGCTTCTCCTTTGCTTCCAACTTCTTAGCATTGATTTGCATCCCCTTCCTTTCCTACCATCACCTGACCAGCTCTTATGAAGATGACTTCAATGATGAAAAAGCTTTGAGTGTTGTGGGAGACAGTATGGCCTCCCAGAGATGTCCACGGCCTAATCTCTGCTAGCTGTGAATAGGTTTTATTCATGGCAAAAGAGACTTCATCAATGCCACTGATATTAAGGGCCTTAAAATAGAGAATTTATTCTGGATAATTCAGGTGGGCCCAGTCTAATCACAGAAAGTGAGAACTTAGCTAGAAGAAGAGCACAGAGGGATTTGAGTAGGGGAACGACTAACTACACCACGGCTGCTTCTGAGAAGTGGGTCTCACATGCCTGGACCTGAGATGGGCCTCATGGGCCCACCAGAAGCATGACAGGAACTTGGGAGGGTCCAGGAGCCCATATCAGGGTCTCAGCCCCACAACTCTAAGGAGCTGGCTTTCCCAAACAACCTGGATGGGTTAGAAGCAGAATCTGCCTGGAGCCTCATTAAGAATGGTAACCTCACCAACCCCTGGATTTTACCCCAGAGAGACCTGTGGGCAATCTATGTCCTACAGAACTGTGAGGATATGAGTGGGTATTGTGTTAGGCTGTTGTGTTTGTGATCATTTGTAGAAAACGAATATCTAACATTTCAAGAACAACAAAAGATTCTTCTGAACATTCCCGGGGTTGTTTAATTTTTTTTTAAAATATATTTTATTGATTTTTCACAGAGAGGAAGGGAGAGAGATAGCGAGAGTTAGAAACATCAATGAGAGAGAAACATCGATCAGCTGCCTCTTGCACATCCCCCACCGGGAATGTGCCCGCAACCCAGGTACATGCCCTTGACCGGAATCGAACCCGGGACCTCTCAGTCCGCAGGCTGACGCTCTATCCACTGAGCCAAACCGGTTTCGGCTAATTTTGACGGTGTGTCCTGGCTTTAGGTTCCAAGTTATGCTTAATTAGTCGATTTTATGAATTATTTTTTTATTTTTTTCTACTTTAACCTGATTGTGGAATGCAGTCCTTTAAAAAAAATTTTCCTTCCCCTAAACTCAGGAACATGGCATCTGTAGCAAACAAGGTGTGGAGATGAAGACTGACATGGCAGAGGTCAGTGTGGGTGCAGCAACCTCTGTGGTCCTATGTTCACTCCTGGCTAGTCTCTCCCCTCCCAATAACTAGTGGATTAGTCTCTGGCCAACAGAATACAGCAGAAGTAACAATGTGATTCGCAGTCTAGGTCATAAAAGGTAGGTTGCTCCTGCCTTGATGGATCTCTCAGGTCACCCACTCTGTGCAATGCCAGCTGTCACATCTAGAGGACACTCATGCTTCTGCAAGAAAAGGGACATGTGGTGAAGAGCTGAGGCCTCTGGCCAACAGCCAACTGACCACACCGTCTGGGAGTGGCTCCTCCAATCCCATCTGATGGCTTACCTGCAACCTTAGAGTGGAACCCATGCCACAACCACCCAGCCTAGCCACTGGTGGACTCTCACCTGCAGAAATGGTGAGAGATGATGCACATTCGCTGTTTTAAGTTGCTGTATTTGGTGTAATTTGTTATGTGGCAATAGATGAAGAATGCACCTGGAAATTTATAAAAATTTCTCAATATCTCATTACACTTTCCAGTCCCTAAAATTATGCCAGCCATTTTATATATTTAAAACCTTTACTCTTATCATCTGCCTCTGCCCACCTCTCTCCTCTGGTCTCCATTGCTTTCCAGAACATTCTATGTTCTCAGACAGAGCACATGCTCTCAGTTGCCACCATCAAACTCTACTCTGGGCTCACCTCCTCATACCCAAGGCCAAGCAGCATGCTGCCATGGCTTACGGAGCCGAGAACTGCTCTCCAAGGAGGTGCTGTCTTCCACCTCTGTTCATATGTAATGCTATTACACTGCACTGGTGGAAATGGGGAACTGTAGCTCAATTCCTTCCTGCACCTCCCGTTTCCCACCCAAACCTGCCTCCTGTGGGGTTACCAACGGACACTCAGCCCACTTCCTTTAATCTGTTCTAATGATTCGTGTTCTCAAAAACTTGCATAAGTTTAATTTTCTCAAAACCTTCTCTAATTTTTTTTTTCTGTAGAAGTCAAATTGTTGCAAATGAAATTAGACATTGTTCTTCTGAAAAATGTATACTAAAGTGGCCAATAGAGGGAAGACTATTCTTCAAATATTTTCCTGTTGCAGAAAAACCTTGATTAATTAGAATTAATTAATTAATCAGTGATAAGCTTCTACTAATGGCAAAATTCTTTTAGAGCCATTTTACAAGCCATGAAAAAAAATTAGCTGTCTTGAATTACTATATATATATATATATCAAAGAACCCTCCTGCTCCCCCCCAAAAATAGCCTCACAGTATTACCAAACTTAATAAATATTCTTGGCTCTTTGTAGAATCGAGTCAAATCTCCCAGAAAAAAAGCATTTATTGCTACTAACCACTGGAAGAATATGGCAGAGGTTTTATCTGAAAGAGAAGCACCAGAAACATCTGAGCCGCAACAGACGACTTCTCTATGAATATCCAAGGGACCACCATAGACTCACATCCCAGGTTGGGATCTTCCCTCAAATACTGTTTTATCAAATTTTCCACAATTTAAATGTCTCATTCTTTTCACATTTTACCTACTCCTGCTTGATTTGTAATCTACCGCAAAAAGTGAACTCATTCTGTTCCACCTGCTATTTTAAGAACAAAGGAAGTAACAAGTCTCTTTCCCTCTATGACTTGCCTGCCCAGGTACAAATAAAGGATACACCCTGTAGATATTACAATTTTAAACTATTTCCCCGTCGCCTTCTATGTCCATGGAAGTTGAATTTCCCTCTTTGCCTTCACATTCTTGTTTTTACAAATTTATGCCATTTCCCAGCCAGCTCCTTAAGGACCTGCTCTGATTTCCACTCCTCATGGCCTTCTCATTTGCATCTCAGATCTCTGGCTAGTTCTGATCTAATTAGGAATCATCTAATGGGGCTCAGCAGCTTCCACTATAAAACATTTCCAGGGTGAGAGATCATCAACAGGAGCCTGGGAGCTGCCGATTATGATAAGGAAGGGAGCTTTATTAGGTCTGGAAAGTCGCCTGTGAGGAAACGTGAGCTCATGTACTTGTCTCGGCTATGAAGACGAGGGTAGAGGCTGGGGTCACCTTTACATGTTTTAGGCTCTTGTCCACTGTTCTGGTGATCACTGTCGGGACCCCTTCCACCCACAAACGGGACAGGACAATGGCAGGACCAGACCAGAGAGCCACTTGTTGTCTCGGCTTCCTAACAACCCAGTGAGTTCAGGCCGAGTTACCATGTCACGAGTAATGAGTCCCTGGGTACCCAGGAACACAGTGACAGCAGCTAATGAGGCAGAACAGTGTGTGTGATGAAACAATGACATTTTTTTGAAGTCAGCAATCTGAGGTAGAGATCAATAAGTGTTCTCCAGGGTTAATTTACTGGTCACCATTACCGACACGCTATTAGAGCTGGAGATGATGGCAGGGGTTCAGGAGTGGGCCTTCATCAAGGTAAGTGTTCAGAACATCAGAGCTTCATTTCAATAATCTGAACCATGGAGCATTAGTCCTCACCCATCTTTTTCAGGGATCCCGACACCCTTCATTTAATTAGCCTGGCCCTAGCCTGTGCCTTCTGAGTCCTCTCCTCACCTGGACCCAACCCACTTGACCATATGTGGAAAGGAAGAGCTTTTTATCTACCTTCATTTATGTGGGCTTCAGGGCTGAGTGACTTCTATTTCTAGTTGTTTGGGGAAATGGTAACCAGGAGACTCATTTCTGTCTATAATAGATGTTGTATTTTATTGTAGGGCTGGACTGTGCATAAATCAGCTAAAACTTAGAATATCTGGGATTTTGTCTTACCCTTTTCACAAGCTCACAGTCTGAGTCAAATCAATCTGTTCTTCCAACTGTGCCTTGGTTTATCTATCTGTGAAATGGGAGTAACAACCACCTCACAATCACTGTTAGAGCTCATGCAATAATACTAATATTTATCAAACCCTTATTGCTGTGCAGACAGTGAGATGAATGTTTTACTCGTGCCATCAATTAAAACATGTGACAAACCCAGGGAGGCAGATTCTATCATGGATACAATCCCAGACAGGATAATGTGGCGATGTGTTTAGAGCTTGCATCTTCTTCTTTCTATGAGAAATTTTTTTGGAAGTCCTATATTCTTTGAGTATTTCTTCATGAGCCTATAGTCTCTGAGTCTATTTGTAGAATCTTGGAAAAAAAAGTCTTTAAAAGCCTTGATTACAAGTGACTCTTGAACAGCCCAATTATAGCCTATAGGTGACAGCTCAATGTTGCAAGAAGGTACAGAGCTTAAAATTGTCTAAGTTCAGGTCTGAAACTTGCCTCGTGATCCTGGAGCCTGTGAAATGCCAGGAATTGAGCCAGGTTACTTTTGTAAAAAGAAAAATGGAGCCACCAGCTGACCTTGAGAATGAAGGAAATATCTAAAATTATAAAAAGAATGTCTAAGCTGCTTGAGAGTGAGGTATGTAGGGAAATTTATTAAGAAGTGAGGTTAGTAACTGACCTATCTCCTTGTTCTTTATGGCATAGTTATTTATTAATTGTATCTGGTGAAAATTCAACAGTGATCTGAATTTTTAGGCCCAAGGTAAGATGGAGGGAGGAAAAACTTCATCAAAACTAAAAGGATCAGACACTTTCCACAACTTCAAAAAATTGCTTATAAATCAACAATAACACAGGGAATTTACAATGAGATCTGTCAGCAGTCACAACATACAGCCCTAAAAGGAGAATTTGACCTAAATATAGGTATATATATTTTTAAGAGGAATCAATTCTTTCATCCAAATTTATTGAGCCAAGAAAAAGAAAGAAAAATAGAAAGGGGGGGAGAGAGAAATAAAAAGAGAGAGAGAGAGAGAGAGAGAGAGAGAGAGAGAGAGAGAGAGAGAGAGAGAGAGAAGGAAGGAAGAAAGGAGGAAGAAAGGAGAGAGGGGAATTCCCAGGTCACAGGAGGTGTTTGGGGAATTCACCGCTAACGTGCATAAGGCACTTGAAGTTGAAAAGGCTCAGGATCAGAATTATTGATTCTCTAACTCCTGAAAGAACATTCCTCAGCAATTCTTCGGGGACTGCTGACTATCAGTTCCAAACTGGGAAGCTTCTCATTCAGAAGCTCTTCCCCCAAAAGCCAACAGTTCAATCGTTTTCATCTTATTGGAACTGCTGCTCATTAGAGAAGCAAAGGCCTCTTTGTGTCAATGGGAGACAGTTGAGGCAACAATTTAAAGATGAAATAAGGGTTAAAACCCCAACTGGCAAGACACAGGACCAGGTATCATTGACAGAGGAGAATAGATTTCACAAGTCAACCCCAAATTTCCATGGATAATTAAAAATCTATACCATGGTGGAGTCACACTGTAAACCAGAGCATTTGAAACATGCATTAGAGTTATCAGAAAAATAGCAGAATGTATAAAAACAGGTATATTGCCACATTTTTTAAAATAAAAAAAAACAGGCGAATGGTTATTTTATAATTTAGTTTTCATAAAATAAGATATTGGGAACATACACTAATGGCTGACTGAGGACATTCAAGGCCTTATTGACTACAGCGTTTCACTAGAAGTGGACTAACCCATCTAAAGGAGCATGGCCGAGGCGGCTCCCATGATCTGGCCTTTCCGGGCATAAAGGGGCAGGGCAGCCCAGACCATATGGTGTCCCCCTGACCTTTCGTGTTCCTATGTTACTATACTAACAAGGCAACAGCCAGTCTAAGGAGATAATGCCACCTGGTGCCATGGAGACAGGAAGCAGGATAATCCATTAGCTAGATAATAAAGGGAAGACTGTTGGAATTACACCCAACTGCCCAGAACTATAAAAAACTGTGTGAAGGAACTTGGTGTGACATGTGTTGAACTGTGATCAGGAAGAACACATCCGTCCATACGATTTGCTGAACCTCTGTGTCTATCAAAGCAAAATGATCAAAATTTCCTATTGGGTCATTTTCATATCGGTGAACAGTAAAAATAAGTGTGGCTTTCAGGTGGAATGGTCATGCTATTGTGGCCAGATGTTGAAATATGTTTAGAAATGCACTGAGCTGGAATAGGCAGGACTTACTCAGAGCAGCACCAGCACTGCTTTCCGTGTGAGCTAAAGCCTAGGACCATTGCTAGGGGGCTTGTTCTCAAGAGATATTTTGGGGGGGAGGGAAAGGTTGGGTTTGTTGAGAGTGAGGGGCTGTTTCTGTCTGCAACAGGCCCTTGTGTCTTTTGAAGGCGTCCTATAAACAAGAATGAAGTATTTGGGGAAATAGATTTATTGGCACATTCCCAAGGATTCCAGAGTTTATCTAAGGAGTAAACAAACATGAGGTCCCTGGTAGTGAGACTGATAAGATGGCCAGTGCTTGGTTCTGGCCTTCACACCCCTGGGGCCTCCTGCCATTTGTGCCTGAGGACAAATGGGCTGGGCAGGTTTTCCAGATCCCTTCAAACATTCCTGAATTACTGCTCTCCCCAAATTACAGTCCTCGGGGGTCTCGTTTCATTTTCTGGAAATTGGTAACAGGCCACCATGGCTGATGAAATGAGGAGGGTAACCAGGCAACTATTGTGCTGTATCATTAACACACAGAGCTGCGCAGGATGAGCTCACTGGCATCCAGGCTCCAAATGACCTGTCTGAAACCAGAGCCCAGAGAAGTGTAGCGTCAGAGTGAGCCAGGGTCCCAGGCCTACCCATCCGATGGTAATCTCATCATCTCTATTACCACCATTCCATTCCATCTAATCAGCAACATATTCTGAGCCCATGTATTGAGCTGGGGACCCTTCAATCTAGGTCCAGACTCTTTGCTTAGTCATCTGCAGGACATCGTGTAAAGCACAGAACTTGTTTTCAAAATGGTGATGAAGTCCATTCATTCATTTAATTATTAATATTCCTAGACATCTAAATGTTTCAATTGCTATTCTAAATGCTTAGCTGAGTTTCTATCAGGAGAATAACAACCAAAAACACACCCAAAATATTACCTTCTCACAAAGGAAAACAGACAATGAAATGAAACACATTAAATGAACATATTGCCTATGTCCTAGGTTGAATTGTGTCCCCTCACAAAAGACAAGTTGGGGTCCTAACCCCCAGTACCTCAGACTGTGACCTTGTTTAGAAATAGAGTCTCTGCAGAGATTATCAAGTTACAATGAGGTCATTTGGGCAGGCCTTATCTCAAAATGACTGGTGTCCTTGTGAAGGGGAAATTTGGACACAGAGGGACAACGATGTGAAGGCATAGGGAGGACACCATTGACAAGCCCAGGAAAGCCAAGGATTGCCAGTGACCACCAGAATTCTGCCAGGAGAGAGGCCTGAAAAAGACCCTTCCCCACACAGCCCTCAGAACTTGATCTTGGCCTTCGGAAGTGTGACACAAATATTTATGTTGTCTAAGCCACTCAGTTTGTGGTGCCTTCTTATGTCAGCCCTAGAAAACTAAGGTAGTAAATGCAATAGAAAAAGAAGCCGCTGAGTGGTGCATGGGGCTTGCTGAGGGCAGTGGGGAGGCCTCAGCAGGAAGCAGGGAGGTGCTCCATAGCCTCCGGGAAAGGCCCTGAAGTGAACAGGGACTGGAGGACTTCAGGGAAACGAGAGGTGGATACAGGCAGACCTCCCTTTATTATGCTCTGCTTTATTGCTCTTCACAGATACTGTTTTTTGTTTTTACAAATTGAAGGTAAGACCTCCACCAGCAAAAAGGTTATAATTTGCTGAAAGCTCAGGTGATGGTTAGCATTTTTTAGTAATAAATTATTTTTTAATTATGGTATGAACATTGTGTTTTTTATTAGACATAATGTTATTGCACACTTAATAGGCTACAGTATAATATAAAAATAGCTTTCAGATGCACTGGGAAACTGAAAAATTCATGTGACTGGCTTTGTAGTGATCTTCCCTTGATTGCAGTGGTCTGGAGGGGACCCATAACATCTCAAAGGTATGTCGGTGTTGGTGGGTAGCCATTCCTGCAGGGTGGTGGCCAGTGCAGAGAGAGGGCCAGGGGCAGGAATGTGCCCAGTGTAGTGAAGGAGGCACAGGAGGCCATCCTGGGAACAGGTCCTAGGAGGTGAGGTCAGGGAGGCCATGGGGAGCAAGGCATGCATTGGCTTCTACCCAGAGTGAGTGGGGGCTCTTGCAGGGTTTTGAGCAAAAAACATTAAATGGTCTCCTTTATTTTTTAAAAGAATATAAAGTACAACATAAGAAATATTGTCAGTAATATTGTAATAACTATCTAGGGTGCCAGGTGGGTACTGGAAACATTGGGAAACACTCTGTAAAGTATACAATTATCTAAGCACTGTTTAGTACACATGAAACTAATCAGAATAATATTGAACATATATATATACTCAAATAAAAAAGAATTGTGCTGAGAAAATATTACAGGGGACAAGAGAGAAACAGGAAAGCAGTTGGTGGATTCCTACAGTGACAGGCCCTGGTGGAGGTGGCTGAGATCAGCATGATCGCTGTGGAGGAGGCACACAGAGAATGACTCTGGGCAAACACGGTGAGTGGGTGCCCTTCGGGCTCTGGGGGTCAGGTGAACTGGTGAGAAGAGAAATGTAGGGCAACACCGCTGTCCTTGCTTGAACTACGGGTACATGGAGCTATTGTCACCATGTGGAGGATTGCTGGGGAGCAGATTTTCTGGGGAAGGTCAGGGGTCGTGTCTGACACACTGAATTTGGGAAGCTCATTCAACATCCCAGCGGAGGTGCTGAGCAGCTGCTCAGATGACTTTGGACTGTGAGGGAGAGTTCTAGATTGGAGACAGAGTTTGGCTGTGGTCATCACACGGGCTGCATGTAGTCAGAACAGAGGATGGCACACGGAGGATGAGGCCCTTCTAGCATTCCTCAAGGACACAGTTGAAGGGCCTGCAGGGCAGTGTGTACTATGTCCATCCCTTGTTCTTGAAAGGTTGCACTTTCCATCCTAAAGCATGGAATCCTGTGTCTGATGCCTCCATGTCCATGCCTGCAGGGGCTGCTTCCCTTCCATTCTGTGACATTCACCACAAAGTCCTGAGAGGGTAAGCCCATCCTCCCACCCAAGGTCATCGTCTGATGAGATTTCCATAATCAAACCTGCCTCTTAGGTGATTCCTCTAATTTCCAGGGCCAATCTGAAAGGGCAGCATCACTGCCTGGTGGTTCCCAGCCAGACACTCCCTCCTGGGCTGTGCAAGTGACGTGGCTATAGTGTCCCAGTCCAGTGAGGACACTCGGCCATGGTTGTGCTGAGCCTCTCTGGGTCCCCAGGGCACCCGGGACAGCCTATTCAAAGGCACAGCAATACATTTCACTGTCTCTTGAGGCTGCTAAAAACCTGCAGAACCCATAAGAAGGCACTCGCAATATTTTGTATTTAGAGAGAGTCTTTCTACCAACCAGCTGCACAGCACAGGTCTCCTTTCATTAATCCTCACAGCAGGGAGCAGAGGGCTGGTAGGGACTGTCAGTTTTGCCTAATGCTGAGACAGAGCTGCTGGGAGGTGAAGTGACTTGCCTAAGGCTATACAATGAGTCAGTACCAGAGTTTAGATTACATCCCTGATTCTTGACTTCTGATCTACCATCTCACACTTACCTTTGGAAATAGCATAATAAAAAGTGCACTAAATTTGAGAGTCTAATTTCCTTCATGACACTCACCCTCTTAACCTCTCCCTGCCCCAATGTCTGAATCCATAAAATGGGGATAATAATACTTGTCATCTAGCTTGTCACAGAAATATTATGCATATTAATCTTTTTATCAATCAGACCGTTTGGAAATAGCGGCTGTATAAACTCAGGATTTAGGTTAAGATCAGAGACAACTATTTATACATTAGTCAATGAAATAGAGAAATACATTAGTTTTATTTTAATGGAGCATGAAAAATGTGGAAGAAGAGGGGAGTTTTTGAAAGTATACATTCTATTTATCAACATGGGACTGGTTTTATAACAATGATGTGTAGGTATCATGAAATGGCTTAATGTTCTAATGTCCACAGATTTTTCCAGAGTTATTCCCAAACCTTTAGTTGAAAGTAAATGGTTGAAATGTATTTGTTTTACAGATACATGTGTGGTATTTACTTGCCTGGTGAAGTCACATTTGTAATAAAAGGAAATAAAGAAAGAGCATGGGAGGAATTTTCCAAATTCGTTTCTCTCCTCCGTATTTTTGTTCCATGTCCAATGTCCTCTGTAGCCCAGAAAATGGGGGTGACATTTGGACTTCTCCCCCTCTGCCGTCTGGTCTGGAGTCCCACACCACTCTGAGTAGACATCTCAAGAGTTAATGGAGTCCATGGAGCCATGTTTGCTTCTTCTGTTTGAAATCAAACATCTGATCTTTATCTTCCGTGACAGGTTTAATGCCTTTCTTCTCTGACAAATTTTCAGCTGAAGAGGAATGCAAACACCAGTATCAGTACAGTTATATGAAGAACTAATCTGAGCAAGCTACTATTGGCAGCTTGATCCTTAATGAACAGCAGAACCCTGAAGTACCACCACTTGCTAGAAGGAAAAGGGGAAAAAGAGCTGAAACTCTGTATACCTCTTCCAGCACTTACCTGGCTATGTTTGAGTCTGACCCACCAAGTGTCAGCATGCATCTCCACTGCTCCCAGGGGCCGTGGGCATGGGGGCCCTCAGGAAGCAGGTGAAAACAGGCTACAGAACCTGATCCAAAGCTCCCCGTGAATTCACTGCATTTCTCTCTGTCTCTCAGAGTGGTTCTGCCACTTGAAAATACTAAGTTCTATGCTTCTCTTTGGGAACACAGTACTCTGAAAAGCACACTTGCCTACCATCTATCCCCAGGTCTACTATATCAGTGAAGTTGCCCAACTTGGGCAGCTTTCCAGACAGTGCCTGAAGCTTCGATACCACACGACACACGGCCATCCAGAGATGGATGGAGCTCACTGAGGGAGGTGAGAAAGGTCAAGTTGCTGCAGAGCTAGAATACACCTGAGACAGAGCCCTCTGCAGTAAAATATTGTATTTCCTATGCAGGGAATTTATCACAATATAAGGGGATCTTTTAAGTTGATTCCTCTTTGCATTAAAATTCATGTGATATAGTGGAAATTTGAAAAAAAATTAAATGCTAGCAATTTCTGACTGGGACTTGCATATAAAGTTCAATAGAGAAAACTTACATTCTACACCCCTGCCCCAATATAGTCTGAACTAATATGGCCATTAGTATGATATAAATTTTAAACTAAAATTTCAAAACTACTTTGTGTCTAATTTAAAATTCACTAGAGCCTTTGGTATTAATTTTCTTGATGGTATGGCTTTCCTTTTTTAATTTTTCCCCCTTGCATTAATCACTTACTTTTAGCTATTATTTACTGAATCTAACATATATTTATTAAATGCCCACTATGTGCAAGTCAATCAGTCTGGATCTGTTAGGAAGGAAGATAGAACCTCATAAGTTGTAGTCCCTGCCCTTGACCCAGGATCTTCCAATTGTGTCAAAACATTCTGATCCCAGAGCTTCTAGGTGAGAACCATGTGGCTGGTGGTGAAGCTGTTTTACCATTGTCCTGATGCTCATACAATTTGATGTCCAATTGATGGGGCCCCTTTTCTCTTTGTACCTGTGGCTTCAGAAGATTACATCTTCTTAGGGAGTCCTGATTTAAAAGTAAATTCTGAAGTCTTTGATTTCTTTTGCTTTTTCAGTAATGGCAAATGGACCTCCTCCAATCCAGTCACACCTTGTTTCAGGTTAATTCCAGTCCTGTTGGAAATAAATCCTCTCACCATATTACCACAGGAAATAAGCTTGAGACCTGCACAGCGTGTTTACTCCCCAGACTCTGCCTGTCAACCTTCAGCCTCTCAGTTCCTCTTACCACGCACTAGAGAGCTCAGAGCCCCTGCAGGGAACTATAGGTATCCTCAACCACTTCCAGAAGCCACCCTGGTCCTCATAGGCTGGCTCAGCAACTCCTTTAGGCAGCCCAGCTACCTGGACCTCTGTGAAGACTCCCTGTCCACCCACTGACCATATTGGTTTTCACTATCTGTAATTCCCCTTCATACTGTCTATTCTGTCATCACACACCTTATATTTGGCGCACCTTGAAATCATCCTCAATTTTGTTTCCTATCTTCCTCTGAAACCTACATAACTTGACACTCTGTACCTAAATGTTAGAGACAAAAATCCCCCAACCGTGCAAACTGGATGCACGTTAAATGACAGCGGATCTGAAACGAGCACTCAGACCACCAGACAATTCCAGGACGCTGCCTCAGAAAAGCTGCTGTCTGTTCTCTGTGGTGACGATTTCATGATCCACGCCAGCTCAGTCTCTCACTCCCAGTCCCCCTACACTCAGCATGTGATCCAACCTCCCATCTGAGAGAAAACAGGGCTCATCAGAGGAGAAATGCCTGCTTTCACTCCACCGCATCCACACTGGTTTGCTCTACCCATGTGCTCTGTCTTCCCCTGTTAAAGGGAAGGAAGACTGCTCTTCTGTCTTGGCCAACACCCCTATTGTGCTCTGGACCCCATCTCTTCCTGCCGTCACAGACCTCCCTTCCTACAATTACTCCTCTTTATTGTCTTTTCTCCCACATTGCAGGATCAATCCCATTAATATTCTCATCTTAAAGGAGTAAAGCCTTCATGTTGACCATGGTCCGTCTTCACCATGTCTATGCCTTACCTCAAGCAAAATGCCCTCATGCCTATTCTCACTGTCAACAGAACTGCCCTCTCTCCTCCACCTACACCATTGGGTTTTATCCTCTGCACTCCATCACAATGGCTTTCTCAAGCTCACCTTGCTGGCAACGGCCGAGTCTCAGTTTCATCTCACTGGACCTCCTAGGAGTGTTGCTCAGTTAAACCCGGAGCCTTTCTTCCCTGAGTGTCCAGATGCCTCACTCCCCTGGTGCTCCCTGCATGCGACCAGAATAAATCCCAAAGTCCACACTGCACTCTCAGATGCTCAGTGACCTGGCTTGCTCACTATACTGTCCACTTGTCTGTCCCTCTGTCCTGCCCAGCCTGCCCCTGTATTAGTCAGGACCTATGTGTTCTCCAGTCCTTCTGCTCAGAAGTCTCAGCTCCATCCAGGTGATCCTTCCTCAGAAGGCCGCCTCCACTGTCCAAGCTGACATAGCCCCACCCTTGCCCTCTCATTGCTGTCTCATAGCCCCCGGGTATAGTCACAATAGTGCACTCACCACTCTCTGTACTCATCCTATTTGATCAGGCATTCATTGTAATCAGGCATCACAAGAATGTAACGGCCTTGAAGGGCGGGTCTTTGTTGCCTTGTCTATGGATACAATCCTGGAGCCTAGCACAGTGCTTGTCACCCATTGGGGACACCTAAGTGTGCCGTGGCCCATGCACTGCCTCCTCCCTTAGAGGTGTGCATAGTATCTAAGTGCACTCACCTCCCTAAGAGAGTGGGGCGTTAGCAGAGCCAAGGACTGAGTTAGCCTTTGAAGCTTACACATTCTTTCATGATCAATGGGAATATGTACCTTCAAACAACAGAAAAAGAGATAAATATTCTCAGAAAGTTTAAGTCAGGGGAAAGTTTACAGTTTCTAATGTTTGTACTGTGAGATTTTATGGAGGGTTTCCCATTTTTTTTAAAATATATACTTTATTGATTTTTTTACAGAGAGGAAGGGAGAGGGATAGAGAGTTAGAAACATCGATGAGAGAGAAACATCGACCAGCTGGGTCCTGCACACCCCCCACTGGGGATGTGCCTGCAACCAAGGTACATGCCCTTGACCAGAATCGAACCTGGAACCCCTCAGTCCCCAGGCCAACGCTCTATCCAGTGAGCCAAACTGGCCAGGGCAGAGGGTTTCCCATTTTTGTATGAACCAGCTTTGATACATCCAAACCTTGATCAGGGCTGTTAACCAGGCACAGGACAAATGGAAAGGTTAGCAATTTCTGAGTAACTAAGTGTTTTTGACTCTCTTGTTATTTTTTAACTTTGTTATTTTGGAAGCTGAAGTAAAACTTTTTAATTTTTGTAATCCTTTCAAGGTAATCTCATTGTGTGAGCAGAGGCATCAACTCATCCATGTTCTCTTAATATGAGCTTTTGTCCTGTGCTGTGAACGGAACTGAGGAATTAGGTGACAAATTTAGCAGCAATATCATGAACTAAAAGTATTGAGTTAGGAGTGGCAGTCTGTGTTGTAACACCTCCTTCCAACATTAGCTAATTTTGTGAGTTTGGTAAATTACCAGGCTGTTCTATGTCAAGTTAGTTACCTCCAAATTGGCAAGAGCATACAAATAAATATTCCAGTTGGAGAACTACACCAGTTCTTATATAAACGAATACATGTACATTTTATTAACTATTTCATCTTTGTTAAGTTCCATGTCAGGACAGAGATTATTGCTGAAGTAGTGACGTACTGTATTATTTACATACAATTAAAAGACCCTATATTAAAACATCAGCTAGATTAGAAGATTTACAGTGTTCACCAAAACACGTGGTTTGCTTTCTGAAGGGTGACACATCTGTCTTCTCCAACACCTCAGGCCCTTTACTCACCTGGCAGACACATGTATATCTAAGGCTCAGGTGCCCTCTCCCCCAACCCCATAAACAACCTTTTGAGAAAATAGAAGGAAACCAATCCATTGAAGATGCTACTTTGGATCAAAATCCTTGGTGCTTTAGCCATTTTTATAATTCTAATAGCCTCCTCCCTTTGTATTTCCCACATCAGCCAAAAATAGAAGCAAGTTGTAAGGTAGATATTGTTTTATTGTGGTAAACTATACATAACACAAATTTTGCCATTGTACGGTTAGTGACATTTAGTCACAGTATTGTACAACCACCCCCACCATCCATCTCCAGAACTTCTTCATCTTCCAGAACTGAAACTCTGCCCCCCCACATTCAACAAACTCCCTTCCCTCCTCCTGCCCAGCTCCTGGCACCCTCCCTTCCATTTCCCATCTCCATGGATCTGACCCCTCTAGGAACCTCACATCAGTGGAATCATGCAGCGCTGCTCCTTCTGCATCTGACTTATTTCACTGAGCATAGGTCCTCAAGGTTTATCTATGCTGTGAAAAGCATTTTGTTAATTAGCAAGGATAAATGAAAGAGGAAAAATCAAGTCACAGGGAATTAAATATTATTTTATAAATATTTTGTCCAAGTCACTTATCCAAAACAAATCCCAGCCTGTAGAAACTCTGAGGATGGAATGCCATTTACTTAAGACTTCTAGTTGCAGCCCTTCTTCCAAGAAGATGAGCATAGCAGCCTCACCATAACTGACACTTTCCCTCCTAACTTTCTGAGTGAATTCCTGGTGTCAGTAAAATAACTTTATATAACCCTTCAGCTCATGGTATTTCAAATGTCACATTGTCTACAAGTGTCCTATTTGAATGTTTGATATGCATATATATTTATCCTGTTTTTACAACAGGCATTTGGACCTGGGTGTAGAAAGGGTAAGCCAGGATGTCAAGGAAACTCGTTGGTTCCCAGAGCTGTTTCTCCAGCCCTGTGCAGCCTTTGCCCTGCTTACACTGTGCGCCTGAGAACCTGGCAGGTCAGAGGGACAATATGTTACAGGCAACAAGGGGAAAATCAAAATCAGAAAGCACCTGTCTCAATCATATTGTCTGTTTGTCTTCCTCTTGACGTCACCCAGCTGAGCCTTTCTGCTTTCCATTATTCTCGCTAACTCTTTGAATTAAGCCCAAGTCTCGCTCTTTCCGCTTTGCCTGGTACACATTCTTCTAAACGAAAACATTCCGTTACACTGTTCCTCTGGAAATATAAATGTCCTCCATCCTGTAAGTAATGAATTTATTCCTCTGTGGGGCTGTTCATTCAGATATTCTTCCATCCTACCTCGATTCTCCCCATTTTTCACAAATCAGAGAGCCAAAAGAAGTGAATGCCTTCGTTCCTCCTTTCCATGACATCAGGAGAGATGCGCATGGGTGTCTGTTTGGGACTCACTTCTGGACATGGGCTCAGGTGGTTCAGCTACAGGTGGTAGATGCAGTGGCTGTGACAAGTGTCAGCGGGTTGGTGTGGGTGGGGTCAGCGTTCTAGAGAAGGGGGGACAATACTCTCCCACTATTTACATTTGATGCCAACTCTGAAGAGTCAAGCATGAAGTTTTTGAGGCCCTTGGGTTCATTCCCAAGATCACACTAATCTATTGGAACAAGAGCTATGCCGGGTCTTGGAGGACTCCCTCAGAGACAGATCCGGGCATTGCAGAGAAGGGAGAGAGGAAAACACAGGCTGGTTGACTGGCACCCAGAAACTTTGCTGTTGACCTAGAAATGTGATAATTGACATGCTGGCGACAGGAGTGCCCACCACATGGATTCCAAACAATTACTTTCCTCAGCTGTTAGATTTTCAAACGTGATCTATGGAGTGATGCTGACAGTAGATTTTCTGCCAGCAATAAACGTGGCCTGATTCACAGAATAATTACTGTATGCAAATGAACGTGATTTTCCTCTGCCCTCTTATGGATGACTCCACTCTGCCATTCATCAGGGCCACACATGTCACTTGGGAGGAGACAGATTTAAAGAGACAGGAGCTCCTGGAGCTTAGAGGTTAACTTCCTAAATCCATGCTTAGTGTGTTCACAAACAGGGGGCCCATGCTATCTGCCTGGCTCTGACCTTGCTGTCTGTGGATTGCTGCTTGGAACACTACCGCTGCAAACCTGTCCACTTTGTGTTCCCCAAGTCATGATGCTTCTGACACCAGGAAAAGCAGGGTCTTCTGGGGACCTGATATTCTATAGAGGGTTCAGGAGACCGGGGTGGGCTTCCTGCCTTCACATTGGAGGCACCCAGGCTATCGTCTGTGCATGTCTGTGGGTAACGGGGAGGGTGGGTTCTGAGTATATCTAGTGCTGGTCCTGGTGAAATTGCAGCAGAAGGGATTTGAACAAACAGTATGCTTTGCTTGATGGTGGAACAGAAGGAAGACACAGTGAAACATGGAAGTAAAAATCAACTGCTCAAAACCTTGACTTTATCACGTTTGGGCCTGGATTCTCGGGACCTGATGCATCCCAGGGACTTAGCTGCCTTTCTCTGTGTCTGTGTGTTGCACATGCCCAGTGTGGTCCCTGATGGAGCTGGAACGGGACGGCCCTTACAAAGGAAAGACCTGTGGGACATGACGTGTCATTGCTGGACTATTGCAATACCTCCTCTTTGGTTTCCCTGCGTCTACTTTTGGCCACTTAAACAGATGCGAGTGATCCTTTTAAACTCAACTTAAACCAAATCCTGTCAACATCCATTCTAAAACCCTCCAATGGCTTCCCACTGAACCCAAGAGACCTGTCAATTGCTGTCCTGTATACAAGGCTCTCCTTTACCTTCCTGCTGCCTGCTCATCCTCACTCATCCCTACAGGGTTGCCCTCATCTGTTACAGTCACAAACCCCAGACTTAGTTTCATTTCCCAAAATTCTAAGCTGAGCCCTCTTTTGGGATGTGCTTGCTGTGACCTCCACTCATCCGGCTCCTTTACTTGAATGTCACCTCTTCAGAAAGGTCATTCCAGAACCAGAAAGCCAGAGGAGCTTTTGATCACACCGCGTCATTTTCACTTTCCAAGTAGCACTTACCACCATCTGATGTTTTTCTTGTGGTGTCTGTGTTTGTGTGCTGTCTGTCCCCACGAGATGGCAGTTCTTGTCAAGCAGGGCCTTGCCTTCCTTGTTTGGAACCTTTTCCTTGGAACCTAGGAGGTCTTCAGGTCCATGCATGGATTGCACCGTGAACGAGGGAGTCGGGTGTGGGGGAATGGATGTGCGTGTGCTCACCATGAGGTAGGAAGGGTTGGCCACACAGGAAGCTGCCAACTGCCATTGGGACGCGTTGCCAACACTGACTTCCACATCCGTCTCATGCAGGTCTTTCATCCTGTCCACGTGAGTTGGTCTCTAAAAACCAGACACTCCGTGTGCAAGCGAAGTCTTTCCTCCTTCTCTTGAGAAAATGAACTGCTCAGGCAGCACTTGGGGATATTAAGAGGGAAGGATGGGGAGCACTACATAGGTAATATGGTGTTATTCCATCCTCACAAGAAACTGTGGTATGAAATCAGTGATGCAGCTGTCTTTTGGTTTTTGACGACATATTTAGAGATCTGCCTTAATAGGTGATGAGTATTTCTCTATACCTTCCTGATAGACACAATTTTATGGCAGGCAAGAATCCTGTTGGGGCAAAAATACAGGCCACTTTCCAACACGGCAAAATGTCAAACCATATAGATCCATTCTCCTTTTGGCTAATTAAAAATAGCATTTACTTTATTTTTTCCACCTTATGATCTTGCATCTTCCTTTCTCCTCTAAGACAATACCACTATTATTTATTCCAATTATAGTTCTTCTGCTTAAAATATCCCATTAAGTCTGTTAATATGGGGTGAGCCATTAGAAAAAGGAATGCCCTTAGGAAAGTCTCTGGTTCTCTTAACTCGACATACAGGGGGAGCCTGGCGACGTGTTTTATGGGCTATGGGGACATGGTGGACTCTCTGATAAAGCACTGAGCCACGCATAAAATTTGTTTTAACAGACATTTAAACAAAGCCTGCTCATTCTTAAGTTTATTGAAATTGACCAGTAACTACCTGGGCTGAAATTATAGAGGAATTCATTGGACCCAAGAGCACTGGCATTTGCGCCAAGAGCTGGGTAAACTGAGGCCAAAAAGGATTTGACCTAGAGCAAATGGGGGGGGGCAGGCTTGTTGGCTCTAGTTTTTAAATTTTCAGAACTCAGGTCACCAGCCATTTTCTGTACAGGTGGTATAGGTTTATTATTTTCCTTTTTTTTTTTTTTTTTTAATAGCAACTTAAACTGGAGTGGCTGCTGTTTGCAGCTAAGATTTTAGGCAAACTGCCAAACATTTTCTTCACAAAGAAAAATTGGCAAAGCCAAAAGCCTGCTGATTTCTGGATTATGTGTAGAGTTTTTTTTTTTTTTTTTCATGGCTTCACAGCTCTTCCTGCCTGATCTTTTGTCTTAAACCTTAATGATATATTTTTTTTTTAAAAAAAATCAGACTCTTGGGTTTGGTTTTGATTATTGTATCCTTCTAATGCTATAATTCTAAGGAATTCCATAAAGAAGGATAAGATACAGGACAACTTGGTAAAATTCAATGTAATTTAAATTCTGGGAAAGGACCCACATGGTACCCTCTCCACTGACCAGTATAGTCAAACCCACCTTCTCCATCCCTACTGCCAGCCAGGAAATCTGCCCTACAGGTCCTATGTTACTGTGCCACAAGTCCTTAAAATGGGGATTGCAAATAAACAAACAGACGTACCAGTGGAGAAAACTTAAAATAAAACATCTTTTCAGTCAAAGTATCTTGCTGGACTCCACACCCAATGTCATGACACACAGCAGATAGAAGCCGGCATTTCTCATAACGAGTTAAAAATAAAATCCATGTTGAGTGTAAATTGTCTTTGGGAAAAAAATTAAATAAAAAAAACATTTCTGGGTCAGTATTTCAGGGTCACTCAACCTGAAATTTTGCCCAAAAGTGCTGGTTTGGGGTGGGGGGTGGGAAGCAATGATTGGTTGTTAGTGGGAATGTTAAATAAGAGAAATGTTAAATAAGGGAGCAAATGTACTGGACTCCCACTTTGTAAACACCATTTAACACGTTATTTCATTTGTTACACAATATTTTTTCCGACATTTTGGGGGGATGTGAAGCCTCCTGTCTACAGGCCTTTTTTGTTCAATAGCTCACAAACAAAATGCTTCTATGTGTTGCACAAAGAAATGAAATTAATATGTTAGTACAGAGATCACATAACACTCAACTACTGATGTTTCAGACACAACATGAAAAGCTTTTACCAAAGAACATTTTGTGAAAAGGACTCCTAAACGTTCCACTGCCTTAAAGCAAAAACTTTTTAGGCTTGACTGCTGCTATGAAGTCCCTTAACTTTTCATTTCTCTTTGGCTTATGCACTCAACTTTTTGCTCCTCGATTTTGCCTCTTCATATCCTACACACACACACACACACACACACACACACACACACTCTCTCTCTCTCTCTCTCTCTCTCTCTCTCACACACACACACACACACACACACACACACACACACACACACACACACACAGTAACTGCATTTTTAGTTTTTTTCCATAGCAGTTGCCCCAAAAGGAACAGCCTCCCCCAGAGCTGGTGCCTGTCACCGCAGCCCATCACTTGCCTGGTAATTAAACTCTGACTGATTTATTGACTGACAGCCAACAAATCCCACCCTGGTTTTTATGATATACATACTCCCCAGGCTAAATCCAGTCAAACAACAACCCAGTCAGAGAGGGGAGGAGGGGAGAGCCGGGGGAAGGGCCTGTGATATAAAAATAAATACAGAAACCAGCATTCCTTGGCAAAGGAGGCGTTTTGCAAAGGAAAAAAAACACAGCCTCAGTGCAACATTTTTTTTTTCAGATGCGGAGGGAGCCTGGAGATGGGGGACAGTGGGGAAACACCATCCTTTGGCTCGCAGACTCATTCGACCCGCCGCACGTACAGCGCGCTCTGAAGGGGAGCAGGGTGTGCTGCTGCTGCGATGACAGTCGGGCTCCGATTTTACCTAAGGGAAAGCGGCTTTATTAAAAGTCATGGCTGGAATTGCATGACAGGTGCCAATATCCCGCACCCTGACAGATGCGTCGTTTTGCGAAGGCCATTTTCTTGTCAGCGGTCCCTAGATGGAGCTGCCGGCGTCCCCATTTGTCTCTCTTGCAGCGGGTCACACATGCCCGATGTTTGCCTCCCAGCTGCACGGCGTGGTTTGATATGTGCAATCCTCACAATGAGACTTATTAAAAGACAGTCCATTATTTTTATTTAGAGCATTTCCAAAACAAGCAGAGCGCGCCCGGAGATAATTTAAAAATCGTGTGGCAGGTCATCTCTGGGCCAGCGTGGCTCCATTTGAAATGCATAAGAGAGTAGCATCTCCATCCTTACACACACACACACACACACACACACACACACACTTTCCAGTCCATAATGGGCAGCATTTGAGTGACATTTAACCCTTGACAAATAGCCCAGACAGCCCAAAGCCCTATTTTGCTATAAAGTACAGCCGCACTTCAACATGAAGTATTAACCCTGCTCCTTTTTTTCCCTAAATCTTTCTTCCTTTTCTTTTTTTCCTTCTCATTTTCTTGCATTCCTCTTCTATTTTGTTACAGGTGGGCTTTCTCCTCGTAGCAATAGGTATAAAATACTCCTGATTGGCTGTATTTATGGGGCCTTTTCATCCTCCCGTTGGTTTGAAGCACAAAGAAAAATGGTCTCTCCCGACCGTGGCTGGTTTGAACAGCAGGTAAAGCTCTGGCAGCTTGCGATGGAAAATTATTACAGATGAAACGATTCCGTCAAGGAAATGGTAAGAGGAAGCTTCCAACGTAAAGAATGCTCGTGCAGACACGCAGGGTAGGTGGTGACACGTGATGGATTCTGCCACCAGGACAAGCATGGCCCAAGGTGGCTCTGCTTTTCCAGATGGGGGAGGGCAAGAGACGGGACAGCATTTGGAGAGCTGAGCAGCACCGCCAATACCAAAGATTAGGGTTTACCAGCATGAATATCGGTCATCAGGTGACCCACTGGGTTTTGGTCTCCTTGTTGCTTCTTCTGGTGGAGGGGGCGGGGGGGGGGGCAGGTGAAATCTGAGTCAATAGGCATCAATTTTAGGACCTAGTCCCAGGGCACCCTGGGCACCAGTAAACCTTCTCAAACCAGGAGTGGCTCTAGCAAGTCGCCCAGCCAGCAATTTGCATGCTGGAAGCGCAGCCGCCCTGGAACAGCAGGAAGCATTTTAGGTCAGCTCTGAGGTGTGGCCCTCAATGCAGGGAACTGCAGAGTTTGGGGAAGGGCTTGTGCCACCTGCTCTGTCATTCTGCCTGGATCTCTCCAGGAACCCCAGCAAACTCCAAAACAATAAAAGTAAAAAGTACATAGCAGTAAAATTTAAAAATCCCCACCTTACTCACATACCCCCGGAATGGCAGATGGGTTCTGGAGGAAGGATGGTCTCCTGAGGTTCCACCTAAAGGACAGGAAGCTGATGGTCAGGTGGACCACACCACCTTCACTCCCTGGAGGCAGGTGATGGAGACACTTCCCAGCAGGTGCATCTGAGTAAATTCATTTGCATTTACTAGTTATGTATTGAGTGCCTGTTAGCCTAGTAAGGCCTGTGCTAAGAGCTGGGAACCCAGACATCAAATGTGTGGTCTCGAGCTTCAAAGAGGTCACAGATTTTTTAAACAGATAATAGGATTTCCGACATTGTTTTCCTTAATAATTATGTGTATTTACATACCACTTCTGCTGAACTTATTAATTAACTTCTCAATATTTATTCTGTTGTGGACTGTTGGTTTTCATCCTTCCCTTTGTCATTTTCATCATGTAGCCAGGATGAATACATTCAGTGCTCTGAGTTTTGCCAATCATATCATCCCATCATCTTTCCACTCTTACCTGCTTGACCAGTAGGTTTATTGAAAGTCCGCGAGAAGTGTAGGAATGTTGTCTACTCCTTTACTCCGATTTTGGGATGCATTCTTTTTCTTATTATTTGGTTATTCAGGCTGCCAGAGGAGAAAGCACCATGAAGGATGGATTCCCTCATTGTTCATGGAGGACCCTGCCATGCTCTCTGGGGGGTCCACAGGCTGCCCATCCAGAGCCAGAAGTGATCTTTTTCACTGTTCCATCATGTGTGAATATTGAAATTACGTTGGGGTCATTTTCGTTGTTTCATTCACTTTTCAGATAATTCCATCACTTTTTCAACAACTACTAATTAAGCACTGGGGCCTGGTGATGAACAATTACAAACATTGACCTCCTTGTGCATCTTATAATCATAGGACCCCAAGGCTCTCCTTGTACTTGACCATAATTACAAACTTATAAACTTTGTAAAATGGACTATTTATGTTAGTATTTCTAGCTATTCATTGTGATCCCATAGCCTTTACTAAAGGAGGTTCTATGTTCTATTTTGGTGAAAGAAAAAAGCATTCCCTTATATGATTTGCTATGCTGATTTCATCCCCTTGCTCGGAAGCCTTTGTTGCCTAGTAATTAAATGTAAATTCCTTTCCTTGGCACTCAAGGTTCTTCCTAGTCTGTCCCTAACCTAAGGACCTGCCCTCTTTGTTTCTGACCCCTCCTGGCTTTACCTGTCCTCCATGTTCTGGCGATGGAAACTTATAATTTGCTAAACAAGGATGTGTATTTCACATCTCTGCATCTTTCTACAAACTTTTGCTTTGGCACTAACCCTTCTGGGTTGCTAAAAATTGTATTATCTTTCAAGTGCAGTCTTTTTGTAATCCTCACGCCAGAATATGTTTTTTATTTTAGAGAAAGGAGGGAGGGCGAGAGGGCCAGAGAAAGAAAGATGTACGTGAGAGAAGAACATTGATTGGCTGCCTTCAATATGCCCCGGATGGGAAATCGAACCTGTAACCTAGGTATGTGTCCTGACCTGGAATTGAGCCTGTAATCTTTTGGTGTATGGGACCATGATCCAGCTTACTGAGCCATGGCCAGGGCGCAAGAGCAGTCTTCATTGCCTTCTCTAACCCCTCTTCTGTATACTTCGTATCATAGTGATTTCAGCCCAATCCTGTAGGCATAAAAGTTCAGTCAATTTGCATATTAGCCTTTTATGCCTGCAGGATTGGGCCAAAACCTGCTCTTTGACATCCCCCAAGGGGTCCCGAATTGAGAGAGGACGCAGACCAGACTGAAGGACCCCACCAGTGCATGATCAGGGCTGAGGAGGGACACGGGAGGTTGGCCAGCTGGGGAGGGACTGCAGGAGGGCTCCAGGACATGTCTAGCCTGTCTCACTCAGTCCTGATAGGCCGGACCCCAGCAGCAAGCTAACCTACCCATCAGAGCATCTGCCCCCTGTTGGTCAGTGAACATCATAGTGAGAGGTGGAGCTGCCTTAGCAGATCATTAGCATATTGTGCTTAGATTGGTTGAATGAATGACCTGATGACCAGACATTTAGCATATCAGGCTTTTATTATACAGGATGTCCCCTAGCAGACTATAAGCTCCCCATGGACAGGACCTTATTCATTACTCTGTATACGTAAAATATCTCCTGGATTTCTCAGTGAGGTGACATGAATAGCTCCCCAATACACACAAACCTTACCTGTATTGGCTTTGCAGATGTAATTCCCATAGTCTCAGAATGGCTGCTTACTAAATCCTAGTGATTCTTAAGAAATTTTGAGAAATTCTTGAGAAATTTTCCTTCTAGGAGAAAAATCTACTCTTTCACAAATTTTACACCAAGAGCTTTATTCATAACTTTTTGGGGTATCATCTTCTACATAGTAATATAGTAATTTGGATACATAATGTATTCCCACTGCTATATTTAAAATATCCAAAAGGCTGGTGGTGATATATAGCTTATATCCCTCATATAACACTGCGATAGAATAATGCCTTTTACATAGTAGGCACACAATAAATGCTAAGAAAAAGACTAGGTAAGTGAATTGATGTATTATATATTCACATACTTCTTCAATTTTAACCTATCTAAATATCAACTTTTAATATCACTTAGTAACAAATGTATGTATCATTTGTTCAAGTTATTTCCTTTCTTCTTTCTCAAGGGAGAAAAGACTGATAAGATAAACATGTACTTGGACTCAACACATTTCTGAAAAACCTTTTTTCCATTCCCATTTAAACAAGTTTTTGAATTATTCTCAAGATCCTGGTTTCAGTAACATTTGTTCATGTGGAACGTTAGAATTTTGAAGGTGGTAGGAAACATATACAATATATAATTAAGAAAAGAAAGTGAGCCCTGGACAGTGTTGCTCAAAGGTTAGAGCAATGGCCCAGGGACTGAAGAGTCGAGGGTTTGATTCCTGGTCAAGGGCATATGCCTAGGTTGCAGGTTCAATCCCTGGCCCCTGTCGGGTTGTGTGGGGGAAGCAACCAATTGATGTGTCTCTCTCATATCAATGTTTCTCTCCACCTACCTTCTCTCCCTCCCTTCTTCCCCATCCCTTCCACTCTAAAAGTCAGTGGGGAAAAAAAAATCCTCTGGTGAGGATTAACAAAACAACAGCAACAACAATAACAAAGGAGAGAGTGAAAGAAAGAGAATGGGGTGGGAGGTGGAAAGAATGGAGGTAGTAGGAACAAGTCAACATAACGTGCACAGTCCAGTGGCCCAATTGCAAAGGAGTTGTCAAGTAAGGACGTTCATTTTAAAACCTTACAGACCACTTTGACATGTAGGAAATGTGTAAGGATTTATGCCTCGTTTAGGTCACTCAAACCAATGCAACTATTTGTTAGGCAGGCACTTGAGACCCTGCTAAACATCGTGCCTGAAAAGAGAATGATTAACAACTTTTTTGAGCTTTTTCAGGAAATAATTTTATTCTAACTTCAAGAAACACATGGTATTCTAGAATCAAAGTTCTCCTCTTGTTTCTATTAGATTTATTCTTTGGCACTATTTTTAAATCACCTAAAATACTTCTAACTGCTCAATGTGTCTCCTCTCAGGTGACTTATGGAGCCCCCACTGAGCTGGACTTGCTCAGGGTTATGAGTTTGGGATTTCACCCGTACTGCCATCTCTGATAGAACTGGTTTTCATTTCATTTCTTTTTTTTTTCAAACCAAAGAACCAAGAGGAACAAGTCTCCCTTATTGTTTTAACACTGAGAAGCTCAATCAATAGATTTGTCTCAGAAGGTCAGGAGCAAAAATAGGTATTTGGATAAAATTCTCTAAAGAGGGAAAGAAAAAGAAAAAAAGGAGAACTGGCAGAAGTTCCCTCCTGACTAAGAGAGCCCTGTGTTCACAAACACGGCAGTCTGAAATGGACACCCTTATGTGGAACACCGGTCTGCCAAATCAGGGAAATGGAGATGGAGGTGGGGCAGGCTCTTGATGGGACAACTCTAGAACATGGATTGGGTAAAAAACAGACACATGAATGTGTGCTTCAAGGGGAGGCCCTGTCCAGCCTCCTAGGGCCTGCCCACATGCCACCAGACCAAACTCTGCCCTTGGACTGTCTCACAAGTGACACAGGTTCAATCACTCCCATGCAGCTGCATCTACACACAGAGATCCCTCTGTGATGAAATAATCAACCTCGGTTGCTATTTTATACTGACTGGTTAGTGACTGTTGGGTAAAAGTATTAAGAGACCAGGTCTTGCTTCTGAATGGAGGAAGGACCCTCAGGTTTGCAAAGTTTCACATTTTTCATCACATTTAATCATTCCACCACTTTTACACCCTTTATTCTTCTTTTAAAAGTATGTTTGTTTGTTTTTATTGACCTCAGAGAGAGGATGGGAGAGGGAGAGAGAGATAGAAACATTGATGATGAGAGAGAATCATCTATCGGTTGCCTCCTGCATGCCCCAAACTGGGGATTGAGCCTGCAACCTGGGTATGTGTCCTGACCAGGAATCAAATGGTGACCTCTTGGTTCCTGGGTCAATGCTCAAGCACTGAGCCACACTGGCCAGAATACACTCTTTATTCTTATCACCTCACTGAAGGAAAGGAATCTGTATTACTCAAAATCCATAGTCCCCAAATTCTGAAACTGTGTGTATGTAGTCTATGACTACTGAGACTGTGGAGTAAATGTCAAGCAAAAATGACTCTATCATTATATTAGCAAACCAAATTGGGGGAAAAAATTAAAACCACCCATTTAATTCAGTCACGCAATTTACTTTGAAAGCAGACAGTTTAATTCCACCCCTTCCCCCAAAGTCACAGTCCTGTGGTTGTCATGACTTGTCCCTCTTTATTTGCAAGATTTGACTGCTCCCTTCACATGTCACCTCCTCAGTCCCTGTGGGTCTTCTCTGCAAAACAGGCATTGGTGACACTGCTGTACCTAGGAATGCCATGTGCTGGAAGGTAAAGGCAATCATAGGTGGTATATGTGCCCACCTGTGTGCATGTGTGTGTATGCGTGACTGCATGTGTGTGTTTGAACCAGTGATGGTTTCCTTCAGAAGACCTTGGAGAATGAGGAGGAAACTTGCCCACTGCAGACTGGCAGGGAGAGATCAGCCTTAGGTGGTGAAGCACCAGAGCTTTCAGATGAAGGTGCCTCCCACGCCCATGACACTTGCCCCGACTTGAAGATACTTTGCTTTTGTAAATGATATAGGTGTCCTTCAGGTTTCTTTCTTGGGGAAATTCTTGGGAGGGTTTCGAAGATTTGAAATTCTTGGTAAAAAGTTTCCTTTGTCTTTCAGAAAGAGCCATGCTTAGTGTGGCATTTTCTACGTTAATCCCTTTGGTACCTCCCAAACCTGTAGTAGAGTCTATGAAATCCCATGGTGTTGTGAGGAAGTGAGGCGTGGGCAGCCAGAGGAAGCGAAACCTCCCCATGTGGGGGTGGACTAAGAGGGTGCGGAATAATGTCCCCCTTGAAGGGTTCTACTGTGTGGCAGGTATGTCCTATGACTGCCTCACACAACCTACATAACTGTGCATGGCGCCCACCCAGGGTTTCGGGAGGTGGCCAGTAGCAAAGACAACAGTGGGCTTCAACCCAGACACAAGGTTGGGAGGAACACCACCTGCCACGGGGAAAGCTCAGGAGCTGACACAAGAAACCCTGCTCTTTCCCAAGAACCCCAGGCAGTGCTTTGACGGTAATGGGTGTCACTAGGCTGTAAGCTGCTTAAGAGCCAGTGCTACAGTTTATCATATTACCTGGGTGCCTAGCTCATGGAAGAAACCCAGTATTTACTGCCTAAATCATGGATGTTCTTGAAACATGATAATTTAAACATATTTCCAAATAGTTAAAACTCTGAAACAAAAGACAGCTTTTATTTCTGAATAAATTTCTATAGATAGAACTGGGTAAAATGACATCGACATTGAGTTTTCTCTTCTATTCTTTTTTCATTTCCTTAACAGTCACTTTTAAAAAAAATTCTATTTAGTGATCTATAGCTATATCTGTACCGATATCCATATCCATATTCATATCCATATATATATATATACATACACACACATATATATGTATATATACATATATAGATACACACACATTCATTATATTTTAAGCATCTAATTCAGGCCATCTGCTCTTTCATAGAAAGTGGTTGCTTTTAGATTCCTTTAATGTTTCTACTTATAAAAGATCATAGGTCTGCATAATAATTAGTTTTTTCCTACTAATTGGTGACAACTTGAATCTCCTTTTATCTGAGCATCAAAGTGTTTTAAATATTAACTAAGCTTCACAACCTCTCAGTATGATTTGTGCCATGTGTCTGTGGCAGAGATGGGTCAACTGGTCACTGAGCAGAGCTGGTGCAGGGCTTGTGCAGGACCTCAAGTCTGTCACCGACAGCATCACATACAGGTCACGGCAGCCTAGACCCAAAGCCATCTGAAAGTGGCTGTCTCTAAACTTCAGAACACAGATCTACATAGAAACGGGCTTGCCTCTGAATAATGTGACTACCCCATTTGACTTAAAACTCAGTCAAACAACACATGTGGTATTTCACTACTATAATCAGTCAGGAGGGGCAAAGGATTCTAATGTGTGAAAAAGCCTCAGCAAAAACATGTTTGAAAGATATTCATACGTGTGCTTATTATAAATGTTACATGAGCTAAGTAAGCATCATTTGGGGGAAACATCAGCTCTATAGATATGTCTGTGCTCATAGGAGTTAATATTTTTATAATAAAGTATACCTATATGTTTATTATATAGATTTGTAATTAATTATATTAAATACATTGAATTGATCATGTAATAAATATATACTATATAATATTAATTATATATTTAAATAATACACATTTAAATAATATAGTTACTAAAATTATATTTAACAACTATGTCATTATTATATAATCCATTAATTAAAATAGTTAATTAATGTAAATTATGTATTAAAATGAAGTTATAGTTTATAATAGCAATATTAGCCTATGTCTTGATATAAAAATGCAGGGAGAGGTGCTGCAAAAAGGAAGAAAGGGTTCTCCTTTGCCTAGTAAGAGAACCAACACAACTCTGAGACACTCCTGTGATGATGTTATAGGAACATCAGTCCATGGAATGATGTCATAAGGATACAAGTCCAATGGATACTTAAGATCAGGCCTAGAAGAAAGAAAGAAGAGAGAAGAAGAAAAGGAGGAGCAAAAGGGAGAATAAGAGAACAGAGCCCTCTGAATACAGAATCACCTTTCCTGGAAAGGTTCCTGAATACATTATAAAGAGCCCTCAGAGGCCCATCCCAAATAGATTCTTGGTAAGAGGAAGGATTCCAAGACCAAAGCCTGGTGTCCTTCAGGGAACACAAGGCCTCCTCTGACGGGCCAGTTCTGCAGAGCCTGAGGCCTGGAGTGCATTCTGAAGACACAGCACTTTCCACATAACTATTACAAGTAACAAGTGCACATCATGGCTGCATTTCCCTACAGATGACAGCAAAGGAACAGAAAGGAAACACATGCTTCATTTTCAGTGGGAAAAAAAGGGATAAATAAGATGCCGTTCTGATTTATTTGAAAGGGCTGATTGGTGACAAAAGCAGCTGAGATGGGGTAGAAGAGAAGAGATTGGTGGAGGTGTGTGTGTGTGTGGGGGGGGGGGGTGGGAGCATAAGGGAGGCAGAACTCAGGAAATGTCGGTAAAGGGTATTTCCTGAAGGTGAAGAGCTCACCTTGATGTTAAAAACATCCATATGCCGTGTTTGTAACAAAAGGTGTCAGATGCCTGGGGAGCAAGGCCAATAGCAGATTCTTGTTAGACTCAGAGAAGCAGAGGAGGTGGGGTATAGGAAGAATCCCAGATATGCTGCACATGTGCCAGTGGAGGGCAGAACCGGGGCAGCACAGCAGAGGGAAGTGAGGGTGTGCATTCTAATGGTACCTGCAGGAACCAACCTGACCCTTCCCCTTGAAGTCCACACATAGAAGCTCTTACACACAGCTGCCTAAGGAAAACCTATTTTTCCATGAAGAATAGTAAAAGTAGAAAAAATTGTGGCATAAAACCATTGTAAGAAAAAAACTGTGAGAAAAAAACAGCAAAATTTAATGTTAGATAATTGTCACTAACCAGAAAGTGACCATCTTTCACATAAGATACAAATTCTATAGAAACATTTTGCAATGTTTTATAAAAGTTTAAAACTGCTTTGCCCTAGAGGGGAAGACTAGGAAGAAGAAATGGAAGAACTCTGGGAGGAGATGCTAGAAATTATTAGAAATGGAAAACGTTAGAAAAAAATATCTCAGAAATGAAGATTCTATATATTATCTATCTATCTATCTATCTATCTATCTATCTATCTATCTATCTATCTACCTATCTATCTATCTCTATCTATCATCAATCATCATCCATACATTCATACAAATAAGTATATGTTAATATATAAAATATGAATACTTATATAGCCATACAAATATATATGTACTAGTGTCCCAGAACATGGATTCGTGCACATTGAAAGGAAATTATTTAGTCCCTCCCAGGGACTTATGCAAGTGTTCCCAGGTAGTGGCTTGGTGGGTACTGGGCAAGAAGGACCGGACATGCCCTGGAGCCAACCTCCCACTGTCCCTTCTCACCCTAATTAGCCTGCCGCACCTGGGCCAGTGCCGCATCTCCGAGGATGTCTGAGGAATGAGTGGGGTGCCTCCGGCAGGTGGGGTTCCTCAGCCTGGCCTGCAGGGCTTGGGCCAAAACCTGCTCTCCAACATCCCCCAAGGGGTCCAGAGTACGAGAGGAATCACGAGGAATCTGGCTCCCTCCGCTCTGGTTCCAGGGTGCATCACCCAAGAACCGCCACTGCCAAGTGACTGCAGCTAGGCAGCTCCTGAGTTGAGCATCTGCCCCCTGGTGGTAAGAGTACATCATAGCTACTGGCCAGTCAGATGGTCAGATGGCCGCTTAACCTTTTATATATATAGACTAGAGGCCCGGTGCACAGAAATTTGTGCACTGGCGGTGGGGGGTGGTGTCCCTCAGCCTCACTTGTGCCCTCTCACAGTCTGGGACCCCTTGGGATATAACGACCTACAGGCTTAGGCCCACTCCCGGGTGGCAGAGGGGAGGCCCAATCCCTAGGTGCAGGCCCTGGTCGGGCTCAGAGCAGGGCCGATTGGGGATTTGGGGCGCCGCCCCCTGTCACGCACAGAGCAGGGCTCATCTGGGGGATTGGGGCTCCGTACCCTGTCATGCACACAGCAGGGCCCATCAGGGGGTTGGGGCTCTGTACCCTGTCACACATAGAGCAGGGCCAATCAGGGGGTTGGGGAGCTCCCCCCTGTCATGCACAGAGTAGGGCCGATAGGGGAGTTGGGGCACCGCACCCTGTCACCCACAGAGCAGGGCCTATCAGGGGGTTGGGGCACTCCCCCCTGTCACACTCAAGGCAGGGCCAATAGGGAGGTTGCGGCTCCACCCCGTCACACACAGAGCAGGACCCACCAGGGGGTTGGGGAGCTCCCCCCTATCAGGAACAGAGCAGGGCTGATCAGGGGGTTGGGGCGCCTTCCCCTGTCATGAACAGAGCAAGGCGGATAGGGAGGCTGTGGCCCCACCCCCTGTCACACACAGAGCCACAGGGCGATCAGGGGGTTTGGTCTCTGCCCCCTGTCACGCTGATCCAGGGGCCAGGAGGCCTCGCGGGTCCACTGACCCCAATTCTGGGAGACCTCGTGGCTCCGCTTGACACAGGGGCAGTGAGGCCTTGCTGCTCTGCTGATCCCAGTGCTGGGAGGCCTCATGGCTCCACTGATCCCGGTGCTGGGAGGCATATTACCCTTTTACTATATAGGATAGAGGCCTGGTGCACGGGTGGGGGCCGGCTGGTTTGCCCTGAAGGGTGTCCCAGATCAGGGTGGGGGTCCCGTTTGGGTGCCTGGCCAGCCCTGGATGAGGGGATGATGGCTGTTTGCAGCTGGTCACACCCCCTTCAGGGTGGGTATCCTCACTGGGGTGCCTGACCAGCCTGGATGAGGGGATGATGGCTGTTTGTAGCTGGTTGCACCCCCTTCAGGGTGGGGGTCCCCACTGGGGTACCTGGCCAGTCTGGGTGAGGGGCTGAGGGCCGTTTTCAGGCTGGCGGGTGACTGAAGCTCCCAACCTCTCCTTTTTTCTTTTTTTTAATTTTATTCTGGGATTTATTTACCTTCTATGGCTGTCACTGGAGCTGAGAGCCGGCTTTAGCTCTGAGGCTCGGCTCCAGCTCTGAGACCTCGCCTGCTGAAAGCAGGTATCTGGTTTGTTTGGGTTCTATAATTAGAAACGCTGTTGCAACTCCAGCTTGGCTGGCTGTCTGAAAGCATGGGGTTTTGTTTAGCTTGTATATTTGCAACATTGTTTCTTAGAGTGCAAGCTCAGAGCTGGGCTGTAGCAGGCGGGGAACCTTGGCTTCCTCCGTCACTGGAGCAAGCAAGCCTCCTGTTTGCTTCAGCTGCCTGCCTCCGGCCGCCATCTTGGTTGGCAGTTAATTTGCATATCTCGCTGATTAGCCAATGGGAAGGGTAGCGAAGTTACGGTTAATTACCATGTTTCTCTATTATTAGATAGGGTATATTTCCTACAAGCAATGAGTTCAGTGCTTACATTGACTTATTGAACATAACTCCAATAAATGATAAAAGTGCATTGTATGCATGTGAATGCAAATGTGTATGTACATGTATGTGTATCTATATGTATTTATATATGCACAAGTGTCTTTGTCCCTGTTTTCCACCAGTGTTCTCAATGTGATAATGGGCTTTGTTTAAAAAGAGGTTCTCAGTGGATCTTTCAGGTCATCAAGGGCATTTTCAGCTGACAGAAGGTCTTCCTTGACTACCACACCTCCACACAGTTTATTTGTGTTTAATTTAAATATACTAATCCCAACCCTCATTCAACTACTGCTTATTTATGAGATTTGTATGAACCTGTGAATGATTTACTCATTACTTAATTTCGTTTGTAATGTTTTAGTTTTATTCATGTTGTGTTTATCACCACAGCACCTGTATGCCATGCAGATAAGAATTTCCAAGTTACTGATTGTTGAAGCTACAGTGCAATGTAGTCATTGCTCCACAGACACAGAGAAGAGGTAGGTGCCAGATGTAAAAGAATGCCAGGAGACGTTCTTGCAATGGGAGGTGGGGTGTGTTCCATAGAGAGCCTGTGCTTCATGGTTCTCAAAACCAATTGTTGTCAAAGTGGATTGCTTTAGGAAAACAATATTTAAGTTCTCTTTGCCAAAGCATCATAAAAGCAGCTGTGGAAATGGTCAGACAACTCAGAAACTCTGTTTTGTAGGTGACATTTCTAGAGGTCTCTCCCTCCAGCCCCCTGATGGTTGGGCAAATGCCCACCTCAGCTTCAATTTGATTCATAATAAAAATCTTTTTTCCTCTTCCTACCTCTTCCACCCAGACCTTATTTTATTCTTCCTGGTGCCTCCTAGTTTATATTCACTCATTCATTCAGTCATTCAGTAATATTTACCAAGCTCTACTAGGTGCCAGACACTGTACTGAAGATATAGTGATAAACAAAACAAAATGTTCTATTCTCATGGAGCCTCTATTCTAAGATGAAAGACATACAATGATCAATAAAAGAGACTAAATAAACACCAAAATATCAGATAAAAGGAGATTTTATGCAGACAATTAAAATTAGCTGGTATAATAGAGAATGAGTGGGTAGCTACTAGCTACTTTAGATTGAGCGATCAGGACAGACCTCTTGGAAGAGGTAGTTTCCTTTCTTGTTGTATTTTCATTTTCCTTTCATTCAAACTACTTTCTAGATTCTAGTTTTATTTCTTCTTTAATCCATGTGTTATTTGGGAATGGGTTACTTATTTTTCAAATACTTGGGAACATTCTAAAACTATTTCTGTTCTTTATTTCTAATTTAATTCCATTTGGTCAAAGAATATACTTTGTATGACTTGAATTCCTGTAGATATTAGATTTATTTTATAATTTTATGAACCAGAATATGATTTACCTTGGTAAATATTCTGTGTGCATCTTAAAATAATGTATATTCTGTTGTTTTTGGGTGGAATGTTTTATAAATAGTAATTGGATCAAGGTGGTTGACAGTGTTGTTCAAATCTTTTATATCCTTACTGATTTTTGGGTCCCTTGTTCTATCAGTTATTGAGACAGGGATATTGAAATTTCTGATTACATTGTGGATTGCATATTTCTCTTTGTAATTCTATTAGTTTGTACTTTGTGTATTTTGTAGTTGTGTTATTAGATACATAAATTTTTAGTATAGTTGTCCTGTGGATAAATTAAGTCCTTTATAATTACAAATCAACTTTTATGCTGAGTAATATTCTTCCCTCTTATATCTACTTAATTTTGATAATGAAGTCTCCTCATTTTTCTCTTGAGTTTTGTTTAGAATTATATATCTTTCCCCCTCTTCTTTTTACTTTTAACCTATTTGTGTCTTTTTAAAGTTCATTTCTTGTAAATAGCATATAAGTGGATCTTGTTCTTTTAAGCAACCTGACAATCTATGCCTTTTACATGGAATATTTATACCACTTATATTTAGTTTTTATTGAAATAAAGTGCAAGTATATTATCTTGAAATTTTAAAACATTTTGTTCTATCTGTTGTTTTCTTTTTGCTATTTTTGACTTTTATTTATTTTTCTTGTTCTTTTATTTTTGCCTTTTAAATTCATCATGTTATGTGGTTCTATTTATCTCTTTTATTGTCCCTTATTTATCATTATTAGTCTTCAGGTGATATACCATTTCAAGTATATTACAAGAAAAAGCCTTCCCAGTGCCCTTCATTCCTTTGTGTGGATCTATATTTCCATCTGATATCTTTTCTTTCTGTCTGACATCTTTCTTCTTCTTTTCTCACTTCTTGGATCTTGGATCTATGGTGACATTCTACTGCTGTATTCATGATCTACTGATCTAAACAAATTTTGTAAGATTAAAAATGTCACTATTTTACCTTGTGTTTTGGAAACTATTTTCACTAGCTATAGAAATCTGGGTTGATATTTTGGTGGTTTTTTTTTCCAGTAATTTAAAGATGCTCTTCCACTGTCTTCTCATCCCATCAATTCTAACAAGAATTCTTCTTTTGTCCTTATCTTTATTCCTCTGTAATTAGAATATCCTTTCTCTTTGGATGCTGTAAAATTATCTTTTTAGAATTGCTTCTGAGTAATTGTATTATGATGTACCTTAATGTAGTTTTCTTCATGTTTTTGTGTTTAGCGTTCTATGAACTTCTTGTGTCTGTGGATTTATAGTTTTTTAAATCAAATTTGTAAAATTTTCAGCCTTTAAAATTGTTCCACTGTTCAAATTTCACAGTTACATTCTTTAAAAAATTCTTTTTTCTTGTGTTTTTTTTTAAAAAAATATTTTATTGATTTTTTACAGAGAGGAAGGGAGAGGGATAGAGAGTTAGAAACATCGATGAGAGAGAAACATCGATCAGCTGCCTCCTGCACACTCCCCACTGGGGATGTGCCCGCAACCAAGGTACATGCCCTTGACAGGAATCGAACCTGGGACCCTTGAGTCCACAGGCTGGTGCTCTATCCACTGAGCCAAACTGGTCAGGGATTTTCTTGTGTTTTATCTTCATAATTTTTATTGATATATCTTCAAGTTCAATTATTTTTTCCTTCTACAATGTCTAATCTGCCATTAATGCCATCTAGTATATCTTCATCTTAGCCACTGTAGTTTTCTTCTCTTAATGTTCAATTTGGATATTTTTTTTATCATCCATGTCTCTGCTTAACTTTTTAACATGTACAATAAAGCTGTTGTAACTGTTTAATGTCTTTGTCTTCTAATTCTAATGTTTCTGGGTCTTATAGTTCTGGATCACTTTTAATTTATTGATTTTTTAAAAAAATTCTTATTTTTCTGCTTCTTTCTTTGTATGCCTGTTAGTCTTTGATTGAATGACAGTCAGACATTGTAAATTTTACCTTGTTGGTTGTTGTATATCTTTCTATCTCTAAAAGTGTATTTGCTCTTTTTTTCTGGGTGAAGTTAACTTACATGGAAATAGATTCTTCCATTTTGGCCTTTCTGTTAGTATTTGTTAGGTGGTATCAGAGTAGTGCATAGCTTAGAGCATATTATTCTCAGCTTCCGGGACAGGACTATTCTGAATAGTCTATTTAATCCCCCATGATTTATGAGGTATTCCAGACTTACTGGATTATTACATAGATCACCCATTTCAAATGTATAACTCAATAATTTTTAATAAATTCACCAAATTGTGAAATTATCACAATAAATTAGTTTTTGAATATCTTTTATTATACTAATAAGATTCTTTATGCTCATTTGCTGTTAAACCTTGTTCCCTGCCACAGGCAACTACTAATTTATTTTCCCAGAGATGGCTGCTGAGAAAACTCATGTGCAGGCCTGGTAGATATTTGTTTTTACATCTGTTGAGTAGATACTTAAGTGTGGAATTGCTGAGTCATAGCACAAATTTATATTTAACTTTTGAAGAAATTGCCAAGTGATTTTTTAAAGTGGTTGCAATATCACAAGTAATGTATGAGGGTTCTTGTTTTTCCACAACCTTGCCAACATTTTTTTTTTTTTACAATAGTCTAGTGGGTGTGAAATAGTATTTTATGGAATTTTTAATTTGCAATTCCCTAATGCATTGTTAGTCTTGTATTTATTGGCTATTCATAGATCTTCTTTGGTGAAATGTCTATAGAAGTCATTTGCCTACTTTTTTGACTGAGTTGTTTTCCTTCATATTATTGAGTTTTGTTTTTTAAATTTGTTTTGTTTGGTATAGTCTGCATACAACTATTTTGTCAGATATGTAAAATATTTTCTCCCAGTCTTCTTCTTGTCTTTGTTTTCTTAATGGTGTTATTTAAAGAACAACAGTTTTGAATTTTGGTCAGATTAAATTAATCTATCCTTCTAAAACTTTTCGATGGTTCCTCTCTCCAGCTCAATTGGTTTCTTTGCATGCACTGCTGATCAGTTGTTTGATAAGTACTTGAGGGGACCCTCTGCGGGGGTTCTCTCATTTTCTCTCCATGCATTTCCCTTCTCTGGAAATTTATTTTGAGTCTTACTGTCTTCTTTGCCCCTGAATTTCACCCTGTTGCCTCAACTCAGAATATCTGCTTGGGTTTCTCTTCTCTGCACCATGGTTTGGAAACTCTCTAGTCTAGTCAGTAAGTTGAAATTGTCAGAATGCTCAGTTTGTTTCTTGTCTTTCAAGAATCTTTTTTCTTTGTTGCCTGATGTTCAGCTTCTTTAATACAGTCTTAAATATGTATTTGTGCTCTGTAGTGTAATTTATTTTTAATTGTTTCAGGTGGTAAGATACATCTAGTCTCTGTAACTCCATCTTGGCCAAAATTGAAAGTCATATCAAGGAGATGACATTTAGGCTAAGATCTGAATGGCAGAAGGTAGAAAGCTATATGAATCTCAAAATAAAAATGAGGTGTGAAAAGCAAGAAGAAACTACTCCTGGTTCTGGAAGACTGACCTTGACATGGAGAGGCTGTTGGTGGGAGTTCGATATGTGTTAGAAACAGGACAAAAGGCTGAAGTGGATGAATCCTGATGTTGGAGGGTCAGGTGAGGCAGGAGAGGGAAGAGGGTAAGAACATGTAGTGGTGATAACCTAGGTAAGGCAACTGGCTCTTCTTTGAGGTGTGCAAAGAAGCATTTGCATGGAGAAGAGGAGCAGTAAAGGCTTCCAAGGATTTGAACCTAGACCTTTTTGCTTCCTCTCTTAGGAGTACTTGTAGATCTTCCAGACTAACTAGAAATTCAGAAATTTGTATAAAACTGAAATAATTTATAACCACAGGAATTATTATTATTGTTATTCTAATGCATTCACTTCATTACCTCTCCCGGGGAGAAAATTGTTAGATGCTTGGTATCTGGAGCAGAAAAGAATTTACCCTGACAAGGTATTTTTTGTGAATTTGTTTTCCTTGGTGTGTGATGACTAGGACTGCTTTTTAATGGTCTCCTGATGCTTGACAAGCTCTCCAAGCTATAATTGTACCACTGCTGGTTGGAAAATTTTATCCCTGTCAATTTTGTTCCTTTAGTTATATTTTCCTAATAAAAATGTCAATACACAAAACACATTTTGTTGCCTTTTTTCTTTTCAAAACAAGCTTGCATCTCATCATAGTTTATGGCTGTTCCTGCTAAAGATTTGCAATTTGCTAACTAACCCCTCATGCTTAGAAGTCTTAGGTTCAAAGAATATCCTGTAATGGTCTGCTAATTTACAAATTTGGGTTTATTATAAGTCAAAGGCAGCGAGGACTTCATATATTTCCACACAATGTATTTGAACAGTTTCCAGCTGCCCATCAATCTAGATATTGTTGTGTGCACACATATGACACAAAACTCAAAAATTCTAAAACATGGTCTCCTGTCAGTAGGATTTGCCTGATAACTATCATCTATTTCTAGACCCACCATCTCTTACCATTTATCATATCCACCTTGAATCTTAGCAAGTTCGATAAATAACACAAAGAGATACAGGAGAAATGTCATTTAAAGGGTATGCCTGTCTCCATAAAGCTGAATGAAAGGGTAGGAAGAAAAGGAGAAAGAAGGAAGGCGGGGAGAAGGGAGGGAGGAGGAAGGTAGGAAGGAGAAGGAAGAAAAGGAGGAGGGACAGGAAAGAGGGAGGGTGAGAAGGAAGGAAAAACAATGTTAATGGTGATGGGTTTTTTAAACATTATATGATCTTGTGACTTCGAAATAGTAAGAGAGAAGCCGTAATTCCTTGTTTCTCTGATCCAAAAAATGCCCTCCTCAGTATCTGGTGGAAAACAGGCTTCTCTAGATCCAATTTACTTCAGGTTTCTCGCTTTCTATCCTTGGGAGTAACTAAGTTTGTAAAGATTTCCTTGCCTTCTGGGCTTCTTAATCATGATCACTGGTACCATCACCCCTCCCCACTCCTCTTCACCTCTGCAGAAGCCCATTTCTTTTATGCCCCCCAGAAAAGAACTTTTACAAGGCAATCTGTTGTCATCCCGTCAATTTTCCTTTGTGGCCTCAGGCTGCAGAGCAGCACATCCTCTGAGGGTCTCTCTGAAGGATTTACACCTGCAGAACCCATGCCTCATGTACACCTGTAGCGGAGGCTGCAGTACCCATGGCTGCTTCTGTTGATAGTTCTGTTCAGGAGCCATAACCAATACCTAGTGCAGTACATGCCCGGTCATTCCATCTCCCTTATTCATCTCTCTGACCTATTTGGGTTTGAAAAATTGATTGGAGTAACAACCCAAATACCAAAAGGTCAAAATGGTTGATGGGTCCTGGCTCGCTTCAACTGTAGCGTATATTGTTTTAGGCTCACGTATGGTAAGAGAATCAGGGTTCCTACGCTATTTCAAAGCTTGGAGAAACTTCTAAATCTAAAAAAAAAATGGCTTTTTATTCTTTAGTGACAATATAAATACCATGCAATGTTACTTTTTATGATATCATCTTATCATTCTACTGAGGTTAACATGAAGAGAGAAAAGATGACTTTTCTCAGGCCTGCAAAACGCATGCTTCTGAATGAAGCCACCTCTTATACGTGTCCGTCTTGTGATAACAAAAGGAGCTAAGAATCTTGGAATTGGCGGTGTCTTAAACTCTGTCTCTCCTGGTCACCATATTTACTTCACTCTGTCGGATGTCAGAATTCTCGTTATTTCCCCACTCCATTCACACATTCTTTTCTTTATTAGAGAATTTTCCTCACACTGAACTGGCATTCACCTGACTGTATTCTCCAGGTTCCATGCCTGGAATTCAACAATGGTCCCAGTGTTTTCAGTACTTGTCTAAAGTCACTCTTCTTCCCTCACTGAGCATCAGGCAAACTGATCCTCCCCTCCTTCCCCCCACCCTCCACTCCTCCCCCGCTGCTGGGTTCCCCAGTGTGCCACAGGGATTTGCAGTCTCTAAGCTTTGCTCCCACATCCTTGCTGGCTATTATTGGCTGGATAAGGCTCCCCACCCCAAACACTGCCATTTCCTAACACTGGAAATCTATAGATATGTTACTTTACATGGCAGAGAGGACTTTGCAGATGGGATGTCAGAATCTTGAGATGGGGATAGCATCCTGGATTATCCAAGTGGATACCATTTAATAACAAGGCTCCTTCTGAGAGGGAGGCAGGAGGGTAGAGTCGGAGAAGGGTGTGTGGTAACAGGAGAAGGAGAAGAGGGGGTGTGGTAACAGGAGAAGGAGAAGTGAAGATAAAAGCAGAGAGATCTGAAGATGCTGTGCTCTTGGCCTTGAAGATGCAGGGTGGGGCCACAAGCCAGGGACAGCAGGTATCTCTGGAAGTTGGAAAAGGCCAGGAGATACGTTCTCCACTAAGACATCTGGGAAGAACACAACCTGTGGACACCTTGATTTTGGAATTTCCGAGCTCCAGAACTATAAGCAATTAATTCTTGTGTGTGTGTGTGTGTGTGTGTGTGTGTGTGTGTGTTTTAAACCCTTAAGGTTATGGTAATTTATTACAGAAGTCACAGGGAACAGAAACATGTCTACTAGTGAAATGCACTCCTCTTTTCATTCTACCCAATGTGTCCCTCTCCTCCTGCCGGGTCCAGTGCATTGTGACTTCAATCTGAAGTGACTGTTCTCCTTCTTAAACATATAGAATATTTATAATCTCAGGTCCAATCTATTAAAACAAAAATTACGCTATATTGCTCCCCCTTTTAAATTGTATGTGAACGCTTCTATAAGTGCTTGATTTGTTCAAGGATTTCATGTTTATGCGGTCTTGCCAGCCTGATGACAGCCTCTTCGAATACAGAGGCTGTGAATTAGAGTTTACTGCACAGGGTTCCCTGGAATCAAATCCAAGACTGTAATAAGCATGGTTCCTCTATGCCTCTTCCCTCCCCTCAGTCCCATCTTACAGAAATTGATATGTGAAGAGTGTGCTTTTATATGATGCAGATATAAACCTCCCATCCTAGGCCTTCATTCCAAGATGGTTTAGCCACTTTGCCCACTGACACTTCTTTCACTGGACAAGGCCTTCACTTCATGTCCTATAATGCGATCCAGGTGACCATCATCACTGGGATCTTACCAAGAGAGACTCTGAGCACCACTCTGTCTTCATTCCTTCTGTTCACTCTTTTAGTGACTCTTCCATCTACGAATTCTTCATTTTTCCAAGAAGCCTCTTAGCCTTTTTCTTTTTAAATAACAATCTATGACAGATGGAAGCCAAACAGATCGGACTTATTTTTTTTTTCACTAGAACCATGCCCTACTCACAGAAAAGTGAAACATATTCAGATTTTGCGATACATTGAAACAAGAAGCGAACACAAGGGCACATTGAACTTCTCCAGGTCCCTCCTAGCTGTGCACCCGTCAGGGATGTAAGGGCTCGGAAAGGCTGCTGAGGCAGGTGTTGTACAAAGAACTTCCTGCAGACGAAGGCCCACAAAACCAGAGCCATGGTTAGTTTAAAATAATTCAATTAAGCGGAAGTCACCCTATAAATAAACATATTGAAATGTCCAATGGAATACCAGAGTAATGATTAATAGAGTGTTTCCATATCAAAATTAACCCAGTTTTTAACATCTGCATTATAATGGAATGGGCTGTCCATACTTCATGATGTTCACTTTTGCATTCCAGACACATATTCAGCAAATATTCCACTATGCAAACTTTTATACATATGCCTAATCTTTACAATAACATAATTTATTTAGGGAAGTCCATAAAAAATTTACACCCTCCTTATATTCTACTGATTTAAAAAATATGTATCCCGATTTCTACCTTGAACATATCCATTTACTGGAGTATAAATTTCCTTTCTGTTATGGGTTTCCCAGGCCCTTGAACCCCAACCTGCATAGGATCCTCTAGAGACGAAGTCTATTTACATTACCTTCCAAGAGGTTTTTTTTTTTTTAATGCATTTCCTTTTTTTTTAAAAAAAGCAAACAAATGCAGCCTGTGCTTGTGTCTTTGACGAGTCGACGCTGTTACCCCAGAGCAGCCCTGACATCTCTTTCCTCCTCTCACCCCGGCCCGCACAGTCGTGCCGACTCCTCGCGGCCTTCAATAAGGACAGTATGTGCTGTGAGCAGCTGCAAAGGGCTTCACAAATGCTGGCTGACGAGAAGTGACAGGCCTGTATATCTCTCCCTGGCACTGACAGCTGACAGATGGATACCACTCACACACAGAAGAAAAGCCCCCGGGAAGATTCCCGCGTCACTCTCCGTTCAGAGGGCCACATTGAGTGAGTGCTGCTCAGAATAATAAACCCTGTCGATGCGCTCCGAGCACTTCTCCCCACACAATGCCCTGGTTTTATTCTTTTTTTTTTTCTTTCTCTAAAACATGAACAAACATACACACTGAAGCTCTGTTTTGTGGATTATTGTCTTCCCATTTTTGCCTTGTAAAGAGAAAGAGGGGAGAGAGAGAGAGCCTGTGTATAATAGCCCAACCCCTGCCTGGGCTCCGCGCCTTAATAACCCCTTCATCTCCCCAATCTGTTTGTTATTATCCTTCGGATTGTTTTTATTTCTTTCCATAAATCAGCCCATCTTTAAAAGCATTGCTGCTTGCTTACTTAGAAGACAGCAACATAAAACTGGACGGGAGGCGTGTTGATACAAAGAGTGGAGGGCGGCGGGGAGGATGGGGAGGACAGGATGATGCACAGGCAGGGACGTCCAGAATGGACAGATGGGCCGAGGAAGAGGGAGGAAGGAAGAGGCAGACAAGCTAAGGGGCCGGCGCTAAAGGAATGGGGGGCATCTTCAACCTTTTCCCTTGGGTTTAAAGAAAAATACTCCTGCTTTGTCATGGTTCTTCTAGTGCCTTAAACTGGTGAGTTCAGTGTGCCCAGCAGCTGGGGGTGCTGTGAGGACATTGTGCCCTGGGAGGAGGCAGTCTCTGTGAAGACTGTCCTTCCTGCTGCCAAATAGGGTGGGAAAAGAGATGCACTCTCCAGGGGGAGGAATCTGAACTGAAAACCCCCAGATGAGAAGAAGGGAGATCCCCGCCATCGCTGCCTCCACAGCTGTGTGTGACCTACAGCTGTGCCCTGAGCCGGTTGTCACGAACAGGGCGGGATTGAATGCAGTTTCTTTAGTAAGTTAAATTGGAACATTTTAGGACATTCTGGGCATTGGGACGTCTGTCTACCAACATTGTCCACACCATGGCACTGCATGAGGTCACACATCACAGTTTCCCCAGACCCCTTTCTAACCTGGGTGGGAACATCAACGGTCTCAGTGGTATAGCACACCGTGTCTCTCCTCCTCTAGCGGCCCTCTCAATATTATCATTTTTAGCAACGTGGAAGTTCTGAAAGGGAAATAGGAAGATGCTGAAGTTTTCCTACATGGTTGCCATAGAAACCTCAGGTCCGGCTCCCACCAGGTGCTTCAGCTCATGGAACCTGGGAAGGGGCGCCTGTGTTCGCATGTCCCTGCTCTGCTGGATAGGAGCAAAGAGGGCTCCACTCCATGGGCCTGTGTGTCTTTAGCCACAAGCCCAGTCCCTGAGCTGCTGACTACGGGGGGAACACTGGGTAGATGAAGGTGACTTGCCAGGTTAGGGGAGGGGCTCTTGTTCCTTTAATGCAGCCTTGAGAGAAACATGTTCTCATGGACTGGTTTCTTCTCTAAACAAGGTGAGGCCCAGTCTCCCCGAAAGAGTGAGAGTGCAAGGCTGTGAAGCAGGAGGATGCATAGGTGGAGGGAACGAATATGAACTCAGATGCTGAATTAATGCCTCTTGTTCTCATAGGCAAGAAAGGAGGTCAGTCAACAGCAAAGGTCAGAGGGCTAAACATGCAAACATGAACGGATGCACAGTATTTCCAACTGTGAAAACCAGTTCAGTGCATCCCACTTGTGTCTAACTGAACCACTCTGAAGTAACGCGTCTAAGTGTGCAGACTATACATGGTAATGCTACCCCTTTGATAACTCAGAGCGCTATTCTCATTTCCGTATTGTGGGGTCTGGTTTCACTGCATGAACTAATTTAGCACTTAAACACCCGCCTATTATCAGCCAAGTGTTGCCTTCCATGCGGCCTGTCATCCTAGAACAGCCTGTTGATTCACGGTTTGTAAATGTTTTACAAAATCTCCACTAATGAAGTTCTGCATCCCCCACAAGGCGAGTAGCACACATTACGTATGCCACGTATTGTGATCTTCAAAGCAGCAGATACAATGCTAACATATTCCAATCACCTAATTTGTCTCCTGCTACTTCATAAAAAATTCCTGAATGGAAATTTCCCAAGTGGATCTTGGCGAGAGGAAGTTTCCAGCAGGAGTAAGCAAGGGAAAAAAGAGAAGAAAAGAAGGAAGAAAGGATCACTTACACTTTACAGTTCTTTTTCCTTTAATTAAATAAAAGCAACAGGGTGTGTAACTGGATTTTTGTCATATTAATCAACCTGTAGGGAGAACGATGTCAAGTTGCCAAAATCTAAACATATGAAGGCTATATCACTTAGCAATTAGGAATGCTTCCCCTGTATATAATGTGTTTCCTTGGGTATAATAATTCATTTGCATTGATGTGCTCAATCTACTCAACACAGCATACTCAATCTGTAGGTCAGACTCTAGCTCTGTGTTACTGGGCTGGGCTCTGTCTTGGTCTTGCCTGAAGTGGGTCCCTGATGGTACCCACTTGGTGGTATCACCATTGTTCTGATTTCCCTACTCACCATGTAAGCAGGCAGGTCGTCCTTCCAAAGGAGCAGGGCACATATCTACCTGGCAATGTCTGTGTTTAGATCTGACTTGCCCACCAGCCCCATGAGGTGGGACTCCTGTTCCCCAGCTTGCAAATGGAGAAACTGAGGAACAGCAAAGTCTCCTGTCCCGGGGTCACACAGGAGGTGCTGGAGCCGATTGTTCACATGCAGATGGCTCTTCCATCACCATCCCCTACTGACTGCTTTCAACAATGTTTTCCAAGCAAAACATAATTTTAAACATGATGAATTGAGCTATTTTTAACTAAGTCCTTTCTTCCTCTAATAGTTATAAGATTAAATGAAAGTTGGCTGAAAATTGGAAGGAAAGATATTGGGGAGAATCCCAGGAAAAGATGGGGAGATGAGGGTGAACCGGAAGGTGAAGGGCTATGAAGTGGGGCAAACAAGGGGGAGAAAAATGGAAAAAATAGAACACCTGTTCTCACCTTAAAAACCTGGAGAACCAAGAAGGACAGGATCCAATGACACTGGGACCCTCCCTGCACTCCAGGGAGGACAGCTCAAGGAGAAATCTTTGGGAAATGAACTGCTGGGTCATGCCCTGATGGGAGTCCCACCTCATTCCCAACAAAGGCCTCCTCTTGTCTTCCATGGGTGTCAACACCACAGCTCTGCCTGCTCATCAGAACTACTGGAAGTGTTGAACATGGAGATTTAATAGGAATTGACCTTGGGTAAGTGAAGTAAAACTTGTGTACAACAGAAGAGCTTGCCTGTCTTCCCACAGGGGAGGAACACTGGCTCGGCCTTGCCCTCCCAGGACTCTGTCCTGGAGAAGCAAAGGCCTGAGCCAGGCTTCCTTCTCCTCCCATCCTCCTGCCCTCCCAGCCTCCACTGCTCTACAATACCAGCATCACGCTGAATGGGCTGGGCCCTGTCCAAGGAGCAGTGATGATAATGGAAACATCCTCTCAAGAGCCAGCTGACTAAGCTTGAAGGACAATTCATTCCCTGGAGACACAATGAAATGAATCATTACATGCCTTGCAAGGAGCACCTGGATGCTTTCATATTTGTGCACCTAGCTTCCGATGCCCGGGAGAGCACAGCTGCTGGTTTCCCAGTGAACTTAGGGAGGAAGGCGGAAAGAACCGGAGTACACTCTTCCCACATTCCAGAAACTTCTTCCCCAGTCACTACTGATTCAGTCCAAGGAAAGAATCACAGAATTTTAAACTGGTTACATGCCCATTTTAAAGTTAAGAATTATACAGTTCAGAGATGAAATTAGTAATCAGTTGATTTGGGACTTTATATTAATTTCCCCAAATTTAAGTACTTTTCTTCTCTCCTATCCACTGTTCAAATGCAGAAGAAACAGTTTTCCAGGCACCTAAATAACGGTATCTCCATTTCATTTCTCCTAGTTGCCTCTTCCAGCGAAGGCCTTGCATTCAGCCCACCTGTGTGCGGGCACCCCAGCATTGCAATACGATGCCCCCTCTCTCGTCTCCTGGCCCAGGAGCTCCTGAGATCACATTGGGTGCTGGAGCTGGGGAGGAGGTGGATCATGGGCTCCGCCCATAAAGCAAGTTGGACTGTGAGCTTCCTGCTGTCATGCCCCTTGGAGAGCATGAACTCCTGATCTGGCCACTCACTGGGATCTGAACTGATACATCTCCTGAATCCAGGGTGCCGGGCGGCAGCGAGGACCACGGGTTTCTTTCTTTGCCACCACAATTTGAAGCTTTAAATTTTAGTTAGTTACAGACAAGGCATGGTATGATGAGGGTCTAATGGAGGGTTCTGTACCTAAAGTAGGCACAGTAGATTTAGCTCTGGGCAAGGCTTTGCATTGCAAACTATAGAATAGGGCGCTGTGACCCAAAGCTAAGGTTTCACTTGTGTAGATTTGCTTTCTATTTTTCATGGACTCTTAGATACAAAGCATTTCCCAACAGAAACGAGTAACTTTTGAGGAAGAAAGCAGCAGGCTGCTCCTGAGTGCCACTTCCAAACATTCTCCGTGAGGTGTGTTGCTGTGGACAGCACTTGGCTGAAAAGCAGGACACAGAGTCGGCTCTCACTGTCCCATCATTTCTCTGTAGATTTCAACAGAGAGGTTGGGTGGCAGGAGAATTTCATCCAAAGGTTGTCAAGAAATTCTCAGGGGACAATTCCACGTTCAGCAGTGACTTTGAAAGAAACAATATTTATCACAGAGCAGAGATAATCTTTAATTCTCACCTCACATGTTTGTTGTGAGGATTAAGTGAAAGAAAATTAGGTTCTGGGTGGGGAAGTTCTCCATAAACGGTAAAGCACTATGTAGATGTTATTATACATGGTATTGAAGCAAATTTCTTAACAAAAATGTTTTTTAAAGAGATAAACCAATTATTTTCTACTACTGTGCTATAGGCCAAAAGATTGTTTGTAGATAATCACGGATTAATTGTAAGCCGAGAGAAAGAGACTGAAGAAAACTATCAAAGCCGTTGCTTAGGGGCAAACCGCGGAGCCACAAAAGCTGAAATGTTCTCTTTTATCAGGCATCCTTTTCTGGCACCTGAAATGATTTCTTTCATGCCTGATAGTGAGGAAGGAAGCAGCCCCGCTCCCCAGAGATGTGCGATTGTTACCATGGTCTCATAACATATTGGCAGCGAAGTGGCATCATGTACACCTGCCACTCAAGGGCACTGTGCACAGATGTGGCAGGCAAGCTCAGGGTCAGACACCGGGTCCCTCTCTGCCTCCAACCCACCTGGTGCTCTGCACACACACAAGTGCACTCGGGCTGCCGCCCACCCACCAGGGGGCATGGCTGTGGAGGCCATGTATGTGCAAGGCCCTCACATGTCGCCAGGCTGCATGTCACTGCTGTGAACCATGCTGGTTATGCAGGAGGACCCTGCCCGAGTGCACACGCATGCTGTACACCGGCAAACTGCTGCATGTGGATTCCTGAAAAACTCCAGCTCCCATCCCAGTAACTTCTTCCAGCCAAAGTCAACTGTATTCTATTAGGCATGAGACTAAGGAGTAGATTTCTTAATTTAGAGAGCAGTGTCCTCATATTTTAATTAGGCAGTATAGATCCCCCCATGTGGCTACTTATGAGCCATGAGTGACATCCAGAAAAGCAGGCAAGTCTTGTTACAAACAGAAGATCCATCATGGATGGACGAGCGTCCAGGAGGAAGTCGGTCCTTCTTCTGAACTCTGGGTCCTGAGTGGAGGTAACCGGAGTGCTCCCCAGGAGACATGCTGCCCAGTGAAGGTGACCCTACTCCCTGCCTCATGTGATCTTGGACCCCAGAGTCTGAAAATAAAATTGTGCCTCTGTTAGTATTGTTATCAATAAGGTATTCAAAACACTCAGACTCTCACTCCATCAAATCCCTCCCCGACTATCTACTTAACAGATAGCTTTTAGTCCTATTTAAAAAGCCAAAATGGCTTCAAATCTCTTCTCTCTTTTTACCCAGGCCCCAGGGACCGAAGTTATCCGTTTCTCTGGTGAGAAAATCCAGAAAGACAGAATCATTTCTGACCAAAATGAAGTGCTCTGTAAACTTTCTTCCTGGAGGCTTAAGTGTTTATTCCTATGGACAACAGTCAACATGTACTAAATGTACAGCTAATTAGGATTCACAATGTAATTTTCAAGACACAGTGAACACTGCATGCAAGAGGTAAGGTTATATGAGAGTGTGTGTGTGCACGTGTGTGTGTTCAGTTGTTGTGCTGGCAAAAAGGAGACCCTGTGTAGATTTCAACAGGGAGAAATCAGAGAGGAGAAGGAGGGTTATGCTTAGATATTTTCTGTTCCCCAGAAACTCTTTTCTAAGTCACAATCATTGACGATGCAAATTCACAGCAAGGCTAATACTTTCCTGGTTGGAAAATACAAAATGTTGTCAGAATAGAGACTTTACTTCTCTACGTTAGACAATCTGCAGAATAGCTCACCTCCTATATTTGGATATTTCTGAGACTCAACTAGAAATTTTTTCCATTGAAAATAAGTTGATCATAAATAGGTATGATAATCAACTGTATCCACCAGAAAGCGTGTGCTCAGAGCTTTGGGGCTCAGGATGTCATCTGACCTCACTGAAATTAGGGACAGGTGATTTCCAGTCCTCAGTCCTGCCACAGGCACCTAAATTGCCCATCCTTCCTGAGCCTTGGGGCTTCTGGCTGCACTTGGCTTGGGGCAGGTGCCTCCTCAGTGCCTACCCCTCCCAAGGAATCACCTTTGTCCAGGGAAATGTATGAGAAGAGCTCTAATGTTGTTTGAACCATCCAAGAAGGTCAAAGTTGGGGTAATTGCAGTAATCCCCCTGATGTTCGATGCTCACACTCCCTGATGAATTGCTGTGTGGTGGAAATATCCCACATTATCCTGTGTTTGCCAGCCTGCAGTGCCGTTCCAGATGGCAAATACAAAAATAGCATAACACTGCCTCCTGAATGCACCGTTTGAAAGTGATCTGTGAGCCCAACACAGACACACCAAGCTGCCCCAACATTCCAGTTCCAATGAACAGAAGTGTGCGCCCTCCTCCCCTGAAAGAGTCCAGATAGTCAAGTGCTCCATCACAGTGAATGGCTGCTTGCTATTAATGTCATTATTGGCCGTTGGCAGAAGTGCTCTCACGCACCCCTAAGGAATACCCCAGGCTTCATTCCTAGAATCTGCATTCATTACAGGGGGAGGATCTCCAGAGCAATGGGAACGTAAAGGTCTCCGTTGTTAACATGAAAGTGGAACTGCTTAAATTTGATTACCTTGTTTAATGAAGTGTCACATTTATTTATCAGATGACATGATGAATCACATCACGGCTGCCATAAATCAGCCGATAAAAATGGACAAATGGTTCATAAAGTGGTGCGTTTACAAATTCGAGGTAAAGAGGTTTGAACTTATTCATATAGTTCCCACATTTTAAAAAGATGCTAGTTAGCCTTAGCTGGTTTTGCTCAGTGGTTAGAGTATTGGCCCATGGACAGAAGGGTCTTGGGTTTGATTCTGGTCAAGATCACATACATCGGTTGCAGGCTCAATCCCCAGCCCTCATCGGGGAACATATGGAAGGAAACCAGTTGATGTGTGTCTCTCACATCGATGTTTCTCTGTCTCTCCCCTTTCCTTCCACTCTCACTAAAAGTATATGGAAAAAACATCCTTGGATGAGGACCAACAAAACAGACAAATAACAATAACAAAAAGATGTTATTTAGAGATCAGCCCAGGTAGTGACCTTGAAAATTTGCTTCTTAAAATCTTTCATGTTCTTCCATCATAGAGGCCCCAAATTCTAGCTAGGCTTCAATTTGCATCTTGCAGTGGCTGGGAAACATCCTCCTCTTCAACCTTTGCTAAGCCCACACTGGAATCCCAGTCCCATTGTGACACAGGCAAGCCCAGCTCCCAGACCCCCTGGATTGGGAAAACCACCGTAATGTCTGACAACTGAACAGAATCGCCCAGAAACTAGCTACTCTCATCTCAGTTTTATTTATTTACTAGAGGCCCGGTGCACAACATTGGTGCATGAGGGAGGCTCCCCTCAGCCCAGCCTTCACCCTCTCCAATCTGGGACCCCTCAGGGATGTCCGACTGCCACTTTAGGCCATATCCCAGGGATCAGGCCAAAACCAGCAGTCAGACATCCCTCTCAAAATCTGGGACCACTGGCTCCTAACTGCTCACCTGCCTGCCTGCCTGATTGCCCCTAACCGCCTCTGCCTACTAGCCTGATTGCCCTTAACTGCCACCCTTGCCAGCCTGGTCACCCCCAACTGCCCCTCCATCCTGCCTGGTTGCCCCCAAGTGCACCCCCCTGCCAGCCTGGTCACCCCCAACTGCCCTCCCCTGCTGGCCTGGTCTCCCCTCACTGCCCCCTCTGCCAGCCTGGCCACCCCCATTGCCCCCCTGCCAGCCTGGTCACCCCCAACTGCCTTCCCCTGCTGGCCTGGTCTCCCCTCACTGCCTCCTCTGCCGGCCTGGTTGCCCCACACAACCTGCTGTTCAGTCGTTGTGTCATCCCTCACTAACCCCGCTGCTGGCTTGGTCGCCCCATGCACCCTGCTGTTCAGTCATTTGGTTGTCCTTCACTGACCCCCCTGCCAGCCTTGTCACCCCACGCAGCCTGCTGTTCGGTCATCTACCCGGTTTTTTTGGTTGTGATGGCTCCTGTCTTTTTATATATTAGGATTTAATATTCAAGAGTGAATATCCACATCTGCTTGGAGTTAATTCAAATCTGTATTCACCACGGCTCATACTAGGGGAAAAGCAATGTCCCTGATGTGTAGACGCAACAAACATGAGGCCTGGGTGATGCTGCCTCTGATTCTGGGCATGATCACAGGAGGAACGATGGCTTTCCTCTCACTGCCTCCTCCATCAGACCCACTCTTGGCCTTGCCTGCTGCAGAGGGAGAGGCTGAGGTCCTGTCATAGGTGTGCATCTGGTCAGTGTGCTCAGCAGCTGCGTCACATCACCAAATCCCATGGTTTCTAAACCATGGTTTTTCAGGAACTTCATTCTGGAAGTGAAGATCTACTCAGATGTTGGAGCTCCTGCTCTTGTCCTTTAATTTTCCTGTCTTCTCTCCTAATTTCTCTTGTGTGTGTGTATGTGTGTATGTTATTTGCTCTTTTAAGATTTTTTCCATGTTATTTTTCAATCCACTCACTAAGTTCTTAATTGCTGCTATCACATTTTTAATTTCTAATAGAGCTTTTATGACTTCAGAATGATCTTCTCTTATTGTACCCTGTTCTTGTTTCATAAATGTGTTGTTTTTAATCTCCGAGGACATCAGTAATTTCTTTAAAAAATTTTTTTCAATCTCAATCTCTTTTTCCTTTGATATTATTTTAAATGTTTTGCTCATTCTAGTATTTAGCTTCTATTTTGAATGTTTCCTTCCCATTTCTGTTCACTCTTGGATCCTATTTAAGAAGAGACTGGACCTCTTATAATGGGACCTAGTGAGACTCTACACAACCAGGTCCAAGTTCAGTCCAGGTATGTTTCTTCAGTTATGTCTTTGACAAGTATCTCTCTGCATTCTATTCTTTTGTCTCTCCCCTCCCCCACCAAAACACACACACACACACACACACACACACACACACACACACACACACTATTATTTTAAGCTGGGTATCCTGTGCCATCTGAGACTTTCCCATCTATCATATCTTTCTTTTCTTCTCTGTTTTCCAGTCTTGAGCAGCCTCAGTTTTTCCCACACTAATAATTCAATTCCTGGTTAGTGTTACTTTTGACATTTACTGGCCACAGCATAAATTTTCTCACTGGTCTTGTGTTTTTTGGTCTCTTGCAATCCTTCCATCCTCACTTATCTTCCATTTAACCAGACCCTGTTATATTTATCTCCCAGCTTTGACATTCCACTCTTGTTTCATAACTATATGGCTGAAAAGATGCTGAAGAGTTTTCTAAAATTTAATTTTAATTTTACTAGAAATATAGTTCTCTTCCTATTGAGGATACTTCATTTCTCATCTTCTGTAGATACACTTATTTTTGAAAATTATCATCAAAGGAATGGTGTATGCACAGACACACCCTGAGGCCCAGTCCTGCTGGTGTGCATGTGGATGCCTGTGCTCAGCTGGTCAGCTGGTCAGTGAGTCCAAGGGAGGCTCCCACAGTCCTCCCAGTAACTGTGTCCTTTGACCCAGCTTCACCGGCAAGAAGCCAGTAGAAAAATTTTCCAAGATCCAGTTTATAAATTGTCTGGATGCCCTTATTTTTTGTGGTACTTTTGAATCTCCACATTTTTTTTTCTATATCTCCATGAGCATTTAGTGGAAACACAGAAGCAGCTGTGTTGGGAAATTTTACCAGACACCATTTGAAATGGAAAGGTAAATAGGTCCCTCACCCTCAGTCCACCTTTCAAATTTCCAGAATTCCAGCACTTTGTGAAATAGGCCACACTGGGCAACATTTTCCAATTTCTTAGGAAAACAACCTCAAGGTTTCACTTTTCATCTGTTAAGCAAGGGAACATTTAACTTGTGCACTGGGCTGTGTGCTCAGGAGACCGACAACTGGCTCCGTTTCACATCTCCCAATGGAATGATGAGAAACGTGGTCCTCAGCTGGCTGAATACACGTGATGCTATCAAGCACTACTCTCAGCAGCATTAATATTGCAAATATTTATTATTTACATATTCAATGACCTTATTGATATTATGCAGTTAGCACTACTAATTATAGCACAATAAACATAAATTACAAACAGAGTTTATGGCACTATATACATAATCAAGCACTAGTGACAATACCTGCTGCAGACATTCCCCCTGTCAGCACAGATCATTCTAGAAGAGAGGGCCATCCAATCACAGAAAATCTTCTCAATAAATACTTTAATGCTTTAGAAACAGACTGCAAATAACACGTGATGAGAGCTTCAAAAACATTTCCAAATGAACATTTTATGAGAATGGCATGTTCCCATGTCTCTGAAACTTCACAAACTGTCCACAGAGAGTCTCCTATACAACATCATGGTTAGATTTATTGTGTGGAGCATCCATTTAAGAACTGGGAGGATTCCAAGATAATGTTACAGCCATAGAGGAGCCACAGGATGGTGAATGTGAGAAGAACACCTCTGGTCTCTGGGAAGAGCGGTGCTTGGTCATGAGAACACTTTTCTTGGATCCAGAGACACAGAAAATAAAAGGGTAGGTACAAATCAGAAATGGATATAACTGAACAGGTCAGATTTCAGATGATCTGTTCAAGGGAGTGAAATAATGTTGGGTAAAACAACTCTCGACCCGTTTCCCAACTCTTTAATGGCAATCTCCAGGCCTTTGGCAAAAGAGGAGAACAATTTTCTGACTTGCTTCCCCGTAGAGGCTTGTTCAGATTTAAAATAAATCCATATCTCATGTCAAAAATATGTTATTGTTCTGCCTTGACTGGTGCAGTGTGACTCTGTTGGTTGGGCATCATCCCATGCACTGAGAGGTTGCTGGTTTGATTTCAGGTCAGGGCACATGACTGTGTTGTGGCCTTCGTCCCCAGTAGGAGACGTGCAGGAGGCAACTGATCAATGTTAGGGTCTCACATAGATGTTTTTCTCATCTCTCTTCCTCTCTTCTTCAAATGATCAATAAACTATTCTTTTGTAAAAAAAGCATACATTATTGTTCTTATGTTTACCCCGAAAAGCACAAATCTTAACTAAATACACTAAAGAATTTAGTTCTAATGAAGTTACTTATGTACAATACATGTCATCTGGAAGACTGCGTGCAGTGGTTCAGTCAGCGGCCCCTTCACTTGGTTGGACCTTACAGGTAAACCTTCCTGTCTCTCACTCAGGGACCCTCGGCATCGAGAGGCCTGCCAACAGCGCCCATCCTCTCTTCCACGGCTTGTTCAGTTATCTCCCAGGGAACTTTATGTCAGCCTTGAACTAACTGTATGCACATGTTAGAAGTATTTAACATGACTTCATCTCTTTTAACTAGCTTCTTTTTCAGGGAGCTTCTTTTTTTTTTCCTGTCTTTGCTCTAAGCATGTGTACTTTCTGCACACGCCTCTTTGCCCTGAATAACAGCAGCCCCTTTCTGTTTACATGAATCTGCTTTCTAGCAGCAAGATCTATGTTCTGTTTCCAGGAAAAAGTGTCTGAGGTGGAAGAGTGTGAAATATTTCTAAGTTTCTATATATCGACGAATGCTGCTCTTAGACTTATTACATTTTATTCCAGATGCCTTTCTATCTTCTAAGCTATCACAACAGTAGTTTGGATTATGTCCCTAAATTTCTAATATTCTCCAATACAAACTGGGTAAATGGATTCCCTTGATATAGATGTTCTCACCCAACCTCTCACTACGTTAGTGAGTCAGCTCTAAACACTATTTGCAATAAATGCATATGTTGATGCAGGTATGTTCAACTTTCCTCTTCACATTAATTCTTTTCTGATGTTCACAAAGAAGCCTATATTTGACAGAAACATCTTAGGATGAAGCGAATTGGATAATTTACTGACCAGACCTTATTGATGCTTCTAATTTGTGAGTGAAAATAAGTTATTTTGTTTATTTCCTAAAGATTATTCATGAACTCGTCTAGATACTCTGAACATATAAAAGAGGCTTTAGCTAGATACTCTTAAAGGAAATGCACCATTTTACATATATGTGGGCAAATCAGAACATTAATGTCCTTTGTACTGGCAAGCATTATTTTCCATTTCTGTGGAAAAGTTGTTTGGGTAGGAATAAAAATTTTCCCAAGTATTAGGTGGAACCATACAAAACTGTTAATATTGGATCACATTTTTACCTACAAAAAAAGCAATTTCATGTGACTCAGGCTAATATGGAAGCATTAATGGTACTTTCTAGACACAATAAATTTCATTTCACACACCTAAGCAAATAACAAGGTGGTGGGCGACCAGTTAAGTGCCTTAAATAGCAGACCCTTTTTACAGCTGTAGCTTTATGAGTCTCTCAAAGAGGCTATTTGGCTCTCAGAAATGTTCCTCCCCCAACCCTCCCCAGAGAAGGGAGCCTTGTCCTGGGCAGCACAAGCCAGGTGAGAACTAAATAAGATGGCAACGGAAGAGCACTAACGCTTCTAATATGCAGCCATCACTCTCTGGCACCGTTTCTAAGCAGTGACCTCAGAGACATTTTGAAGTTGCAACAATGATCGGGGCGCACTTGTCGCATCTTCACTTTAGGCCACTTCCCCCGGCTAAGAGCAGAAATAAGCGGTAGACACTCCAGGATCAGGAAATGGAACTAAGCTGATGTGTGCAAGACAGATCGCTCTTCCTGTACCCTAGAGAATTACATTGACAAAGTATTAAAACTAAATTGTCATTTGCAATGAGTATGATTAAAAACAACACCTACAATGAGCCAGGATTTATATTACATGGGATTGTTTGCAATTGGGGGAGGGAGGTGGTTCTCTGGATACCCACATGGTTAAATTATCACCATATTAGAACATATTATTAGAGCATAATATCACCATATTATCTGTCTGTGGAGATAAGGAGACACAAATAAGAGGGTGTGGCTCTTCATAGAACTAATTCAGGTGCCTCAACCATCTTGGGAGCTGGGAGACCAACAGAGGTTGCAAATATCATGCGGTTACAACTCTGGCACTTTGTGTCTGGGGAGGGCAGTGTTGGGTCATGGGAACATCTTTCTCAGGTGTTCAGGATGGACATGTGAGATGTGTACCTTTGCCAAAGTGGAAGACATTAATTTTTCTTTCCAGCTGCATCTCCTATCTCCTTCCTTTTCTTTACCACACCAAGAGATCCTGACAATGAGAAATTCCAACTAAAAAATGATTCTGTGGCTTTATGCATCTTCTCTCCACACGGCCTGAGTGACTACAAGCAGCAAATAATACTTCTCACTTGTTTCAACAGTAAGAATATACAATAAAATGTGTTTTCGAAGATGAAAAGTGAAAAATTCATGTTTTCTGTACATAATGCTAAATATCTAAATAATTGAAAGGGGGCAAGTTTTTGTAGACAAAGCTATTATCTGGAACACATTTTTAACTGTAAGAAAAATGTTGCTAAACTAAGCATAGTGTCTTCATTATTTGTTATTTATATGCTTGAATGCACATTGTAGTGTGTCTCATTTATAAATTTATGTTCAACTTGCTTTTGATGATATTAATTATGCTCATAGCTATAGTACTAACATTCTAGATTTGTATAGCATTCTATATACCTAGTTTACTAATTTAAAATTTATCATTTCAAAGCACTCTTTTGTGCCTATTCATGTTTCCTTTGTTATAGACATAATCTAGATAGGGTTAGTATTATCCTCGTTTTATAGCTATGAGACTTGAAACTTCAAAACAAGCCTTGATGGTACTTGCACTTAATCTGAGATCCTCCAGTTTCTAGACAAAGGCGCTTTTGGAGCTCTTCTAGGTGACGAGCTCCCCGATGTTTCTGGGGCAGGGGCGGGTGGGGGGGGTGATAATCTGGGTGAATTAAGACATGGAATTTTAAAGGGGTCAGTAGGTATGCATCTTCTATCTTGCACTGGTTTGGTTGGCGGATGTTGATGGTTTATCAATGGCTACATTTCTGCAATTCAGATCTCTAGCCATCCCATATCCATAGCACTGTCTGTATTTGCTTCCCTGAAGGTGGTAGGAAATTTGTTATTTTAGGGGATTCATATCATTGATTATTGGGAACCCAAATAAATAGACTTTTGATAGGCCATCATTCTTCTTGACATTCTTATCCCAAGCACAGAATTCTTAGTGGGCAATGACAATTGAGCTTGTATCTGGAATTGCCTTCCCAATGGAACCAAAATGGCCAATGCTGATTCAGCTCAGTGAGCCCTTGATTTGCCAAACTCAAAGTCTATTTGCTGCCGACCAAATATTTTTGTCTCTGAGGCTGTGCCATGAGTCACCAAGCTCCTCAAAGGCAAGGGTGATGTTTCACTGAGCCACATAACTAACCACAGTAAGCTGGCACAAGGCCCATATTCAATAATGATTTTTTAACGATGAATTAACAAATAAATGGGAATTGGTGAGAACAGTTGAGACTATACTTGGATGGGAAAATTTTATTAAGAGAAGAAAAATTAAGCAAATTAAGTGCCTATGGTTACTAATTTGAGGGGACTGATTTGCATGGTGAAGTGATTTAACTCATAGTACAACCACATGAATGAAGTAGTTAGCAGTGCCCCATAGGAATCAGCCTGGGTTACCAAAACTGGTTTATATTGTACTTGAAAGGTTAATTTGAGTATTTTTCAAAACTGTAGTCTAGGCTTGCTCTCATTTCATCACTGGCGTCAGCAGCTTAAAGAAGTTACAAGAAGACCCATGAAAGGCAAAATCTCTAGACCCAGCATATTCAGCAAAATATTTTACTCCTAATTCATCACTTACCATCTTGCTAAAACCTGCAATTTACAAGGACTTCTGTTCCTGGGCAATGATCAAGTGTTTGCGCTAACATTTGATTAAACAACATTCTTGGAGGCTCACTGAAATGGAATGTGAATTGTATGTGAAAAATGCAGATGAGAAAGAGATAATAAATACTGATTAATACGTTAATGAACAGAAAGAGGAGGAGGGATTAATTCAAGAATAAGAGAAAATGAGCCAAGTTTTTGAAATGCTTGGAAGGAGAAAAAGAAGGGGGGATTGGAGTTAGAGAGTTTAGAGACAAATGATTGGGTTCTAGAAGCATTGGACTCTCACTGAGGAACTGTCCTCCCCATGTCTGGGGGAAGAAGATTCCTTTCCTATTCTCTGTGCCACTCTTATAGTCCTGGGCACAGGGGGTGAGATCTGGGGGTGGAGGGCTATTATCGAGGCAGCAGATCCCATCAGAAACTAACTCACAGAGGATGGCCTCATGTTGAGCAGGAAACCACTCCACAACATTCTTTGCTCTCAGCTCATCTGTTTGAAACAACACAAATTAACTATCTTAATTTTCTTCAGATAGTGCACCAATTATTTGGAAAAATGAACATGCACCACCACTGTCCTCGGTCTCTAAGTAAGTGTCCCTTCAGTTCCTTCCATCAACTCCACACTTCATCCTCACAGATGGGGTCACTCAACACACAGAGGACACCCTCCAGAACCCAAGCTGGGCACACCCCTGGATCTGGTAGCCCCTCTGAGTATCACTAGGCTAATGGTTACTACCCTTGTAGTGACCACTATCATTCTGTTTATGTGACCTAAATTTGCATTAGCTTTTAACTGAATTTATCATGCACTAAGATAAATGAACTTCCATTAAACTAGGACAGACCTTTGAAGGGTTTTTCTTTATAGCTCAAGGTTAATATTCTATAAAGTTATGAAGTCTTTTACCTTTAGTTCACTCCTGATCCACAATGTCCCTAGGGTCCTGCCACCCTGAGCAGCTCCTTGAGGCCCCACTCTTTTTTTAATTAAATTTTTTTTTAATTACAATTGACATTTACTATGATATTGGTTTTAGGTGCATAGCATCTCTTGAACACAGAACTTGCTGTCACCTGGCTCCCTGTACACCATCCCAAACACTGGCTGTAAGAAAGTCTTGGGTGATAAATGTCCAACCAGCAAACCGATCTGGTCTCACCCAGCACAGCCATTAGGCATGTCACTGAATGCTTGGGAGAGCAGGCTCTGTTCTGATGTCAATTAACTAATCAGCTCATTCCAGAAAACACCAGTTTATTGATGAAATACTTCCTAGGTGCCAGCGTGACATGTCCTCCCAATGACACAAAGGGATCTAACCCCCCACCCGGCTTCCAGGACCCGCTCTTCTCAGTTCTCAGGCAGAGCAGCTCGGAGACCAGGTTCCTCATCACAAAGCTTGGAAGATAGAATCACCTCAAAATTAAATTTCAAAGATAAAAGTTAGTGAAATGAACCTGTTTAAAGCTGGACTTTGAATCAAATGATTTCTCTGAAGTGCAAGAGTTCCAGGATCCTGGTTTTTCCCGGCATAATTTCAAAGATTAACGCTCTCCCCCCCTCCCCACCCCCAGTAGCTCATTTGCGGAGATTTATGCCTATCATATTCAGGAGCGGCCTGAGTAGGGGTGCATATTTTTTACATAAGTGTAATTATATGTAAGTGCTATAATTTAATTACCACAATTCCATCCCTATTGATTTCAGATACCGATCTGGAGTCTGCAGATATGGTTGTGTGAAGCTGACAGATAGGACCATCTATTTGAATGCCAATGGACAGTGCAGGAAGACAAAGAAGAGCTCTCCTCAAAGGATATCAAGGAATTTTGTCTGAAGACACATTAAGATAACCATTGTAAATTGCTCGATTTACAGGGAAAGGGGGCAGAATGGAGACTGCTCACAGAATGTTATGCCACACCTAAGAAAAAAGGATACAAAGCACATATATACAAATTAAATATAGAAATGCAAATTGATATGTAAAACTAAAAACTAGGTAAAAATCAGCCTTTTGCAACATTCACATACACAGGATAGTGGTAGATAAGAAATTGAAAATTCACATCAAAGCTGGATATCTTAATTCTAGCCTTGCCTCCAAAGAGCAAAATGCAGAATACGTATTGATTAAGTCCTACAATGGCTCCCACGATCCTATGGTTTGGAAAAGGTGACCCTGGAGAAAAGCAGGTGAGAAACCTCTCAAGAGGAAGGTCCCCTTTACAACTGGGGACACTAATGTGAGTGGGAAGAACAGCGGAAACCGCCATCGCCCACGGCAGGTGCATTTCAGTGAGTCCCTTGGACTTGGCACTCCCTGCAGGCTGTGAGGAACGAACGGGCTTCTGTATGAGATTCCAATGGCATGTATTGCTGGGTTGATCCTCTGTCTCTCAGGATAGGAATTTCAAGTCCAGAAGTGCAGGGTCCTGTCTGACATCTTCACTGCTATAATCCCCAGGACGAAATAAAATAAAATCATATTAAAGGCAACAATTAATTAGTTAGCTAATAAGATGAAAAATGCATGTAAAACCTATGAGAAGAACCTGGCTGGTGGAAAAAAAAAAAAACTCACAAAAAAATCCAAGAACCAGCAACAAATATCTTTATGCACTGCTCATTATAGAAAATTTTAATAAAAATATGAGCTCAATAAAAAGTACCTGAAAATAGGTTGATAAAAGAAAAGACATAAATGAAGAAACCCAGGTGTATCATTTGGTCAATTTGACTGTTTCCATAACAGAATAATAAATGCTGTGCAGGATAACTTTATATTAGCCATCCAGCGAGTACAGACAAATTTTATCCACAGTCAACACATGTTCAGACTTTCAACTGAGTTACAGCGATAAATTGTTGATGTATGTTTTGGAAGGTTTTCTCAAAAATTGTAACATTTAATTAAACTAGTAAAACTTTCCCTTAGAATTTATGGTGTTATTATTAGATTACTGTCAGGATTTTAATATTCATCTTTGTTAATTTTATCTTGAACTTACACATGGGACGTTCTGGATCAGAGACAGATTTCTGATTAAATGCCTCACAGTCAATAAGTCCAAAGGCCCCTTTTTTGCCCCCAGTCCTCATCCCTAAGGCAATTCGGTGAAGACTGATGGGGATTTTTTCTACAAAAAATGGCCAGACAGTCCAGAGGTGGGTGTGAGATTTGGTTTTATGTGACAACGTGGCTAGACTGCAGTGCCCAGTTATTCAATGAAACGCTAAAGCAGGCATTGCTGTGGTGTTATTTTCCAATTGGCTTTAAGTAAAAGTGATTACCCTCCATAATGTGAGTGGGTGTCACCTAATCAGATGAAAGAATTTAGAAGCAAAACTGAGGTTTCCTTGAGAAAGAGAAAAGTCTGCTTGAATTTAGGCATCAGGATTTCCATAAATGGTGTGCAACACAGTGTAGATGACAGTCAACTCTGACATCTTCACTGCTATAATCCCCAGGCCAAAATAAAATAAAATTATCTTAAAGACAATAATTAATTAGTTAGCTAAAAAAGATAAAAAGACATGTAAACATGAAATTTATAACTGCTGCTGACCTCTGTCTGGTTTCTGACTTGACTAGCCAGCTCTATATATCATTTATCTATTTATCTAGTTATCTATCATCTATCTATCTATCTATCTATCTATCTATCTATCTATCTATCTATCAACTATGCAGTCCAGTCCAGTCTATCCATCCATCCACCCACCCATCTAAACTATTAAACCATAAAAATAATATTCTATTTTTTCTTATTTACTTTGTTGTTGTTGAGAAATCTGCTTTCATTTTGTGTGTGTGTGTGTGTGTTTTATGCCTATGTAAATGATTTCTCTTTTCTCTCTGGCTTATTTTAAGATTTTTTTTTTCTTTGAGGATTTTCAGTTTTATTCCAGTATTGAGCATAGGTTTCTTTTCAATTTTTTTACTGTTTGTTTACACTGTGCTTTCTTTATCCGTGGATTCCTTTCATTCATCATTTCTGGAAAATATTCATTCATTTTCTTTTCTAATAATGCCTTTTCTCCATTCCCTCTATTCTCTCTGAGGCCACAGTGTTGACTTTCTCTAGCTCATGTCTCCTTGACCCTTTAATATTTCTAACTGTCTTTGAACTGGGTGCTATATTCTGTGTAACTTCCTCATGTCCAACTTCCAATTCAATAATACTGTACATTATCTGTGTCTGTTCTGAGCTTTAAGCCAACTACTAAGTTTTTAGTCTCAGTGGTTTAATTTTTCTAAAACACTGACTTGAAATTTTTTTTTCAAGAATTCTAAGGCAGGGTATATTATCCCTGATTCCTTTCATATTTTATTAATTCTTGTATGTCCTTAATCATTTCGTACTTTTCTACTCTATGTTGACTCCTCCAAAAGATCTGAGAGCTCTAGGGCTCTTTGGATTATACTTCCTGCTGACTCCCTCTAGATTCTGCATCTACACTGTGTTGCACACAACTTATGGAAATCCTGAGGCCTAAATTCAAGCTGCTTTTAGCTAGAAATTTATATTTGCTTCTTCTGGGAATCAATAAGTGCTACAATCTAGGGGCACGGTAGATCCCTCAAAAAGGCCTGATTGAGGCATTAATGGGAGAACTCCAGGTTACTCTCTCCTTCCCCAATCCCCATCTGCTGTGACCCCAGAGAATGGTTTCCTAGCCGCTGATGCAGGCATTTACCTCTAGGAAGAGTCCTTGATTTTATATTTATTTAATTCCTACTCATCAGGGTTTCTTATCATTTGTTTTGTTTTTCCTTGGAGATGTAGCTCATTTTCCACTGAGTTCAACAAAGGATTAAAAATAACTTTGTGCTCTAACTTGTTTGGCTCAGTGGATAGAGTGTCAACCTGCGGACTGAAGGGTCCCAGGTTTGCTTCCAGTCAAGGGCACATGCCCGGGTTGTGGGCTCGATCCCCAGTGGGGGTTGTGCAGGAGGGAGCCAATCAATGATTTTCTCTCATCATTGATGTTTCTATCTCTCCCTCTCCCTTCCTTTCTGAAATTAATAAAAATATTTTTTAATAAAATAACTTTGCCATAATGTCCTCTGGATCCAGCTGCATGCATAAGAGAATGGACTTCAGATTTTCCAGGCAACTATAATTCCATAAATCAGAAGTGCTTGTATCTTTTTATAAAATAATAAAATAATATTGGAATATAATGAACCATGGTAGCTAACACATGTTCACATTTTGCCTAATAATGCTACCTCTCTTTTCTAAAAGAAAAAAAAAATTACATTATTCTGTCTTCCAATAAGTGTTTTGCAATGGCTTACCTGCATATGCTAGTTTACATAGATCTTGAAAATAAGATGAAAACCTGAAAATATAATCCAAAGTAATTTTCATAATCAAAGTCATCACCTTGTTATTTTAGAAATAGGAATAACTTATACAGAAGTAGGTTACATGACCATTAGGTTTGAGAAGATTATAATCTATGTGGTTAAGTAATAATACAGACATAAAGAGGTGAAAGTGATGGGGGGAGTTCTCAATTGAAAGTATGGAGATCTGGCTCTAGTTTCAAATACATCAGTAACCAACCAGGGTATATAGTAAAGGCATTCCATCTTGTTGTACCTCTGTTTTCTCATTTATAAAACAAAGATGTTCTAAATCATGGTGTGGGGTCTTCCAGTGGTGGCTTATATTTGTAATTAATGTCCCCTTGTTTTTACCTGATGGTTTGTGGTTTACAATGATCATTTATTTATTTAGCAAGTATATAAGTTACTAAGTTATTAAGTCTTACCATTTGTTATTTACATATGGACAAAAGCACAAATGTAAATAAGGCAAGCCCTTGTCCTTGAGACATTAACTGCCGGGAGCCGGTCCATCCTTGCTGTTTCAAGGGACCTGGCATATATGGCATACTGTTCTTAATATGTTTGCTCACCTTCTTGGCACTATGTGTTTTAACCAAGGTCACCTCTTTGAGAAAGGTTGTTTCCCCAGGTAGGGATTTTCCCCTGAAGTTAGGGAGGGAATAAAACCCCTTAACTAAGTGCCAGGCGGGTAATTAATCACTTTAACTACGAACAATCATGCTTAAGCTACATAATCTTTACTCCCTGGAATGGAGATAAGAAACGCCCTAACCTTTGGAATAGAGATTGATAGGATTGGAATCAACTGGTATAAATACAGATGTAACAACACAGAACTTAGAAGACAGAACCAAGGGGCACAGAACCTAGACCAGAACCTACACAGAACCTAGAGACAGAACATGGCAAAAGATCCTGGACAGAAACTGGCCTCAGAACCTAGAGACAGAACCTAGCGAGAGAACATGGCAAAAGATCCTGGACTGAACCTGACTGCAGAAATTGGCAAGAGAACCTGACTAGAACCTGGTGACTGAACCTGGCTGGAGAACCTGGACAGAACCTGGCTGGAGAACCTAGCGAAGGAACATGGCTACAGAACCTGGCTGGAGAACCTGGAGAACCTGGCTGGAGAACCTAGCAAGAGAACATGGGCACAGAACCTGGCTGGAGATCCTGGCTAGAGGTCCTGGCTAGGCTGCTGATCAACTGAACGCTGTCTCCGTGTCATTCCTTCTTCGCCGACTCCGTCCACACCTTTGGGGACCCCTGGACCTGCTGGGGTTGGACCCAAGCAATTAACTACCAAGTCGGGGAAATATACACAAAGAACTATAGCAGAACCCAGTCACGAGTAATGGACTCAGCACAACATCATCTGGAAGCAGAGAGAGGACCGGAGCCTAGAACAATTATGGGAGCCTGTTGTGAGGGCACATTTTAGCTGAATGTTGAGGGATTCACATGTTCTCTCATTTAACACAGACATTCTGTTTCCCACTGTAGGAATGGGAAACCAGAGGTCAGAAAAGCTACATAAGATGCCCAAGGCCACGGTCATGCAAACCTACCAAAAGGCTGGACATCAAAGTGCCAATCTCCTGACTTTGGGAGCTCTGATGTTAGGTAATCCTTGATTTCATCAATAATTACGTAAACCACATTAGCTGAAGAGTAAGATACAGCATGACATTTGAAGGACAGGTAAGGCACAGATGGGAGCCACGCAGGTGAGTCACGTTAAAGAAATGAAAAGTTGAGTCAGGAAGGGTTGGAAAAGCACGTGGTGTCATTGTGTGTTGAATAGGGAGGGCCTCCTGGAATCCCATGAAGTAATCTATTTGGACAATAGCTTCATTAGACTATCTTGGCAAGAATTCTAAAGAAAAACTTCAGGTGCAATAGCCAAATCTCAATTGCCCTATGGTGTTGGGGACTCTGTGGTGTTTCTACAATTTAGTGTATTTTCTATTTCAACAGGTAGATTTTATTTCAAGTGGAGGTGTTTTCTTTTTCTATCTACCTGCACCATCCCAGCGCCTTAGTTTCATGTGTCTTCAAAGCAGGTTTCAGATGGCAAAAACCACTGTTTTCTTTTATTATTTTTCCCCTAAATTGCATTGAGCCCTTCTGAGTATAGCGATGTGATAAAGCTGAAATAGGATGGGCACTTTCGGATGGGCTGCGGTCACTAATGCAGTGGGAAATGGCCAGATACACTAAGCACTGTTGGAGACAGATGCATTCCTGTTTTGAGGCAATAACGTGTAACAAACACCGGAAATGGGCGCTCATAATAAAACCTGAGGGAGTCCCAGCCATTTGGTCCTTTTCTTCTACTAAGAAATAACTTTAGTTGTTGGTTGTTATTTGAAGGTATGTGTATTTTTTCTCCCTTCAATTTGATTTGCTTGTGGCTGCCGCAGTGTTTTGCACTGTGAAGGATGGGTATTTGGAGAAATGACCCACATTGGTATTATATTTATGACCTCATAATGTGGCTATTGAAGTTCTGATGTGCACACTCCAAGGAGCTCGCTGGGCGGATTTCTGCCTGTCCGAGATATATGGGGGGACCGAAAGCTAGCCACAGGCACCTGGCAGTGTAAGTAAGCCTCCGAGAAATGGGAGGTAACGGATGTCCTTTATTTTCTTTTTTAAAAATTTAATTTAATTTATTGGGGTGACATTGGTTAATAAAATTGTATAGGTTTCCAGTGTACAATTCTATAATACAGCATCTGTATATTGTACTGTGTGCTCACCACCCAAGTCTGGTCTCTTTCAGTCACTGTTTTTTCTGCCGTTTACTCTCTTCTACTTTACCTCACCCTTTCCTCTGGTAATCACTACACTGTTTTTGTTTTGTGTGTGTGTGTGTGTGTTTTTTCTTAATCCCTTCAGCTTTGTCACCCAGCCCCAAACCCCTTTCCCCCAGTAAACAAACAAACAGGAAACAGACTCATAGATACAGATGTCTTCTTATTTTTAGGAAATTCCTTCTGTATTTACCTGCTTAAGCAATGTTCAGAATGCTGTTACGAAGCTATGGGTTAGGGACACACTTCACTGAGCCTGGTGGTGCCATGATGTTGGAGGCCGCAGTGCATGTGGGTCCTCATCAGCAGAAGACAACAACGCTGCCTGCGGAGAAGCCCAGGACTTCAGGCCATCACTGAGGAGCTGCTGTGGCGTCTGCTGGCTGCTGTAATTACCCCGGCAACTCTAAAATGAATCTATATTTCTTGTGACAAGGGAAGTGTGGGAAGATGTGCTTATGAAAACTTAAGATTCATACAATGCCATGGAGATCAAATTAAACTAAAGTTGAGAACCTGTTGCAATAGGGCTTCATTAACTTAACATTCACTTAGAAAATTCTGAGGAATTGACATATTTAAGGTAGGCTGCTAGAAAGGGTTGGCAGAGGTAACTCTTCAAGTTGGTGGAAAGTGAAATTTTAAAGTGAAGGCAATTTTAAGGGATTCTGCCTCTCTAAAATATTGGGATAAGTGATAGCTCCCATGGAACAGTCTTCACCAGTAACTACGGAATTTTTTTTATTATTCTATATTTGTGTACTGTGCTGAATGAGAGGGAGAAATAGCAGGAACCATAAGAGAGGGCCATTTTCAACATTGTGACCCAAATAGGCGCCCGGGGTCCCTGCGGGCATGTGGTTCTGAGAAAGTTCGGTTGAGCTCTGTTCTCTCTCCTTGTTTATTTCCATCCCCTTCCCAGAACACTGTTTAACCTTGGCCTCCTTTTCCTTCTGTTTTTAAAGGAGTGTCTGTGTCTTCCCAAGAAGAGCTGGGACTGAAATTTCCTGGTAGAGACGCACTTTAAAGATGGCCCGGCTTCAAGCACCAGCTGTATGTGCGTTGAATTATGAATCCCAGAATTAACTAACCCGGAGCTGACTGGTTGACTAAGTGGGCTCCGGACCCTCCAGTGCTCCCTGGAGTCCGAATGCTTCCAGAAATAGGCGATTGTGTCAGTATTCGGGCAGGTGTGTGCTGTTCTTCCGCCATGCTGACAGTCTTGTTTATTTCATATCAGCCAGACATCTGATCTTGACCCTAAGTTGTCCTTGCAATTTGGAAGTCAAAAAAGCTATTTACCTTGCAAAGAAGTAAGAAGTTAGTGGCTTAAGCTCCTAACAGCCACCCACAAATTATTTTTAAAGCTATGCACACATCATCGTTACTCAGATTCTCATTCTAAATAACTGTCAGATTTCTCCCTTAGGAATCATAAAAAACAACCTCTGTGTTTTAAGTTTTCTTATATCTCAATTATGGCAATATTCTTATTTTCTTTCATTTGTAGAGACCTAATGATTAAGAACTTTAAGAAGAAAAGGTATTTTAAAAAATAGAATGAAATAACATTGAAAACTCTATTTCCCTGTGAAAATGCCTAAATATTTTTTTTTCTCTTTTGGTTCCTTTAGTAAGTCTTTTGACAATGGTTTCAGTGATGTTTGTGCTTTGTCTTCCAGTACAGAAACATCACCCTGAAATAAGGACATTGCCTGCTCAGTATAAGCAACTGGTATTTAGAGGTGCTTCTCTTAAATTATACTTCTTTTTATTTACAGTTATATCTGTACATAGCAGAAAATAATTCCAACCATACACTGAATAATTAAATTGAAAAATAGACATCTTTTTCATTTCCAATTTCTATTCAAAACATATTACCTTCAGTTATACTGGTGGCTAACACTACAATTTAAATTTGATGAATTCACAGACTGAATGTTTGGGTTCCCTCAAAATTCTTAACGTTGAATCCCTAATGCCCAATGAGATTGTATTTGGAGGTAGGGCCGAGTATTCTGAGCTGCCATAATCTCTTCATCTCCAAAATTGGTGGGCTATCCTGTTACATTTTTATTTAGTTATAATATTTACATTCTTCCAATCTGTCCATGGGTTCTTTCAAAAAAACTGAAAAAGATAATAACAAATCTCACAGTTAGGATTCTATAATTTTGTTTATTTCAAAACCAAATAGTTTGCACTGGTGGGGAAAAAAATGTGAAGCTATTTCACTAAATCTGAGCCCCTTGAAAGAGAATGTTTAAAACATCAAGGTCAAATTGATTTTTCCCCTACATGTCATTAGTTGTTTAAAGCATGCCATATTTCATCTTATGGAAAGCACCTCGACGGCACTTAATACACATCAGGGCTGTTGTAAGAATTGTATATGTGTTAACCCATGAAGGGCTGTGATTAAACCTGTATTACAGATGAAAAAAGGAAGAGACACAGAGAAGATCAGTCACCTACTCACGATCACACAGCTAACCCTTAGCACTGAAATTCACAGGTAAGCAGGCTGGTCTCAAACTTGGTGTTCTTAATCATCATGCTAATTAATACCTGGCCATTCTTTCTCTTATGGCCTTTTGTAGGATTTCAAATTGCTTTACCTTTATTTTTTTAACTGGAAAAACACAAGCATCTTTTACTATTTTTTTTTTTTTTTTTTGGCCAAGGAGTGGCATCATTCTTCATCAGAATAATAAAATCTATAGAATCTGTTTATCCCTTCAAGGAATGCCTATCAAAGTCTGGTGACTTGCTTTTCTGGTTTGGGCTGAAAGACAACACAGGTGTCTGAAGGAAAGTAGAATTAAACTCCAAACCCTAGGAAAGATGATATCCAGTAATTTGAGAAAGCATTAGGTCCAAGGATTTCTTAAGCTCCCAAAACATAAGCCAAGAGGGTAAGACTGATAGATTTTGATACATCAGACTGAAATATTTTTTTCAATGAAGGGTAAATAGGCCCTTCACTGGGATCCACACTCTACTCCCTCCAGCTTGTGCCCTGTGAGGCTGGCACTAAATGATGACATCAACAGGCTTCTCAGTTCTCTACCAGCGGCTAGGTTCCCTCAACACAAGGAGCCCGCAGGAAATGGGGCAGGACAGGAAAGCCAGCTGTGTATTTCTTCCTCTCGCTCCCCTCTGAGGGACCACAGGCTGGCTGGCAAATGTAGATGCTGATAAAAAGTAGATGTTGTTTTACATTAACATTTCTAAAAGCTAATACTCAAGGATCTCTGTAAACCTATATGTTGCAAGGAGTTTAAGATTCCCTAAACCTTACATGGATAAAACTATGCATTCACTCTTCTAACAGATGTTCAAGACTTCCACACTCCTTATATGTCTTGGTGCTGTGACCAGGAGCCTAATGACAACTTCAAATTTTATATTTCTTCTTTCAGGTCTCTGAGATTTTCTTAGTCATGTGTTCTCTTTGCCACTGTCATATAAGTGGAAGCAAATAATGGAGAACAAATAAAGGAGCCGACATCTGTATGGGGTGCAAGATGATGCAGTGGTGACTGGGAGGGACAGTTACATGTACTTCCATGAAGCATTAATAACATCTGCTAATTCCTCTGGTTTGGTTACATTCACCTTTTTAAGCCAGAAATTATATTAATTATCTTCTTAATAAACTTTACAGCCCTGACCAGGTAACTCAGCTGGTTTGAGCATCAAACCTGATATGTCAAGGTTATATATAAAGAATCAACTGATGAATGTATAAATAAGTGAAACAACAAATCTCTCTCTCTCTCTAAAATCAAACAATAAAAATATTTTAAAAATTTATAAATGAGCTAAAGTTTTGTCTAAACTATAGCAAACAGAACAGCTCAGGTGTGTATAAAATCAAGTATATTTAATGATAATTCACAAAATGCATTAGTCTTAGTGGGCAGTCGTATTAGTTTTTAAAATGCAAATAGCCCACAGAAGCACTCCTACAATAAGTATATAGAACATTCCCTTCACTCCTAAAAATTTATTTGTGTCCTCTTGTAGTGAACCCCTCACCCCAACCCCTACCCTGGCAAACATTGGTCTATTTCTAGAAGTTATATTTTCTGGAATGTCATATAATATGTAGTTCATTGGGTATGATTTCTTTCACTCAGCAAATGCATTTAAGATTCATCCATAGTGTGTGTGTCAATAGTTTCTCTTCTTTACTACCGAACAGTATTTCATAGGATGGAAGTGCCATGGTTTGTTATCCATTCATCTATTGAAGGACATTTGGGTTGTTTCCAGTTCAAATGATCATGCATAATTCTACTCTATTTTGTGCATAGGTATTTGTGTGAATATTAGTCTTCTTTTTTCTAAGATAAAGTCTAGGAGTGGCATTCTTGATTATAATAAGGTAACTGCATGCCTGCCATCATAGGAAACTGTCAAAATGTTTTTCAGAGTGGCTGTACCAACTGGTGTCCTCACCTGTGATGAATGAGATTTATGAATTTTCAGTTTTATCAGCTTTTATTTGGGTTGTCACATTGGGGATGATGACTTCCACACTTCTTATATGTTTTGGAGCTGTGACCAGGAGCCTAATTACAACTTTGAATTTTATATTTGTTCTTCCAGGTCTCTGAGGTTTCCTTTATGTATTTTGAAGTGCTGCTGTTAGATGCATACATATTTATGACTGTTTTGTTTTTGGTGAATTGATCCTTTATCAGTATGTATTGATCCTCTTTAGCCTTATAAATCTTCCTTCTTTTGAAGTTTACTTTGCTATTAAGACAGCTGCACTTTGTTTTCATTAGTATCAATGTGAAATAACTCACATATCCTTTAAATTTAACCTACCTGTATTCTTGTATTTAAAGTGGATATATCACAGATAACATATATTTGACTATTTATTTTTAAAAAAATTTTTTGTTGATTTCAGAGTGGAAGGGAGAGGGAGAGAGAGATAGAAACATCAATGATGAGTGAGAATCATTGATCGGCTGCCTCCTGCACACCCCCTACTGGGATTCAAGCCTGCAATCTAGACATGTGCCCTTGACTGGAATCGAACCCAGGCCCCTTCAGTCCCCTGAGCCAAACCAGCTAGGGCTTAACTATTTATTTTTTATCCTGTCTAAATTTAAGAAGCCAAAAACTGAAATAAGAATGGTACTGCAATTAAACCCCATGGACTCTCTACTACTCAGGCTTTCAGAGCTGGAGGCCTTCCCGAGAGGTGAGCAGCACATGGGATTCCAAGCTGCTGGCTAGCCTGCCCACTGGGGTGCTTACTGATGACATGGGAGGCAGCATGCTCTGGGAAAGGGAGCCTCTTCCTTCATCAGTAGACAATCCTTTGGGCTATGCCAGATGGAGTAATTTGAGAATTGTGGGTAGAAGTATTCCTGAGAGCTGATCTAAACTCCATCAAACTCCAAGTTCCAAGAGGAGTGTTGATTTGGCTTCAAAAATATATCCAAGTTAAGTGCTTAGCAATTAACTCTGGAGGATGAAAGTGTTGTATGTTTTTTTTCCTGCTAATGCTTTTACATAACCCATGCATTATGTAAAAAGCTGGACCACTGAGGGGTTTGCTTCTGCCCCTTCTTCATGAATCAAGTCTCTTGTATGAAACAAATCATTGCAACAACAAGGAGTGACAGTCTGACAGCCATGTCAGGTATTAGTGGAAATGACAGCCAGCAAATCAGAAATCATGGCAGGGCATCTGTATGAACAGCAATTTGTGCTTAGTCGAATAACTGAATAACCTGGAACCTCAGGAAATCCTGGAGAAAGAGAATGAACAAAATCAAACAGATACATTTCTATCCATCCCACATTCCCCTGAAGTAATTGACAAGTTGAAGGAAAGCAGTGCTCACAAGTTTTCTCTTTCTTACTTAAATTCCACTTCTTGACACACCCAAGGGTTTAAAAATCAAACCAATAAAAAGGAAGCTAAAAAAGCCTCCTATTTTCCTCTTACAAGACAAGCAAAGAACATGGTAGGCTGCCCATCTAATTATTTTATGTTTGATTCCAGGGAGTTTCTGCCTGGGTATTATCCAGAGAACAGAATAAAATTCAGATCAGCTAGAAGTATAACTTTTTAAAGTTACAATACAGTCCATAAGCTTAGATATTCTGTTTTGTACACCTCAAGGGCTTGTTGGGAATTCTTGTGTGTGTGTGTGTGTGTGTGTGTGTGTGTGTGTGTGTGTGTGTTTGGGGGGGGGGGGCTCTTTTCATTATTTCCAAAAGTAACATTCATATTTCTAGTAGACAGTTGTAAGAGTATTTTCCCAAAATTTCAATGGTTTTTCTCCTGAAATTACAAACATCAATGCTCTAGTGATTAGGAAATTAGATGTTAAACTGTTTGTTCTCAATAATCATATAATGTTGCTGAATAAGGAACTAAATATTAGATTTCTCAGGACTTTCAGAGGGATCTGGGGGCCGCTATCAGGGAGAGCACCAGACAAAAGGCAGGGGGGTCCCCGGGAAGAGAGGGAGCCTTACCAGTATGTGTACAGCCATGTGTGCTTGGGGTTGATGCAGAAAGCTGATTGCACACACAGCTCATGGGATGTTTATTTTTATTTTTGCCTGTATCCTGAGAGGAAGCTGAGCAATCAGGCGACCTTCAACTCAGGTTTCCCAGGAGCTCCCATGTCAAGCACTCAAAGGTGAACAGATACATTAGAGGTGAAGTTCTTGTAAAAGGGAAAAAGACCCCAATTTAACTTCAGGTTCCACATAGGGCTATTGAAAATGTTCCCATTGCCTGGAAGGTTGGGCAGACCTTGCTTAAAGTCATCACACCAGCTGTGTCTCGCTTGATTCCCAGTTAGAGGATGAGCGAATGTGAGAATTCTCCCACTCTCACTTCTCTCTGTTTAGTAGAGCTGAGGAAGAGTTCCTAATTCAGAGAAAACTTTCCAGAAAAACTCATCAAAAACTTTAAGAATGCAGTGAGGATACAAGAGTTTTCCTAAAATGTTAGTAAATGGAAGTTCAGAATTCAACAAAAATAGTACATCAAGGTTTTGCCACTCAGAGCAGAGTTGTTCCTCACTAAGACCCAACATCTCAAATAGCTCATCTCCAGGGAACAAAATGTCACAAGTATTCATCAATTCAGTGGTTCCTGCGATTTACCCAGGAACATGGGTTACAATACAGTCCATAAGCTTAAATATTCTGTTTTGTACACATCAAGGGACAGGAGAAGGTGTGATTTTCTGCAAGGGTTCTGAAAGCAGTCATACATCGCCTTGACATTGGATAATGAGAGGTTCCCTCTTCCCAGCAATGATGAAGGGACTACCAAGATTCATCAAACATATGACTGTTACTAATTTCTGCTGATTCATGGGGAAATAAATAAGAGATCTTAAACAAACTTGGAACTTATCTTTATTGACTTTGAAAGAGAAAAAAAGAATATAGAATATGTGTACCTAGATTAAAAATAAAAGCAAGAATATATGTTTTCTTTTCTGGGTCACTGCTTATGACATCTGAATGACAGGTTCATAGCAAGTGGGCCATATGCATCTTACAAAGATTTAATGGAAAGAGTAAGAGTTTGATCACAAGGGCTCTAACCTGAATGTGAGATGTGGATTAGGAAGTTGGATATTGTGTTGGAAATAAAATATAGGTATGACATAGAATGAATAAAAATAATGGAAGAGATTCTAAGAGGAAAACAATGATAAGAACAAATTGGTAAAAGTTTAAGTATGAAATATGAAATTAAATAAATTTTAGCACAAGATGGTATATATCACCTTCTAGATCTCACACAAGTTGATACTAAAGGATTCATAATTAGAGGAAGACTTCTAAAAAGCAATGATTCCACTGGAAGAGGAAGAGAAGAGTATATTATGTGAACACAAGAACCTATGAACTGAGATACAGAGGGATTGATGGCATTTCTAAGGGAGGCTACCCTGAGAAGGACCTTTGATCTTAATGAATTCTAGTCCATCTGCAGCCACTGCACAACTAGAGGAAAGTTACCTAATCTTTATGTTACATTCTTAGTGCCTGATGATAGAGATGTTGTGACTGAATTGTATAAACATATCTAGCATGGTACCTGGTACATCATAGGTAGCCAAAATGCAACCCATGAGAATTAGTCAGGAAAGATTACAGCGCCCCCTTCTGAGAAAACACAAAATGTTGGCTGTGATCATCTCTGTTTTGGGGTTGTTTCAGACCCCAGGTCATCTAATGTTCTAAGCTCCAGGTATGGTCCTTCCTGCTTCTCTGGCCTCGTCATGTGGCTCTGGCTAACTCCAAACCAAAAAGCAGTCTGTTTTCTGTCATAGTAAAGAGGTCAAAAGTGTTCAAAAGAAATTTTAAGGGAGCAAGAGTTTCTCCTTAGCAAGCTGAGGGACAAACCAAATGACTGGTCAGAGAGTAAAATTGCTGAAAACAAGACCTTTGGGTTTGGGTGCAAAATGTGACTCTTATTACAAGTAGTTTGTAATGGAGTAGGAAGTAATTTTATCAGAGCTGAAGATTCAAAGACTCTAAGAAGCAGTTATTGTAAAAATTAGTTCAAGAATAAAAGATATTCCCAAGAACATGAGGGCCATGTGGCCTAGTTAAAGGGCTGTGAAAATGTCAAAAGACTACACACTAGATTCCCCTTATATAACAGTTGAAATGACAAGAGTATTATAGAGAGGAGATTCATGGTTTCCAGGACTTAGGGATGGGGTGGGAGGCATGTGTCTGGGGCTACAAAAGGGCAGGTTGGGGTCCTTGTCATGAAAGTCTTGTATGTTTCCAGTGGTATTGGTCCCACAAACCTACACATGAAATACAATTTCACAGAAACAAATGTGTATACACACGCACATACACATACACACACCCTCAAAGTCAAATGAGTGCAGGTAAAACTGGTGAAATCCGAATTAGGCCAATGGATTGTATAAATTTCAACTTCCTGGTGGTGATACTGTGCTGTAGTCTACTCCTTGGGGAAACTAAGTTAGGGGTATACAGGAGCTCACACTATTTTTTCTTAAAATAACATGTGCTTATATAATTAATTCAAAATAAAAATTTTGAAAAAAAAAATTATTGTTGCATGCACACATTAAAAATGGGCCTGCATGGAGAAGCTTGCATAGAAGATGGGAGGGAAGTTGACAATACAGGTCATGAGGACAATTCCAACCCCTCCCCCAGAAGGAGAATGTGGGGGGAAATGAGGTAGGAATACAGGGCACAGCTTGGCAGAATGGAGATCCTGGGAGTGAAAGGGGACTCTACCTGTCTGATGAGAAAGCCCATGCTACTAAAAAAGAAAAATGTGTTACTTTGCTTACTACTTATTTACTCTGGAAGAAAAAGAAAACCTGGAAGAATAATGAAAGAAGCTTTTTCTAAGATCAATTCTACAACTAATAATTATTGCAATAAAGAAGTAATTAGAACTTCAAGATTGTATAGTCAAAAAAGCAAAGAAGTGAAGAAAAGGACATTCATATTTATATCCTAAACTATAGAAAGGTCTATATCAAAAGTTTCCAATAAAACATTTATGAAGCTCTGAAAAAACACTGAGTTCTAAAGAAAAATAAATAAATTAAAAAAATAAAATAATGACAAATTACCCAGATAGTGAAAAAAGTAGAATGAATGATGGATAGCAAGTTCTATTTACAATAAATAGAATAATTGCAAATGAGCACTAAAAATTATCGAGCGTTGCATAAGGCTCCTTCCTAACCTATGTGCTTTGCTCTTTCTTCCTTCTCTCTCCTTCTCTTTCATGCTTTGAATAAACTTAATCTTGTCAACCACAAATTAAACCACTGAACCTGGAAATGATTTTCCCGTTGGCAATCCCAGTTGAGCCTGGAAACCCCAGATCACGATTTAATGGGCCCATGTGTGTTTCCCTCACAAATGAGCAGTGGGCACATTCTCCAAAAACGACTGCAGAAGCAGTCACGTGTTGAGACTGCATTTCTATTTGCTTGTCAAAGAATTATGGTTTTCTGTTTTATTCTTTTTTAAAATAGCTCTTCCTGGCAGTATTAAAAACCTTATTTGTAAATATGATTCGGGGCCCTTTGGAAACCAGTGGAACATCCCTTTCCATCTCTTCCTTGTCAGTCCCGTGGTGTGATTTGCGCGGAGCTGCCAGGCTGCTGCTGTGGGCCCCTCGGGCAGTGTGGGGGTTCAGGACTGAACTGGCATCGCGTGAAACACAACAAACACCTCCCTGCTTCCAGGAAATCTTCCTTTTTTTTTCTTTTTGTCAACATAAATTATAAGCAAAACAGACTAAAAATGGAAAAACCAGGGCCCATCTGTCACCACGAGAAGTCTGCTTGCTGCTTAATTCCTTCCACAGAGTCAGCCAATCAGAGGAGAGACCCAAGCATCTCGTTGGCCACAGTGGCTGGGGACCAGTCTTCTTCAGATGCCGAAATTTTGCTGTGAAGATGGGGGAGGGGAATACAGAGAAGAAGTGTCTGAGCTTTAAGCTGACGGGCAATGTTCAGTGAAGTTACCTGGGTGTCTTGGCTCTCGGACAACTCCAGCTCCTGTGTTTCACCTGTACGGAGTGCCTGAGCAGCTCAGCATTGTAGCCCTGCACTGGCAGCTCCTGAGTCTTCCGTGATTCTGTCTCACACAAAAGCAGCTTGGCAACGCTGACCCACATCACTCACTGACCACAGCCAGGGTCAAGATGATAGAAATGCGATGACATGGAAGGAAGAGAAAAATCCAATTAATACCTTAAAAAATACTGTTCATGACAAGATTCTACCCAGAATTCTAACTAGACAGCGTTCCTTAGACAGACACGTGGTCACTTGAATAGATGACTGGAAGTATCAGGAGGTGCTTCAAGTCAGTCCCAGATTTTCCCGGTGGAGTTTACTCAAACTTCCTATAAAATACCCACCCCTCTTGCCCTTACTCACAGTCACTGGGGTACCCACCTCAAACAAAAATGCTGCTTCATTCCTACTTTCTACCATTTCTGACCAGCTCCTCAGATGCCGTTCCTGCAGGATGGCCAGATTTCACCAGGTTCCATGAGACTGGCCCCGAGCAGGGCTCAGCTACCATATGGGCTCAGCCACCACATGGGCTCAGCCACCATATGGGCGCTCAGAAGCTGACTCTCTGTAAACGCCATTCCCTTCTCGTTCCTCTCCCACTCTCCATCATCGCTTTTATCATACCTGACTTCTGGTCATTTCAGTGCTTATCAGATTCCTCCAAATAGCATGTCTATAAAATAAATTGACCAAATCAATTAATAAATGAATCATATCAGTCAAAGTTTCTGCATGTTAACAACCTTGGCCAGCTAGGAGAGGAGACTTATGACTAAAGTGAAAGATGGGTATCCCCACCCCATCGATTTCATTATCCGCCTCTTAGCTAGAGGCCTCTACGTGGCCGTTCTGATAGCAGGGCAGTGTGACTGTCCTGCAGTGTTTGAAGGAGGCCACACTGACCTGTATTCTCTCAGTGATACTTTAGTTCATTGTAAGGGTAGCTGCCTGAGTCAGGGTAAGAGCTGCTTGCCATTATCTTCAAAAATTTAAAAAAGGGTCAAGAATAATCAAAATGGTAAATATAAAATGTTTATAACTAAAAGGTAACAAGAATACTACACTTCAAAAGTTGTGTGATTTTGCTTACCTCCATAGTTAAGGAAATTTATAATTTTCAAATATGTTATAAAATAAGAGCTGAATATTTATTCAATTCAATTTAAAATTATATTAAAATACAATCAGGATCAATGTAATGAAAATAAGAGGATAAAACACAAAGAGTACAAATCAATAAGAAAGGAAAATAAACATTATGGAATATTATGGAATGAATCAACGAAGCCAAAACCTGGCTTTATAAAAAAGTTATTAAATGCAGAAAATTATTAAGACTTATAGGGATGTAGGAGACACATAAACAATATTAGGCATAGAAAGAGGTTTGCAATTACAAAAATAGCAGATACTTTAAAGAATGAGAATATTATGAACAACTGTATTCCAATACATTTGAAAGTTTAGACAAAATGAACAATTTTCTGTAAAATATAAATAACTCAAGAAGAAACAAAAAATCCTTCTATATTTAAGAAATTAAGTCAATGCCTTCAAATTCTCTTATAAAGAATATACTGACCTTGACCATTTTACCAAACGTTTGAGAAATGCCAATCTTATAGAATGAACACGCACCCAAATATAAAACTAGCTAAGTATAATAAAAGGAACAGAAAAGGCCAAGCCAATGCCACCCACTTGTAAATATTTTCAGCAAAATTTAAGCAAACTTAATGCAGTTTGCATAAAAACCATCATATATTATTCTCAAATTGAGTTATTCTGGAAGTGCTGATTCTTTACCAGGAGGAAATCTATTAAGGTAATTCACCATATTAACATATCCAATGAGACGATCTGCATGATCATCTTGAAAGATGAAGGGAAAGCATCTGATAAAATAATGACATTCATACATTTAATCCTACGTGCCAGACACTCATCTAAGCCCTTACATTTATCAATTCAATTAGTCTTCCTAACAATCCCATGAGGTAGCTACTCCTATCGCGTACCTCATTTTACAGCCGAAGACACAGAGGCACACACACAATTGGAGTAACGTGCCAAGGTCAAGCATAAATAAATGGTGGGACTGGATTGTGCATCTGCCTCTACACTCCATGACAGCAAATATTTCAGTATATTCACATGTAAAAATGCAAATAAGCAGCCGCCAAATGATGGCAGATTTGGTTCAAAATTTCACTTGCCATTTGACTGGTAAGTTCATTTTCCAATTCCCACAGTGTCTTGTTAGGGCATCCAATCAATCTTTGCTGAATGAATACATTTCTCTTTCCTTTGACAAAATAGTAGGCTTCCAGGACTAAATAGGGTTAAATTATAATAAATGTAAATATCATCACCGATAATATTATTTTAGTTTATTTAGCTATGCTGTATAACCTTGTTTCCATAAACAAATGTTTCCAACTTCTAATTAAGCATGCCAATCATATCATGCTTATTCACCATGAAACTAATTGTGACCATCCTATAGTAACCCCAGACTAAAAAAGTTAGGCCTATGAGCTGTTCACTTAAAAGGAAAAAGAGAAAACAAAATTATGAATTTTTTAAATGTCTTGAACATTGCTGTAATCTTTTTGCAACAACAACAAAAAGTTTAATTTCAGTTCCTGAAGTTCCTTCTCTTTGAGATAGTCAGGACCTGGATTTTACTAGAATTGGCACTGTATAGGTGCTCAACAATATTTCTGAAATGAGCCCTGGTCAGGATGCTCAGTTGGTTGGAGCATCATCCTATACCCCAAAAAGGTTGTGGGTTTGATCCCCAGTTGGGACATGTATGGGAGGCAACCCATCGATGTTTCCCTCTCACATCAATATTTCTCTCACTCTCCCTTCCTCTCCCTCTAAAATCAATAAAAAACATCCTCCAGTGAGGAATATTCATGCATATATATGGAGAGAGAGAACAAAAAGTCAAAGAAGATATTTCCTGCTCCTTTTGTACTCACCTTCAGATTCTTGATCTTTTATGTCACAGTTACTGTCCTGACTTTACCACAATTTGTCTGAATTCTCAAACCTTATTCCTCTTGTCTTTTGTTTTGGGTGCTTGACTCATGCCCTTGCTTTCCTGCTATTTCCACTGTTCCTTTCTGTGTGTCTTTCCCATCCATTGCCCCAAGCACCAAACCTCACAGGCATGAGCTGAGGACAGCATCCACCCACTGAGTGGCCAGCAGAAACATGGGGACAGCCACACAGGATTTGATTGTGGTTTGGTCTGCACAATTCCAAAACCACCAATCCAATTCAAGGGGAAAGCTCTAGTTTAATCAGCACTTTAAAAATAAAACAGCCAAATGAATGTCATTTAGACCAAATCATGGGGACACAGCTGACTTGTTCACTCCCCAGTGGGCTGAACTAAAGTGGGGGTTTCCCTCTTGTGTCAGCTGACGCTGCCTCCTCCAAATTTTAGTAAGCCACCCTGCCAGTTCATTGGAAAAAAGAAACCCATGTATGACCAAGTCTAGTTTCATTAAAATGTGGCCATTAGCACCTAGTGAACTTCTTGGTGTCCACTCTCAGAGTGTAAAGAACAGGGGGCAGGGTAGGGTGTCTCTGAAGGGACAACCAATGAGTGTATGAGAGGGACAGTGCAACCTTGAAGCAGCGGACATACTCCAAACAGGCATTACGCAGAGGCAAAGGGTATAAAATGCACCTAATGGGCCAAAACCAGAAGTGCAGCCTGGTGATACCAGACCCTTCTGTGGGAGCCTCAGCGTGCCATTGTGCCCAAAGAAATTCACCCTTACTATGGTCTAAGCTACAGGTGATGGAAGAGAGACTATCACATTGAAAAATATGGACATGAACTAGAGGACGCCAGGCTGTGGTACACAATCAAGAACCCAGGAGCTCCCATCTACAGAGAATTCACTCTCCCAGGTCCACTGTGTCTGGCAAAATGATTATTAAATTAAGTTGCGTCTCTCCTCATACACTTTCTTATAGACATGTTTAATATATTTTTATCCCTTAATTTCTGAATAACAAAAGTTATATATGACTCATATAACTACTAAGGCAATGCAATAATTCAAAAGAGAACTTAACCATCTCCCCCCACTGCTCCATTTCTTTCTCCAAATCCCTCACCCTGCCACCACCAGTATCCCTGTTGGGCCCGTGTCCTCCATAGTGCTCTTACATAGACTTGATGATTTTCTTTTGAAAAACATGGGATCATATCACTTCCCCATTCCACTTAAAAATGCGATCCTTGGCATCCTGGTAGCTCCTCCTGCAATAGTTGCACAGTACTCTGCAGTGTGTCTGACGCTAGCACAATACATGTCTCCATTGATCATGGTCTCCATTGATAAAACTATAGCAGAGTGATTTTCAACCAGTTTGCCACAAGAATTCTTAACACATGCAGTACCTGAATGTGTGTGAAAGAAAAAACTAGACATTTTCAATTGCACAAAGATAAACCATTTTTGAGTAGTGAAGAATGGTAAACAGAAATCAAGAGAATCACAAAAGTTTGCCATCTCCATATATGAAAATCTCCTAAAATTGATTTAAACATTACAAATAATCTAAGAAAGTTGTTTATTTAGTAAGAGTATACAATCTTTTCCCTTAGACCAGTGGTTCTCAGCCTTCTGGCCCTTTAAATACAGTTCCTCATGTTGTGCCCCAACCATAAAATTATTTTCGTTGCTACTTCATAACTGTAATGTTGCTACTGTTATGAATCATAATGTAAATATCTGATATGCAGGATGGTCTTAGGCGACCCCTGTGGAAGGGTCGTTCGACCGCCAAAGGGGTCGCGACCCACAGGTTGAGAACCCCTGCCTTAGACTGTCAAATTTAAAAAATGACCACAGTCAACACAACAATAGCTGTCCAGTGTGAATGAATCAAAATAATACCTAATTTGTTTGTCAGACTAGGAAAACATATTTTTGGGTGTGCCACAGAATTTTAGTAATTAGTTTATTAGTGCCATGAGATGAAAAAGGTTGACAATCGCTGCTGTAGCACAGTACATTTAACCATTTCTCTTTTGATTTATGTCTTCTTTTTTTTTAACCAACAGAAGCAATGTTGTCTTAAACCATATTAAGAATATATCCTTATATACTGGTGCTGTTATTTTTTCCCCCGTAGGATTCCTAAAATGGAATTGCCAAACTTAGGAGTATTTATATTTTTAATTTCAAGAAATATTTCCTAACTTACTTTTGGAAAAGTCTGTAGCTCTTCCTACCCCTCAACAGCAGCCCTGAGCGTCCTCTCTTCCTTATCCCTTCAACAGCATCAGAAGTTATCATTTTTTTGGTGTCAGTCTGATTTCACTACAGTTTTAATTTCCACTTCCCTGACTCTCAGCAAATTCTAACACCTTTCTATATGTTTATTGGCCCTTATGAGTTGCCTTTTCATATGAACAATTTTCTTAGATTATTTGTAATGTTTAAATCAATTTTAGGAGATTTTCATATATGGAGATGGCAACCTTTTGTGTTTCTCTTGATTTCTGTTTACCATTCTTCACTACTCAAAAATGGTTTATCTTTGTGCAGTTGAAAATGTCTAGTTTTTTCTTTCACACACATTAAGTATTTAATTTACATGCCTTTTCTAGCCAAGTTAGTTTGCCAAAGGCTTACTGGTATTTTAAAGGCCATAAAGTTGTCATTGTCCTCTAAAGCCTCAGGTAGATTCAGACTGCTGAGGAATGGTCTCATCTATTTTAGGTGGGTTTGTATTTCCTTTCTCATTTAACAACCTTTATGTATCAAATCTGGCAAGTCTATTAGGACTGTTATTGGGGGGAAAAGTTAATCTGGAAAGTGAAAATAGACCAGAAAATGCAGAAGGTAAATTTGTCAGTTTCCCATTGCGTGAACTCATCTGAAGTTTGGGTGTATGTTGCCTAGCACATTATTTTCACTTCTGGCATAAAATGTTAGCGGGCCTAGAGAGCCCCATTTCTCTGCAATCTGGCAGAAATATATTCTGTTTCTCCTCCAACTGCACATCTCAGAAATATTGGCCCATGGAATGTGAGTAGCTGAGAGAAACTGTGATTGACATACGGAGCAGAAGAATGACAATATGTTGAGGTGGGAAATGGGGTGGTTGTATGTATATTACGAGGGAAATGTTCGATTATGTTGAGAGTAATGTATATTCAATGCTGATAGAATTAATTATTTCAAGTGTGTTTTTGATATGAGTAGTAATAGGATTTATATAACGATTGCTAATTATAGAAAATACACCAGAAATATTATATTTTCTTCTCTAATGGTCCAGGCATCACACTGAAAGGTAGTGGAGTTGATAGATAGATGATAGAAAGAGGGGAAAATGAAAACAATAAAGAAAAGGAAATTATAACAAATCCTCTCTCTAAAATAGTGGCCTGATAAATTTCTTCTCATTCCTATCAATGATGTATCAATTTATAAAAAGGAAATTTCATTATAGATAGAGTAGGTTAAGGTAAAAATGGAGATAATGACAATTTCATCTTAGAGACATGACCCTGAACTGAGGAGTCAGAAACATTTCTCACCATGGAAATGACTTAGCCCATGTTGGTTGCAGAACTGGAAGAAGAAATTGAAAATGCCTAGGTGGCCCTGGCTGGTGTGGCTAAGTTGGTTGGAGTGTCATCCTGTGCAAGGAAAGGTTGCCGGTTCGATGCCAGGTCAGGGCACATATACGCTCAGGTTTCCAGCTCAGTAGCCAGTAGGGGATGTGCAGGAGGCAGCAGATTGATGTTTCTCTCCTTCTCCTTTTCTCTCTCTCTAAAAAAATAAATGAAAATACTTTTTAAAAAGAAAATGGCTAAATGTACCTGCTCTCAGGTTCCTTTCAGTGCATTCCAGAGCCTCAATGCTTCTCTCTGTTTATGATTTCAGTGTCATCCTTCATCTCCTTTATCCTAACAGATTTGCCTTGTTATTTTATTTTGACATCTTCAAATAAATTGTCTTATAGAATTTTCCTATAGTAAAAGTTGGGAACTCAACCTTATCTAGAGAATATATTTAAAATGGAAGTCTTCTAATCTATTTTAAATAAAGCACTATATGCATTACAAGCAAATTGGTGAATATAGTTTCCCAGAATATTGCTGTACTTGCTGGCAATAGTCAAATCCCCAGCTTCATGCTCCTGTGGATTTTTTCCTTCCCATTCTCATTATGATTATTTATGTTTATTTGTATCGTTTTGCTTAATTATGTGTTGTGTTTCATATATCTTGTGTTATTTCTGAAAAATGGCATTTAATGAAGTGAAAGTAAATAGGTAACTGTCAAGAGAAGATGACAGTCTGTTAATTTATGTAAAGTGTAACCACCCAGATGTTCTAGAAAATCCTTCAGTCAGAAATAACGAATCCCATAAACACAATACTGTTTTTAATAAACAGGTAATGGCTGCATGCTGTGATGAAAATAGTTTTTCCAGAACGACTTATAGAGCTCAGTCTAGACCCAAGGAATCTGGGGGAGGAGTGACCGATGCAGAAGTCCAGATCCAGGTGGGTTATTAAGGGGCTGGTGATTCCAGGCAGCAGAATGTAGAGAATGGAGAGTGAGCACTAGCTCCCCAGCACAGCCCTAAGCATTAGTAAGGACCTTATAAATGTAGCTGTGTTACACAAAGTGAGCTTTCAGATTCCAAAATCTTATAGACCAAGAGCAGACACCATTTCTATCACTAGCAAATAATATTTATCTCACCCCCACAGAGTAAATGCCAGAACCTGGGGAAGAAGACAGACCTTAACTGTCATCGTTGACTTCTTTACAAATAGTACATCACACTTAAGCATTACTACGTTCTTGCTGAGTTGTGAAGTTTATTGTCCTTGTCAATTTTCCTCTGGTGTTATCCGTACGTTTTTCCTCTCAAATTATTCCTGGTGAGTTTATAACAAATTTGGAAACCAACAGGTAGGCCTCAAACTTGCAATTTTGGTTGTGGAATTCAAATGAGTCGGTTATCACCACTCCTGAGATGTTTTAATTCATCCCATTGTAAATAATCGTTCTGTTTCTTTGGGGGGAAACCAACATAGCAAAAACAATACACTAAACTAACCTTGCATTTTTTAAAAGAAGATATTTAATCCAAGAATGATCAATTATCTCCACTGTTTCTTTTACTCATGGTGTCTAGATATTCGCTAATAAAAACCTGGTCATCATTAGAATTTGATGAGTAAATCAATTCTTGATGGTCACATGTAAAGTTATGAATGGTTACTGTGTATTTTCTTATGGAATTCCAATCTTCTACATTCAAGAGCATTTGTAGGTGAGCTCAAATGTGGCCATGCTTGCTGATAATAAATATACAGCTACACATACTCTTATTCTATGTTTACTCCTATTTGACTATTGCCAGCAAGTACGGCAATATATATATATTTCAAATACAAAGATGCCACTCTTCCTGTATAGAGATTTTTAGACCTCTCACTGAAGTGATTGAACAAGGCCTCATTCTGTCGGAATGTTCCAGGCCTTCACATCAGGGTCCATAGTGTATAATCTGAAGAAAGGGTGCAGCACATCTGTATGCAAATGAACACATCAACAGTCTCTCTTGTCAAAACTGATTGTGTCACAATTATTACCACAAGTCCCACTTTGCTGCCAGGAGTTTTACATTCGTGACAGCTCCGTGAAGATGAGCTCTTTTCCGTTCTCTCTCTCTTTTTCTACAGGCATATGGTTTACCCAGGCCCAGCAGAGTGAGCCAATATAAACTAATTGAGCTTCACAATGAGACAAGATACTAAGATAACAATACCTCTCAATGATGAGTATTTCAAAAGAAATCTAAACAAAGATGCCTTGCAAGGGAAACATAGAGCTGCTTTTGTCTGACCAGCCAGCATGGCTTACCTGTTGTGCGCTGTCTCTCTCTGATGGAAATGATGCATCAATAGCACGTAGATGAATGATGTCCAAGTCTCACACCTGCGAATGAGATTTCTGCCACAGGTGCAGCCTGGTTTGACCAACAATTGGTATTTTCCAGGCTCTGGTGACAGAGAGCAGGGAAGATGTAGCACGTGGTGTGTTTTCTCCTGCTGTTTATTCAGAAACAGTTCTTTAAATGAGCAACATTTATGACCTTATCATCATTGTCAATCCCAGGGAAAACATGGGTGGAAAAACAGAACAAATTTCAAAAACTACACTTAGTATACTTATGAATATTTTACTCCAACAAACTTTGTTTATTCAAGCTATGGATCTATACTTATTGATAAGTTCTATGCATATTTTATATGCTGATGTATAAAAAATAAAATGACTCTATTTTAACTTGATATGATTCTGGGTTGTTCTTGGCTCCTAACTTAATGCTGCCTTTTCTAGATGTTTTCCTGAGTACAAATGTGAACTTATTATTAATACTAGTCTTTTTTTAAAGCACCCATCATTCTTTTATCCTTTATCTAAGAGATATCACTTTGAATTTCTCTTAGCCTAGTTTTCCAACTTAACCCACAGTTAGAAATACATTGTGTTTCTATGTATGTATTTACATGTAAAATAAAATTAAATTGAAGTTTACTTACCATAAATATGATATATTCTGACATTTTCTATTTTATTCTGTTATGTTCCTTCATATTCTCTATTATTCTGTTTTATAAAGAGAAATAATTACTCTCAACCCACATGGTTGTGTTCAAAGCCCATTGCGAGGCAAAGAAGGGGAAGCTGATGATGTGACTGGGACCAGGACTTCTGAATCCACAGCTCCATAGCATCTGTTGTTGGCGTGTGGATGGCATCATATTTTAGGTATCCAAGCATAGAAGAGGACTGAAGAAATTACTTAAATACTTCTGGCAAAATGGCCATTTTCTCTTAAATA